>NW_020664601.1:1175140-1218414 GCF_002925995.2 Terrapene triunguis | reverse complement strand
GTGGACCTGGCCACCCATACAGATACACCCATCTGCTGTAAGTAGTGAGGGCACCTCCGCTGCCACCACCTCTCTGGGGTAAGAGGTGAATCCTGTTGTTTCCAGGGGTGAAAGTAACTTAAAGGACTTACCGGTATGCTGGAGTCCTGAGCGGGGCGTGGCCTCAACCGGAAGAGGAGGGGCCTCAGCTGCAGAGGCGCTGGGAGCTCAGGGGTGAATTAAAGGGCCTGGGGCTCCGGCCACTGTGGAGTCCGGGCCCTTTAAATCACTGCGGGAGCCCTGCCGCCGCTACCCTGGGGCGGCAGGGCTCGGGCTAGGGCTGGGGTAGTGGCGGCAGGGCTCTGGCGGTGATTTAAAGGGCCCGGGCTCTGTCCGCTGCCGGGAGCCCCGGGCCCTTTAAAGCACCGCCGGAGCTCCGGCAGTGGGGCTCAGGCGGTGCTTTAAAGGGCCTGGGGCTCCCCGCAGCAGCTGGAGCTCTGGGCCCTTTAAATCACCGCCGGAGAAGCCGGTCCAGTCCGACACGGCGTACCGGCTCTTGCCGGCACGGTGTACCAGACCATACAGTACTGGCTTACTTTCACCTCTGGCTGTTTCTGAGTGGGAGAGGCCCCGAGTTTTACCCCTGCCATTGCTTTCAGGGGCAGAGAGGGCCGCTTGCTGCCAGTGCTGCCTCTCCAAGGTAGGAGGCAGGCCCCCTTCTGCTGTGTGGGACCAGGGCCACACCATAGCATGGAGGCAGGGTCGTGAGGAGCCTCCTTGTCATGACAGGTCTAGGGCACCTGATTGGCCTGATCCTGTAGCTGGTTTCTTTTAGTGACTGGGCTTGAGAGAGGCAGTGAGGACTGGCACGGCAGCAACAAAAGAGGATTAGATGATGGTGATATTGGTTATGGAAGTGAATGGCTGTGGTGTGAGCAACATATTTCTGAAGAGCTGCTAAGTCTAAACTGAGAGAAATTAAAGGCTGAAAAGTTTTCTTTCTCCTCTCTGTGCCGAAGAATATGTCACGTATGAGGCTCTATGCATAGGAGAAAATATCAGTTCCCAAGATCTGATCCGTGGAGGTTATATCTTTCAAAGAACTAAAATACGGTTTAATTTTTCTTATTTCTTTCTCCAAATTCCCAATTTACACTTTTTTTTTACTATGTAAGAATCATAATGGGATGCTGGTCCATGACTAGGACTCCTAGGTGCTATGTAATACAAATGATAATAAAAGTCATGAACTTGACAGTGCACTGTCGATTAGATAAGTAGTTACACTGAGAACTGCCCCCTTCATATTTGGCGCTCTACCTGTTCATGAAATGGTTAGATGTGAAAATCATTTCTTGGTGAGTTTAGAATATAAACCTCTGAATAGTTGCCACATTTTATGGTATACCTTGTTCTGTTTCTTTTGACTACACCGAATGACAGTGACGTCTCTGTGCATGTCTGCTTGTTCTATATATATATATATGAGTGTGTGTGGACTAAAAAGTGCCCAGGATTTTATGCAGTGCTGTTGTAGCCAGGTCGGTCCCAGGATATTAAAGAATCAAGGAGGGTGAGATAATTTATTTTATTGGACCAATTTCTGTTGGTGAGAGAGACAAGTGTTAGAGCTACACAGAGTTCTTCACCTTGAATGGTCCCTTAGAATATGTGCTAACTACTTATGCTAAACGATCTGTTCCACCTTGCATTTTGCTGTGACACTCTAAGTACCTTTCCCAGACCTGAGGAGGAGCTGTGTAGTTCAAAAACTTGTCTCTCTCACGAACAGAAGTTGGTCCAATAAAAGATATTGCCTCACCCACCTTGTCTCTCTAAAGTAGCCTTTTGCTTTCTTAGGGAGCCTTATCCAAACCCATTGAAGTCAATGAAAAGATACCTATTGTGACAGACCCAGACCAGTGGGGTACAGGAGTCTGGTAGAGGGCAAATATACTGGTCACTGGATGAGTAGTTTTCTGTTTCCTGAGTGACCAGAGCAGGGGCTGCACTAGAGTAATCAGGAACCTGCTAGAACCAGTTAAGGCAGGCAGGCTAATTAGGACACCTGGAGCCAATTAAGAAGAAGCTGCTAGAATCAATTAAGGCAGGCTAATCAGGGCACCTGGGTTTTAAAAAGGAGCTCACTTCAGTTTGTGGTGCGAGTGTGAGGAGCTGGGAGCAAGAGGTGCAAGGAGCTGAGAGGGAGAGGGTGTGCTGCTGGAGGACTGAGGAGCACAAGCATTATCAGATACCAGGAGGAAGGTCCTGTGGTGAGAATAAGGAAGGTGTTTGGAGGAGGCCACGGGGAAGTAGCCCAGGGAGTTGTAGCTGTCATGCGGCTGTTACAGGAGGCACTATAGACAGCTGCAGTCCACAGGGCCCTGGGCTGGAACCTGGAGTAGAGGGCGGGCCCGGGTTCCCCCCAAACCTCCCAATTGACCTGGACTGTGGGTTCTTCCAGAGGGGAAGGTCTCTGGGCTGTTCCCCAACCCACATGGTGAATCTCTGAGGCAAGAAAATCCACCAATAAGTGCAGGACCCACCAAGATAGAGGAGGAACTTTGTCACACTATGGACTTCAGTCGGCTTTGGATAAGGCTTTAAGACATTACTTCAGCCAGCATATATCCCTTCTCTTTCCAAAGCCATATTGCTTTTTATTAAATAATAAACTATTATGAGAAAAGCTTTAATGTTACCATCATCCCTAGCAACTGAAATGTCATTATACATTTTATTTCTTGTATTAACAACCAGTTAGATCCTCCTACAAATATGAGTCTCTTCCTTTTTTCAGGTTTCAGAGGGGTAGCCGTGTTAGTCTGTATCAGCAAAAAGAACGAGGAGTATTTTTGGCACCTTAGAGACTAACAAATTTATCTGGACATAAGCTTTCGTGGACTAAAACCCACTTCATCGGATGCATGCAGTGGAAAATACAGTAGGAAGATAGATATACACAGAGAACATGAAAAAATGGGTGTTGCCATACCAACTCTAATGGCAACATTCATTTTTTTCATGTTCTCTGTATATATATCTTCCTACTGTATTTTCCACTGTATGCATCCGATAAAGTGGGTTTTAGTCCATGAAAGCTCATGCCCAAATACATTTGTTAGTCTCTAAGGTGCCACAAGTACTCCTTGTTCTTTTTCCTTTTTTTCAGTGAAGCTAAAGCAGTTTACTTTGTGTCCACACCCTAGTGGATTGGATCAGGTCCAAGCACTTCAAGGTTGCATGTTTTCATATTGATAGGGAAGCCCACTTATCAGAACAAGTATTAAATGAATGTGTTTTGTCTATCTGATTTCTACTGTATATGGTAACTTATTTGCCCTGGAACCTGACTTTTGTGTTGTCATTGTTGGAACACACTTCCTCTTCAAAGGAAAAATTATATGACATTGTCAAGGAAACATTAACAATGTTTACAGCTTGTTTTAATAACATATCTAATTTATCTATTCTTTGACCTTTATGTTGATCAAGTTGAAACAGCTGCTTCCATAAAGTCACTTCCTCAGCTTTTTCAAATGTAAAAATAGAGCCACTGCTCAAACACTTAATCTGAAAGAAATCTTCATGGGGGAAGATTTTAAAACAACCACATGCCATTAATTATCAGGATGTGTGAAAGGCTTGGTTTTATTTTTAAAAGCATATTTACAGTGTCTTTCTTATTGTCTCTTTAGCTGTGAAGATTTTGGGTGTTATTGCTGTGTTCTAATCTCTGCAGTCTTTCAAAAAAGAAATTGAATACAAGAGTGAAATTAAAATAAAATTCTCACACACACACTAAAAGCAGATATATTTTTCATTCACGTGAGAACACACTTAGGACCTGATCTTTCAAACTGTTGCATGTGGGCAGACCTCTGCGCCTGCACTGAGCTCCAGTGAGGACCACGAATGGGTCTCTGTACAGACTGAGTAAGTTGCAGGATCGGGAGCCTTATTCCCCCCCCCCCTCCACACCTTGAAGCATTGTGTAAGCCCCCACTGAAATCTGTGATGCTCCATGCAGGCACAGAGATCCAGCTGCACAAAACATGTTGCAGGCTCAGGGCTTTACTTCTTGGTTTATAGCTCTACAGGATGTTCCACTCTTGCATCTGATTCTTGTTTTATGGAGGCATGGTTGGTTTAAGGAAATATTGGTGTTATCTTCATGGTATAGTTTTGATTCTTTTTATTAGTGTTCTCTGGCACTGTGTGAAATCCCCCAATGAAGATTTCAGATTAAGGATTGGTGAAGAGGCTCTGTTGCTAAAGACTCTCAAAGTGGTGCAATATTTCTATTGTTTTGCCCCTTCGAAAAAAATTTTTTTCCACAGAAGGGAAGAATTTGGCCCAAACTGATTAACTGTGAGGAAAATACTCAAAGTGTAATGCTTGGTCTGTACCCCAGACTTCCCATTAGGTTTGGTTCTGTATTGAAAGTAATGGTTGCACCTGGCTTAAATCACTAGTTTGACTTTCAATTTTGAGACAAACATCTTATGTGGGTGTCAGGAAGAATCGCCTCTTCCTTTGCAGATTAAGCCCATTTTAGAAAGTCAAATGCTCTTCCAGATATTTCATGTTATTAAAAATAATCATTTCTGTGACATTCTATACCTTGGGGGAGCGTACTGTAACCCCATATTCCTCATTTTCATATAATCGTGATCTTACATATAAAGCATGCCTTATAAGGTATCAGGGGAAAGGTTATGATCTGCTGAAAGTCATTTCTCTATCCATATATGTGTATCATTAATGCATATGAAGTTATGAGAATTGTGTTGTATGGTGGTCACTAAAACATGGTGCAAGTTGGGGAATCAGCCAGACATTAGCTCCCCAGAGGCAACAGCAACGAAAGTAACCAATGCCCGGGCGGGGTGTCAAACAACCCATCAACAGCCACTGTCCAGCAAGGGAGCTACAATGCAATGACTCACCTGCATGAGGCCTAGGGTGACCAGATCACACAAGTGAAATATCAGGACGCGGGGGGCGGAGCAAAAAAAAGGGGAAAAAAAAAACAGCCGCCGCAGCTCCACGCCCCCCCCCGCCCCGCACCAGCATGCCTCCGCTCCACCTCCCCCTTCCCTCCAGCGCTTGCGCCACCATACAGCTGATCAACGCAAGCCTGGGAGGGAGGGGGGAGGAGGAGGAATGCGGTGTGCTTGGGGAAGAGGCGGGGCCAGGGCAGGGATTTGGGGAGGGATCCAATGGGGGAAATAGGGGGTGGAGTCGGGGTGGTGGGGGCGCAAGCCCCCTCCGAGCTCCGCTCCGCCTGTGAGCGGAGGCAAAAATAAGCAAATATCAGGACAGTCCTGATAAAATCGAGACGTCTGGTCACCCTAATGAGGCCACACCAAGGGAATTGCTCAGCCTTGCTTGGAGAGACTCAGCAATGCCCCCCAGACATGCCTGGACTTGTGCTCCCCAAGCACATGATCTGAGGGTATAAAACAGACAGAGTGGATACATACTGGGCTCTTCTCCTGCCCCCACCTTCGCAGCAAGCAACTAAGGGCTTGTCTACACTGGCAATTTACAGTGCTGCAACTTTCTCGCTCAGGGGTGTGAAAAAACACCGCCTTGAGCGCAGCAAGTTTCAGCGCCAGTAAAGTGCCTGTGTAAACAGTGCCCCAGCACTGAGAGCCGCACTCCCAGCACTGGTAGCTACGCTTCTCGTTGAGGTGGGTTTTTTTAGAGTGCTGAGAGAGCTCTCTCCCAGCTCTGTGTTGCGACCACACAAGGCACGTTAAAGCCACAGCAGCGCTTTAGCGTTGCTAGTGTAAACTATCCCAAGACACTGAGAAGAAGACAAGACTACAACAGAGGAGATTGGCCCAGGTTTAAGGAACAAACCTGTATATTAAGGACTGCAATATCCAGTGGGGTGAGAAAAACTGCTTAATCTAGATGTTGCCTAGTCTAATAGGGTTGAGAGTTTATACTGTGTGCTTATATTTTCTTTTCTTTTGATAACCACTCTGACTTTTTGCCTATCACTTAATATCACTTAAAATCTACCTTTTATAGTCAATACATTTGTTTAATTGTTTATCTTTACCAGAGAGTATGTATGAAGTGTGGGGCAAATCTACTCAGGTTGGCAAAGGCTGGTGTATGTCCATTTTCCATTGTTGAAGTGGTGAACCAATTAATAAATTTGCACTGCCCATCCTGAGCAGTGCAAGACAGTATATTCCTGTGGTCCAGTGCTGGGCACTGGGGGAATTTGGCTGGTGCCTTTCTCTGTGTGATTCATGGGTGGGTCTGGGAGCAATCATGCAATCTAGCTGGATGTGGGGCTCCACATGCTGTTGTGCTGAGTTATCACAACTCCTGGAGGGGTTGCTGCTGGTCACTAGCAAGGCATTGTGAGAGACAGCCCAGGCTGGGGAGAGTTCAGGGGGCACAGTCCCAGGCTGCACCCTGCAGGGATCCCATCACAATTTCCATTTCTGATACTGTCAAGGTTTGTGTGTATGATCTTTACAGCCGAAAGGAAACATTTTACTTGTCTTGATTTTTATTGATCTTGCTCCACTACCTTGCCTTATAAATTGCAGCAGTGTTTTGCTCTGCAAAGTGATATACACATATTCAGAAGTGGTTGTTACTTCCATTGCTGTAGAGAGGTTGGGGTGTATTTCATGTGCTATATGCTCATTCTCTTGGGAGAAAAGAATATATCGGAGGGTCCTGCATCTACAGACTGGATTCTTACTGAACTGACTAAATACTTTCCTTTTTTTGCTTGGCTGAAAGTTTGCCTCTGAGTTGTAAACAAAATAAGTTTGACAAGAAAGCTACAGATGGAGCAAACAAGTGCAAAATCTTGATGAACTATTACAAGTGCAGTAAAGGTCTAGAAGAAGGAGAGAGAGGGAATTGGCTTCATTGGGATCTTATGATTCTCTGCTCTAGTGTAGCTCACTGTGGATGTTAACATGACTAACACTA
Source organism: Terrapene triunguis (assembly GCF_002925995.2). Lineage (NCBI taxonomy): Eukaryota > Metazoa > Chordata > Testudines > Emydidae > Terrapene > Terrapene triunguis. Next base: position 1,211,466 of record NW_020664601.1, on the reverse strand, counting down.
TGGGGAAGGAATCTCTGTGCCAAGACCCCATTTAGTCTCAAGTCTTTTCTTTTATCCATTTTTAACAAATTTTTTAATATTGTTAGAAAGTATAGTGAAAGCTTGCATCTGTTGTAAGAGTGTTTATCCTGCTGCTTAGACAACTTCTGACTTTGTGCACTGAAAACATCCTGACAAAAATCTTGTTCATTTTTGTCATAAATCAGATTTTGATTTTTCATAGTCGTGTCTGCTTAGCTAATATACCATAACAACAAATTAAAAATTCTTATAATTTCATGAGTTTGTTGCCTCAATGTTGTATCACCCTAGCCTTAACTACTTGGTAGGTAAGCAAGGTAAAGAATCATTGCATAACAAGTAGATCTTTTGGTATATCTTTTGGTGTATCTACCCATGGGGAGAGGGAGAATCTTTAAAACAAATTAAGAACAAAAACTGATATAAAAATGTATATCTCTTCCTCACCCACTCCAGCAAAAACCTTGAATGTTGTATACAATTAAAATTGAGAATTTATTACAGAAAATGTAAGACCTGATATTGGGAGATGCTCAGCACCTCTTGAAAGGTCCTGAGTGCCGTAAACTTCTTTTTGAAGTCAGTGGTCATTGAGGGTTCTCAGCAACTCAGCATGGAAAATACGCTGTTCAGTAGTTAAGCATTTAAGCTCCAATCCTGCAAATTGCTCTTAAGGTTCCATCCTCATCCTAAACTCTGCCACCAGTACCCTCTCCTACTCTCCACATAAAGGCCAGGAAACACTCCATTCCCACCCATCTTCCTTCCATCCACACTCTTGATTATATGTTGGAGGCCCAGCTTAACCTCTCAGTATCAGCTGGAAGGGAGAGTAGGTAATGCATATGCACAAGGTGGCAGAATGAAAGTTAGTGTAGCGATGCTGGGTGTTTCCAGCCTGTACGTGGGGAGCACATGGCGGACAGAGGAAAGGTTCGTAATGGAACCTTAACTGAGAATTTCCTGACTTTGTATTGTGTAAATTCTCAATTATAAAGTTCTAGTAAATTTAATTTTAAGAGGAATAAATTATTAGCCTTATAGCAACATTAACATTTTTTTGTGGGGGAGTTTAAGCTACAGTTGGAAACATGAGCTTAGAATATCTGTGAAAAGCAAAAAAAACATGAATGGACATGACTCCAGTATTTGCATACAGGTATAGTATTTAGTCAGAAAATAAGCTCACCATTAAGGAATTCTTAAATTTGTCAAATTAAGCAGGACCGGCAGAACAAACGTACAGCTTGGAAAAGCTTCTGTGACAACTGTACACAACTTGCTCTTCAAGGCTTTGTATAGCGTCTCTGCTTTTAGAGGAATGCATGAAAAATCTGAGGAATAGCGAAAATATTCGTTGTATGCACGAGTATTAAACAAATGTTACATGCCAGTTAAGGAATTTATATAGAGAGGTTGCAAGAGGGACTAGAATCTAATTTCCTAGCATTTCCAGGTGACTGTTTTGGCAGATGAGAAGCACTGCCAGATCAGAAAAGTTTTATTTTATGTTGTTTTATTTTATTTTAACTCAGAACTCTATGTAAAATATGTATTGCCTTTACTTGTCATTAGGAAGAATAGCTTTCTAAACTAGTGCAAACTTTACCATTAAATCCCTGTCAGCCCCTTCTGGTGATAGGAGTGGTGCATTTGCTAAAAATACTGGTGGTTTAGATTACTAATTGTCCCTACAGTTTCACATGGGAAAATGCTTTGAGCCATTTGTTCTTTAGGAAGGAGGCACAGAGATGTCAAGTGAACTTTGTGTCTCTCTGTTATACTGAGAATACATCAGTACTCAAGGAATTGCAAAGTACTTTTCACAGAAATCTCTCCTTATAAATAAATAAATAAATAAATAAATAGTACATGCTCAGACATTCATTTGTTTAACCTCTGATGTATAGAAATCTTAGGGCAGCCCATAGGATTTGCTCGGCTGGATCAGACTATTGGGTCATTTAATTAAGCATCCCACATCAGAAAGGGATTAATATCTGATTCTTCAGAAAGTAACCTCCTCTACCCATAAAATACCTAGTTTTTTTGGTTTCAGAGTAGCAGCCGTGTTAGTCTGTATCCGCAAAAAGAACAGGAGTATTCTAAGGTGCCACAAGTACTCCTAGTTTTTTTGTGCAGTGCTTTATGTGGGTGTGGGATGGGGAATTCTTTCCTGATACAAACAGGTGATCATTTTATCCCCTGAGGCACGAGTTTTGATTTCTTTAAATTTATCTTTTCTCACAGTGATCATGAATTCATCCAGCCATCTTTCAAAACCAGCTGTTAGACCAGGTTGTCACCCCTTTCTGCCTGCTTTGGCTGGGACAAAGCAGCTGAAAACAACTGAAGATTCCTTTGGTGTGAAGGGATCCTCAGGGGGCATAGAGCCTGCATATCTAGCTTTATGCCCTTCCCCTTCCTGGCTCCTGGCACAGTAGGCAATACTGGAGAAAAGAGGTATGGCAAGAGCGACTCTGTGCTCCAGCAATTCCTTGCTACCAAAATGTCTGTTAGAGCTGTGGACAGCCATAACTTTGAGCAGCCCTGAGGCATCTCTAATTTATGCCAAAAACTGTTTTGGCCCCTGGCTGGCCCCAAGAACAAAGAGGTACAAAAATGACTTAGATCCAGTTTTACCCCACTCTCCACTTTCATCTGCACCAAACATTTCTCTGCCCCAGCTGAGATCTTGCTCATAGTGCTTGAGCTTTACTTATTATACTTACACTATATTTATAGCAGTAAATTCCACAGGTTGTCTGTATACTGTGTTGTGATGCTCTCCTCAGGGCAGCCCAGAACTATGAGCCATTGTGTTACCCCTCTGCCTTATCAAGAATGAGCTTTGCTAGAGATTACACTGTGTCAGCTTCCTGCCACATTAGTCTGTCTGGTTCCCCTGCAAACTCCTCAAGACTCTGCCAGTCTAAACCTTGCTTTGCAAGTAGTAATCAGCAAACCCGAGTTCCCCAGAGATGTGTCTCTGTACTCTCCAGTACCTCTCACTGAGCACTCACAGAAATTACTAAGTTCACTGCCTCCGGAGAAACAGTATACAGTCAGGTTTCAGAATGGTAGCCGTGTTAATCTGTATCAGCAAAAACAACGAGGAGTCCTTGTGGCACCTTACAGATTAACAAATTTATTTGGGCATAAGCTTTCGTGGGCTAAAACCCACTTCATCAGATGCATGGAGTGAAAAATACAGTAAGCAGTATATATATTACAGCACATGAAAAGATGGGAGTTGCCTTACCAAGTGGGGGGGGTCCGTGCTAACGAGGCAAATTCAGTCAAGGTGGAAGTGGCCTGTTCTCAACAGTTGACAAGAAGGTGTGAATATCAACAGAGGGAAAATTACTTTTTGTAGTGACCCAGCCACTCCCAGTCTTTATTCAGGCCTAATTTGATGGTGTCCAGTTTGCAAATTAATTCCAGTTCTGCAGTTTCTCATTGAAGTCTGTTTTTTGAAGTTTTTGTTGTTGAAGAATTGCCATTTTTAAGTCTGTTATTGAGTGACCAGGGAGATTGAAGTGCTCTCCTACTGGTTTTTGAATGTTACAATTCTTGATGTCTGATTTGTGTCCATTTATTCTTTTGTGTAGCGACTGTCCGGTTTGGCCAATGTACATGGCAGAGGGGCATTGCTGGCACATGATGGCATATATCACATTGGTAGAAGTGCAAGTGAACGAGCCCCTGATGGTGTGGCTGATGTGGTTAGGTCCTATGATGGTGTCCCTTGAATAGATATGCAGACAGAGTTGGCAATGGGGTTTGTTGCAGGGATTCATTCCTGGGTTAGTGTTTTTGTTGTGTGGTGTGTAGTTGCTGGTGAGTATTTGCTTCCAATTGGGGGGCTGTCTGTAAGCGAGGAGTGGCCTGTGTCCCAGGGTCTGTTAGAGTGAGGGATCATCCTTCAAGATAGGTTGTAGATCCTTCATGATGCGCTGGAGAGGTTTTAGTTGGGGGCTGTAGGTGACGGCTAGTGGCGTTCCTGTTACTTTCTTTGTTGGGCCTGTCCTGTAGTAGGTGACTTCTGGGTACCCTTCTGGCTCTGTCAATCTGTTTCTTCACTTCACCAGCTGGGTATTGTAGTTTTAAGAACGCTTGATAGAGATCCTGTTGGTGTTTGTCTCTGAGGGATTGGAGCAAATGCGGTTGTATCTTAGAGCTTAGCTGTAGACAATGGATTGTGTGATGTGGTCTGGATGAAAGCTGGAGGCATGTAGGTAAGTATAGTGGTCAGTCAGTTTCCAGTGGTGTTTATGCGACCATCGCTTGTTTGCACTGTAGTGTCCAGGAAGTGTATCTCTTGTGTGGACTGGTCCAGGCTGGGGTTGATGGTGGGGTGGAAATTGTTGAAATCCTGGTGGAATTCCTCAAGGGCCTCCTTCCTGTGGGTCCAGATGATGAAGATGTCATCAATGTAGTGCAAGCAGAGCAGGGGCGCTAGGGGACGAGAGCTGAGGAAGTGTTGTTCTAAGTCAGCCATAAAAATTTTGGCATACTGTGGGGCCATGCGGGTACCCATAGCAGTGCCGCTGACTTGAAGATATAAATCGTCCCCAAATCTGAAATAGTTGTGGGTGAGCACAAAGTTCAGCCACCAGGTTTGCCATGACATTATCGGGGATACTGTTCCTGGTGGCTTGTAGTCCATCTTTGTGTGGAATGTTGGTGTAGAGAGCTTTTTTGTTAGTCTCTAAGGTGCCACAAGGACTCCTCGTTGTTTCTACATCCATAGTGACTAGGGTGATGTTTTCTGGAAGATCACCAATGGATTGTAGTTTCCTCAGGAATTCAGTGGTGTATACAGTCAGTTGGTTTAACTGAGGACTCACGTTTAATTCAGTATAACAGCAGTAAGATGGTTTATAGTAAAATTATAAATAAGTTTATTAACAAAGAATAGACGTTTAAGTGATACTAAGCAGAGGTAAGAGAAACAGAAAATGGTTACAAACAAAACAAAAAAACACATGTTTTCCATCCAGTGTCTAAGTCTTAACTTTAGCAAGTTTGACAAAGTGGGAATGTTCTTAATGTTTTCTCTGAATACTGTATGGGTGCCTCAGTTTTCCCCTATGGATTTCTTAAGTATCTAGGTGGTGGGATAAGGGGGTGTGATTGTTGCAGAGCCCTAGAGGGCCAGTGTGAGCTGTCTGCACAGAGAATGGCTGACACCCTGTCTCCTGGCAACTGATGGCCTGGACCCCTCGCCCTGCAAGGTGCCAACTAAAGGTGTTGGAGAACAAAGAGATCAGGTGGCCTCCTTGCCCAGGAAAGAGACAAAGGCCAGAGGAGGGGCTGGAGGTAGATTCAATTTGGAGCTGGCTGGGGAAACGGATGGAGGCCCAGCACCGGGGACTGGGTTCCCTACCCCCCAAGATGGACCTGACTGAGGGGTCCTGTTGTCTGTACCTACAAGCTCTGTTTTGGACTGTATTCCTGTCGTCTAATAAATCTTCTGTTTTTCTGGCTGGCTGAGAGTCGCGGTGAATTGCAGGAAGTGGGGGGTGCAGGGCCCTGACTCCCCTACATTCCGTGACAGCAAGCTATATTTTTCTCTAAAACAGTTTCTCACTTACGGCAGCTCCTGCCCTTCAGGCCAGGAGGATGACCCAATCTCATGCTCAGAGGGTGCTGTTCCCTGTGTACCCTAAGTGATAGATAACTAAAGGGTTCTCTTCCTTTCTTTTCATAGTCCGGTAAGATTTTGAAAAATATTCTTTGAAAAGTAAACCCAGACAAAGTTCCTCTTCCCTGCTGGGTTGTAGACACCATGCTGTCTTCCTCATCCTTTGGTCAACTTTTTTTTTCAATTGGCTTAATCACTTTGTTTACTTTAGATGTAATTGTACTTCCAGTGTCTCTGGCCTCACCTTGCTCAATTTACATTGGAGACACAGGCAAACAGCTGAAACAACTTTCCTTTGTCTAGGGCAGGATCGATTTATGCACTGTCTCCTAAACACATTTTAAGAATATATTTCCAACATGCATATTTTATTCTTTATCCACAACCCATACATACATCATGCATTGATATTGTTGCCCAGTGTGTCACCAATTTACATATGATACCTTAGAAGATACCTTTTGGACACATATTATGACAACAAAAACAACGAGGAGTCCTTGTGGCACCTTAGAGACTAACAAATTTATTTGGGCATAAGCTTTCGTGGGCTAGAACCCACTTCATCAGATGCAGGAAGTGAAAAATACAGGAGCGGGTCTAAATACCTCACACTTGGTAAAGCAACCCCCATCCTTTCATGTATTTATATCTGCTCCTGTATTTGTCACTTCATGCATCTGATGAAGTGGGTTCTACCCCACGAAAGCTGATGCCCAAATAAATTTGTTAGTCTCTAAGGTGCCACAAGGACTCCTCGTTGTTTGATACAGACTAACATGGCTACCACTCTAAAACCTGTCACCATGCAAATTATGACAACAGTGTGTGTCAGGCCTGATATGAATTACAGTATAGTGGGCCCTCTGCCAGTGGGCATTGAGGGGCTCTTAGCATTTCATTTTATTTGTTCTAAATTTTCTCCCTTTTAATTTTGTTGAGCATCTCCATGTTCTCATATTATGGGCCAGGCCAGCCTAAAAAGGAGAGAGACTGGTGAGTGTTCAGTATGATCTTCATAATTTTGAATGTCACCATGAAATCCCTTCCCCAACTCTTCTCCTTTCCAGGCTCCATAATTCTAGTTGTGACATGTTGATATGAAAGACGCTTCATATTCCAACTACTTTAATATTCCATGAAAAATGCCTTTGGAATAGGAATTTCTCCAACTATTCTTCTTCACTAATTTCTTCACAACTCAACTGCCCTCTTTAACTGCCCTCTCTGCCTTCTGTTTGCTAAAGAGCTTATATGCAGTGTTGTAGCCGTGTTGGTTCAAAGATTAGGTATCTAAAAGGGTGTCATAAGGAGGAGGGAGAAAACTTGTTCACCTTAGCCTCTAAGGATAGAACAAGAAGCAATGGGCTTAAACTGCAGCAAGGGAGGTTTAGGTTGGACATTAGGAAAAAGTTCCTAACTGTCAGGGTGGTTAAACACTGGAATAAATTGCCTGGGGAGGTTGTGGAATCTCCATCTCTGGAGATATTTAAGAGTAGGTTAGATAAATGTCTATCAGGGATGGTCTAGACAGTATTTGGTCCTGCCATGAGGGCAGGGGACTGGACTCGATGACCTCTCGAGGTCCCTTCCAGTCCTAGAATCTATGAATCTATGAGACAAGGTGGGTGAGGGAGTATCTTTAATTGGACCAACTTCTGTTGGTGAGAGAGACAAGTTCAGAGCTCTTCTTCAGGTCTGGGCAACATACTCAGAGTGTCACAGCTAAATATAAGGTGGAACAAATTGTTTAGCATAAGATTTTAGGGAACCATTCAAGGTGAAGTGACCCGTTAACACCCCTCCAGGAGGGAAAGGAAGTGGGAGGGGAAGGCAGCTGCAGAGGGGGGGAGTTGTTAGTGGGTTATAGATTGTTGTAATAAGCCATAAATCCATTTTCTTTATTCAGTCCGTGATTTGTGTCTAGCAAAGTTATGAATTTAAATTTCCAGCCTCATCTTTAGAAGGTGTTGTGCAGGTTTCCTTTGAGGAGGAGAACTGATAGGTCAGATATAAAGTGATCGCTTCACCCGCAGGTGAAGATGCTCTTTTTAATAAACTTGCATACTCTTCCTGTGGTAGCAGTGTCACTTGCAAGGGGCTTACCTGCTCTGCTGCTGTCTGTCATGCCAGGTACTCCTTCCTCATTGTTGCCTGTTGTACCAGGTGTGTCATGAGGTTGGTTCCATGGTGATTTTATATCTCCTCGATATATCTTTCACTCAATATGCATCCGAAGAAGTGGGTTGTAGCCCACGAAAGCTTATGCTCTAATAAATTTGTTAGTCTCTAAGGTGCCACAAGTACTCCTGTTCTTTTTATGGTGATTTTAGTAAAACATGAGCAAATCAAAGAAGCTCAGCTGAGCTGATGGAGTTAAGAACAGGGAGCCAAACAGTTAAAGTATTTGGAAGAGTCTCATGAGCATGTTAAATAATAAAGAAATAGATACTCACATGAGCACAATATGCTTCCCCTCCTCCCCACCCCCCCCAGCCCCGCTTAGTCTGCATGTTACTGGCTGGACACACTTGGCCTGGAGCCATAGGTGTAATGATGCTGTCTGTGGCAAGCTTCTCTCAGAGCCCTACGCAGAGCAGAAATCTAAGGGGCTTTTTGAGCTGAAATCTGAGCAGGAGTTAATGATGCTAAAAACAACGGCTCCAGCAGAGGCCTGTCAATGGATTTTACTGCATAGCCACAACAAAGGGGAGTCAACAGCAGCACCTCTCCTAAGAGAGTCCTGGTGGAGGAGAGGCTGGGAAGCTGTGCAGAGGGAATGCCAGAGGAGTGAAGGGAGTCCTTTTCTGCAGATCTTTGAATTTACTCAGTTTACAGGCCTCCTCTGTGAATTGCCACAATCGCCTCCTCATTGAGAGAAGGATCAGAAATGCTAAAGCAGCTGAGTTTCCTAATCCAGTTTTACCCTTCCGTGGGACTGTCTAAGGGAGGATGGCGTCTAGCACTAAACCAGAGGGTGCACAAATCATGTCATCTGTTGGAAAAGCTTACTGCAACAGTGAGTGTAGCAGTGAGGAATTTCTGATTTATTTTGAGGATAATGTCTCTTGGATTTGAAGGAAACAACCTCCATAGAAGCAGGGCAGTTTCTGTGGGAGACGAATATGAGTGCTTCTCTGTGGTGGTTGTGGCAGGGACACTCACTGAGGTTCTGGATGTGCTTAGGGAGCTTTACGCCTTTTTACCTCTTGCCTAATAAAATCTAGTGGGAACAAAATACATTCTATATATTTTATTGGACCCAGTGCTCTTAAAACTGTAGTCTAAAAATCAGTTTAACAAATACTTAAAACTCAGTTTTGTATTAATACAGTGTCCTCTTTTAATGAAGAAAATGATTAGATGCACTAGGACTGAGTTTGATCCCCTCTCTGTAAGTGGACATGGCCCATTAAAGTTAACCGTGTTGTGCCCACTTACATCACATCTCAGTTTGACCCAGTGAGTGGGAATATTGTAATTCCCACATCTCTGTGTTAAGTGTCTAAAGATATTTTGACACTTAACTCCCATTGAAATCAATGGGAATTAGGTGGCCAAATACCTTTTGAAGATCAGGGATTACATGCTTGTGTTTTTTCCCAAAACACACAAATAGAGGTGGACTCACACATATTGTCTTCCCATAAATCATTTCCCTGCCATTAATGTTATTCTCCGGATTAAAACAAAATAAACAAAGTACGCTGTAACTTTTTTAATGTTAAAATTTCTCCTATACATGGGGACCAACTAATTGCTTTCTGCTCCCCCATCCTCTTCTTAATACAGGGGCAAAGGACAACTCAGAGTGTATAAAGCAGAATGCCAGTATGCATGTGCATGCTGACTGTTGGAGCTTTTGGTTGTTTTGAGCCTGATCCAGTAGGGTTACCATACATCCGGATTTTCCTGGACATGTCTGGCTTTTTGGTCCTCAAATCCCCGTCTGGGAGGAATTTCCAAAAAGCCGAACATGTCCGGGAAAATAGGGAGGCATGGTAAGGGGACCCCGAGTGCAAGTGGCTGCAGCAAAACTTACAACTCCCGCAATCTGCCAACCTGCCCCCGGCACAGAGGCGGCAGGTGGCATCCGAGCACGCAGCCGCCTCCTCCCCGGGCTCCAACTTTCCCAGCTCCCGCCGCTCTCCACTGCGCGCCGGGGCCGAAGCAACTTCCCCAGTGCAGCAGCAGCCGGAGCCTGGGGGGCGGGAGGGAGGAGGGGGGAATGCGGGGTGCTCAGAGGAGGGGTGGAGTTGGGCGGGGACTTTGGGGAAGGGGTTGGAATGGGAGCGGAGTTGGGGTGGGGGCGGGGCCCCCGTGGAGTGTCCTCTTTTTTTCAATGTTGAAATATGGTAACCCTATGATCCAATGAGGTATTGAGTGCCTTTTGCAAAGTATGGAATGCATTCCGTTCGTATTATTTAGCACTTCACAGGATTTAGCTCTCTGACCAAGATCTTCAGAAGTGACTAAATATTTTGGGTGCCCAACTTTATAAAGGAGCCTGATTTTCAGAGGGTGCGTGCTCAGCACTTTCTGAAAATCAGGCCCCATTAAGAATTTCACATTGGGCACTTAAAATCACTAGCCACTTTTTACAGTTTTTTTCTAAGAGTGTAAACAGCATGACTATGAAAAAAAAATATTATATTAATCTCACTATATACATGTCCTTGATTACAGTACACATCAAGAGCAAAATTCATCCCTGTGCAGAGTCCTAGCACAAAGCTTATGTAGTAGTTAAAACCACAAAATAATGCTTCAGTTAGACTTAACTAGTGTGTAGGTCTTGTGCTGGGTCTCAGTGCAAGGATGAATTTCACCCTGAATGCAGATTTTTTTTTTGTCACTGTAAACAATGCAAGTGTTACATGCAATCCAGAGTGATTTGAAACTACTGGAAGAAAGGCCATAGTGGTGTGGAGAACATGCTGCCAAAGTACTGGTTGGAAGCATTTCCGCACCGTCACCTGCCTTACTCTCTGCGAGTTCACATCTATTTCTTCTTATCTTTACAGAAAGTGCTGACAGGGGTAGATGATCTGCAGCAAGTGAAGGCCCTAGAGATGCGTGTGGACACGAGAGAGAACAGCTTGGGAAACTTTGGTGAGAAAACACTTCATCCTGTACTTAATCTCTCACCATTTTATTTATTTTGGCGTGAAGGAGAAGCATGCTGAACATGAGGGGCTGATGGCTCAGAAAGCAGTGGAATGTATGAAATACAGTCTTGTTAGAGTTTTTCTTAAAACGCAGGCATCAGTCACCATCTTATCAGCTTTTTACTGTGAAGAGCTGAATAGAACCATAAATATTATATGTAAATGGGATGAACAATACCAGTTCAATTTCAGATCCATTCAGTTTGCGCTGCTTGTAACTGGGCAATAAGATTTAGCTGACTTTGTTTTTCTGGTGTCTCATGCCTGATTTTATGCTGCTAGGATGAATAATGCCAGACTCAAAGGAAAACAAATAGGAAAATTCCAGTCTAGTTTAATTACCACTATTCCTGGATGTGATTGTTCAGAGACCTGTGAGCCAACTTCAAAATCACGAACTGCAGTAATCTTGAAGAGCTGCATTCAACACCCATAGTCTTTAAACTAGCGTGTGCAAGGTTTTCTGGTCCATTAAGGCTGCTTTATGCTATTGCAGGTGCACAAAACAGCCTAAACTCATCTTAACTGCCCAGTAGATTTTACTTGTAAATGGAAATCTTCTGGTGGCGATAGGTCCATCCTTTTGGCCCCTGATATAAAAGATGTCTGGGAGAAAGGGGGTACAGATAGGGGCATCTATGTTCCCTCTCTGGTGGAACAGCCCCCTGGGGCCATATGAAATGGGGTGAAAGGTAGTGCAATCCTGAGGCTGCTGATCAGATCAGGAGCTGCACAGTTCAAAGCTTTTTGGCCACCATTGCCATCCCATTCATAGTCCTGCAAAATGCTCATCTTAGCCAGATCAGGCTTTATTCTTCAATCAATCTGTGGTAGCAGATGCAACAGAACTAATTTCCTCTTGTCCAGTTGTAATCATTGACAAGTCAAGTGACCAAGGTGGATCTATCTGCTATAGAGATTGGAAGATCCCAGCTCATGCTGGCCTGGTTTCTTTTGCATAGAGTCAGTGTGTATCTGCTTACAGTACTTAACTATCTCATCCAGTCCTGTTAAAAATGGCACGTCTAACTATGCTAGAGAATGGGCTTGAGAGAGATTCTATGTGCACCACAATTTTGATGAATGCTGTCAATACTTGTCACTTATCATTCTTCTCCCTGTAAATGTCAGTGGGCTTGAGAAGCAGGAAGTAAGGTACTTTGAGAGAACTCCTTGTACAGGAAAGTTTACATTGAGCTTGTCAGCGCCCACCCCCCAATTCTTATTTAGCCCTTTCTTTCAGCAACATGCTGATTCTTATCACCAAAAACATCTCCTCCACCCTGTTCCAACACAGAAATTATGGTACGGTGGGATGGTCTCGCTCCTTGTACCCAGAGACCAACTCCAGGAAGTGGGTGGCAGGGTATTTTCACTCAAGGAACTCGTTCTCACTTGCAGTCCACCAAAGTCTATGGATGTCCACCTTTAATATGCAAAGGCTGATCTTTTGAAGGAAGCCTTTTAATTTGGCAAAGATTTTAGATAGTGGGTTGAGAAGTAAGGTGGTACGAGAGTTGTGTTGATTTGTCCAGCCATTTTGCACCGTTTTCTTTGATAATTTTGATGCACAGGTCTTTTTATGACATGCACATGATAATTTAGTGTATAATTAAATCCATTTCCCTAACGGAGATGATGCATTGCGGGGACATGCAGGGTCATGTGCCCACCCAGATTTGCTGCTTGGCTTGTATTGAACATGCTCACACAGAGTGAACATGCTCAGTAACCCAGCTGAAGCAAGCTGCCCTCACTCTGCCCCTCCACTATCGGCAGGCACTGGTCGTCTCCCTAAAAATTTCCTTTTGCCATTTCCATTCTTTTCTTCTTCAAAGCTGAGCTTCCATTCCTCCATATTTTTCCATTGTATATGACCAGCCAGTTACAAGGCATACATCCTCCATGCCTTTTCTGGAGAGTGGTTGTTTTAAACCTGTACCTCCTTCCATTGCCTGCTTCAGTCTTTATCTCTGCTGTCTGTTCTTCCTCATATGCTCATGCAAAAAAATGGATCTATTTGTCAGATCTTCCCAATCATTCAGGCTAGAAAGAAAGAACAAAGAAAATTGTTTATTTACCATCTCACTGTTCTCTTTTCCTCTCTCATGTGTTCCCCTCAGGTCATAGTTCCCTTTCCCTCCTAGTACTGGAATAAATCTGTCACTCTCCAGTCCCTTCCGATAGACTTTTGCTAACTTTTCAGGATACAGTGCACTATCTCTGGGTTGCATGCAGACACTGTTTAGTCCAAGTCTACACGGAGAGCTGGCCTTTGGATCCTACAAATCCCATAGCTGTACGTCCCCACTGACTTTGAGTTCTGCAAAATATCAAGCCAATATGAAAAATTACAGTTCAGAAGTAACTTTTTAGCCCTTTTCCTTCTGAAAAAACCCTGGAAAATGGCAATAGGTGGCTAGGTTGGAAAGTTTGCCACTTGGATTATTCTTAAATTTCACTTGTCATTCATTATCATCCTCAACATGACAGCTATCTGAGGCTGAGATTTTTTTCAGTTTATTCGTTTTTTGGACCTGTGGAATGGGGCTTGGGTTTATAGGGTTATCCCAGGACAATTTGTCTCTGTGGAAGGGGCAGTGCCACCTAGGCTGCCGCTGAAGGTGCCAGACTCACTACAAATACCTGCTCAGCCAACTGCACTTGAACCACTTCTCTGCTGAGCAGCTATTGTGGCCTCTAGTAGCTAATCTGAGAGACAGAATAGACTAAGTAAGCGAGTCCTGCATGATAAACCTGACCATGACATTGATTTTCTCTGTGACCTTAGTCAAGTCACTTAACCTCTCTGCTATATAAAGTCACCAGACTGTACATGGAAACCCTCCAGTAGCTAGGACCTTGGCAGCCCCCAAATCCACAATTTATATGGAGAATTTCCTCTTGAAAATTTTTAAGAGTTGTTAGCTATGTACAGACCCCAGCAGGAGTACTCAAGATCCACATCTCCCAGAGCACAAGGTTAGGCTGCCCTAAAGGTCTCCCCTGTTATATAAAATTGGTCAGTTCAGTTTTGGGGAATGGAGGGCTTTAACAAATAATCCAGTTGACTTTTTCTCAAGTTGTCAGACCAGCCTTATGCACAGTAATATGATCCTGATGGAGAGGAGCTGGTTATATTTCTCAAAGAAAGGGTGTGTGGAAAGATGCAAAATGTTGTCACATGGACTATTTTAAAGTAATTATGGGCTTTATGCCAGCAGTTGAAAATTAAGCCCCATTATTGTTTCAGGTCGTTGCTGAAGTCTCCGGTGATTTGTTTTCTATGTGTCTTGTTGAGTGGCAGGCAAAAAATTGAACTCTCCTGGCAAGTCTCTTTTCAAGGTCCACAGCATTTGGATTTACTTGTGCACTCTTCTTTAGCTGCACGTGGTGTTAGACTATTTTTTTCTATGTGTTACCCCTTCAATTTTGATTGCTGACAGATCTGGAACTGTATTCATTACCAAGTTGTAGAAATCCCTGTTTAAAGTAATGGTGGATACAGTCATCTAAGACATTACATGGCTTCTCTTATGCCTAGGTGATTTTAATCAAGTTGCCCACAATGCTGTGCATTCTGTTTCAATTGTTGCCTTCTGGCAGCCATTCTAGGGGTACGTCTACACTACGAGATTAATTCGAATTTAGATAATTCGAATTTGGGAAACAGATTGTATAAATTCGATTGTGCGCGGCCACACTAAGCACATTAATTCGGTTTTTAACCACATTAATTCGGTGGTGTGCGGCCACACTACCCCATTAATTTTAACCACATTAATTCGGTGGTGTGCGGCCACACTACCCCTAATTCGAATTTACAAAATCGATTTTGGTGCTACTCCGCTCGTCGGGGTGGAGTACAGAAATCGATTTTAAGCGCCCTTTAATTCGAAGTAACTGGCTCCGTTGTGTGGACGGGTTAAGGATTAATTCGGATTAACGCAGCTAAATCCGAATTAAAGTCGTAGTGTAGACCAGGCCTAAGTTGGATCCATTCTTGGATCTGTGCATAAGGAGTCAGGATCATTGAAACAATTAGACAGACAATGAACTCTTAACATCAATGAAGCAATTGTATATGTAGTAGTAAAACTTAAAGGGAGAGCCTGTAGTATTGGAGAGAGAGGTTGTAAAATCCTAGTAAATAAGAATCTTGTTGGCAGAATTTTGCCCTGATGCACATGGAATGCTTTCTCTGTTAGTTCACTAAAGAGCCCATTAGAGTTAAACAGTTTAGAAGTTACCACAGCTTGCATTACCATCAGATAGCTTGCGCCCAAGAGCAATAGAATTTCTGAGATGGAGGACTGGGTTAGAGGAAAGAAGTAAATAATTATCTGCTCAAAAAATCTTGGCTTGTGATTCTGACTGTCACCCTTTCTACCTTCTTGAATCCCTTTTCCACACTAACCCTATATGCATGGAATAGAATGCCCTTCCCAAGCTAGTCTGCAAGGCCACTCCCCTCCCCTCATTCACATCCCTACTTAATACCCATTTCTACTATGATGCCCATAAGAAATGAGTCAAACACATTTATTAATATACTCTCATTTTAATACATTTTTTGCTTAATTATCCTGTGAACTAGCCTTTGCTGAGTAACTGATTAATTTTACTAGTGTAACCTAAGAAGAAGGATGGTCTTGTTAAGGCACTGGACTGGGATTAAAAAGATCTGTGTTGTGGTTTCTGCTCTGCCATTGACTTCCTTTGTGACCTTGAGCAAGTCATTTAATCTCTCTGCGCTTCAGTTCCCCATCTGTCAGTTGGGGCTACCAATACTTCCTCTTCCCCACTCTTTGTCTGTCTTGTTTATTTAAAATATAAACTCTCTGTAGTAGGGACTATCCCATATGTGTCTGTTCAATGTCTAGCATAACTGGCCCTGATCTTGGCTCTTCCAAGCCCCTGAACTGTTTTGTTACCTTCTTCCTTGCATCATGTCTGACATTAGAGTGCTAGCTTTTCAGGGCAGGGATCATGTCTTATTTGTGCTGTGAGGGACATCTAACATGCTTTTTGTTGCTGTAAACTAAGAAGCAACAAGAGAATATAACTTCGTTTCACACAGTGCTTTACATATTTAAGTGCTCCAAAGACCTGTGCAAAATAATCAGATAAAATATTTTCAGTGTGGTCTGCAGTGCCTGTATAGAAAAACACAGATGCCAATATGTGGATGATAATCGCTCTCAAACAGCATTGGACATATCACATAAGTAGCTCATTTGTTGAGAGATGATTCATGGATGTGCTGGGGATGGGAGTATCCCAGGAGGCCCTGGTCAAAATTCTTCCATCAAATAGAAGGGAAAGTTGGAATGATTTCCTTTTTCTGGACTATTATCATTATGTATTATTTGTATTATCTTAATGCCTTGCCAGAGGTGGCTTATCCCTAGGGCTCACAAAAATACTTTTCAATAACATAACTGTTTAGCTTTACAATGGCCCATATGGCATCAAACTGATGATGCTTTTCTTATGGTTTGGAGAAAGGGTTCAGGCTGCAAAGTGACTGGAGGTTTGTACTGGGGAATTCCCCCTGTCTAGGGAAGTTTCCGCTGGTAGAAAACTGGTGGAGGTAGAACCATACCAGGTCTGTTGCTCAACTCTACCAGCTTCTGTATCTGTCACTTAAATAGAATATTTGTTTTTGACAAATAAAAGGGATTCTAGTGTACTGTGTTATATAAAAAATGTCATACAACTATAGCATATAGTGAAACCAGGATGCCCACAGACACCATTTTAAAGTCTTTCCTTCATCTGTGGTAACTAAAACAAGATACATTGGACTGAATTATAAGATCTAGAATTATTCAGAGATTAATAGAGATGGTGGCTGAGATACAGAATTGTACCTGTATCCAAATTGCTCCAAGGTTTAGGGGAGTTTGGTTTTGTGGTTTTGGTTCAGAACTGCCTCTAGAAATAAGTGAAAAGGAAAATGTTCCATGGGATCAGAGTGAAGAATTTCAAATAATTAAATAAAGGTTACTCATGATTATGAAACTTACAAAACCAAGCAGTAAACAATAGATTATATGCAGAAAATACATGAAAGTAGATAATAACAAAACAAAGGTAGGACTTTTGGGATCTTGGTCAATGCAATTATAGCTAAGGCTATGTTTTAGTTACGGGTATTTTTAGTAAAAGTCATGGACAAGTCACGGGCAGAAAATAAAAATTCACGGCCCGTGACCTGTCCATGACTTGTACTATATACCCCTGACTAAATCTTGCGGGGGTTGGAGGGGGTTCTGCGGGTGCTTGGGGGGGCTGCCCGGGGGCGCCATGGGTGCTTGGGGGTAGGGTGACCAGGTGTCATGATTTTATAGGGACAGTCCCGATATTTGGGGCTGTCATAAATATAAAGGGAAGGGTAACGACCTTTATGTATGCAGTAGCATAAAATCCCTCCTGGCCAGATGTACTGAGGGGGTTAAGAAGCTCAAATAACCTGATTGGCACCTGACCAAAAGGACCAATAAGGAAAGAAGATACTTTCAAATCTGGGGCGGGGGAGGTTTTGTTTGTGCTCTCTTTGTTTGTTCCCTCTCTGGACTGAGAGAGAGACCAGGCAGGTAAAACAGCTCCCGAAAACATACCTGAAATGATACATCTAAAATTACAGAAATTGTAAGTAAGGGCAAGGAAATGCATCAGATTATCTTTTGTTTTAGCTTGTGAATTTTCCCTATGCTAAGAGGGAGTTTTATTCCTGTTTTTTTGTAACTTTGAAGCTGAGCCTAGAGGAGAATCCTCTGTGTTTAAATCTTTTTATTACCCTGTACAGTTACCTTCCATCCTGATTTTGCAGGTGTGATTCTTTTACTTTTTCTTTAAATAAAGTTCTTCCTTTAAGAACCTGTTTGATTTTCAGTGTCCTGAAGACAAAGGGTCTGGTTGGTACTCACATTATTCTCAAGCCTCCCCAGGAAAGGGGGTGAAGGGTGTTGGGGGGATATTTTGGGGGAACAGGGACTCCAAGTGACCCTTTTCCTGAATTTTTGTGTAAATTACTTGGTGGTGGCAGCAATACCATCCAAGGACAAGGAAAGGAATTGTACCTTGGGGAAGTTTTAACCTAAGCTGGTAGAATACAAGCTTAGGGAGTCTTTCATGGGGGTCCCCACATCTGTACCCCAGAGTTCAGAGTGGGGATGGAACCCTGATAGGGGCTTTGTCTTATATAGCTCCTATTACTCCCCATCCCGATTTTTCACACTTGCTGTCATAGAATCATAGAATATCAGGGTTGGAAGGGACCTCAGGAGGTCATCTAGTCCAACCCCCTGCTCAAAGCAGGACCAATTCCCAACTAAATCATCCCAGCCAGGGCTTTGTCAAGCCTGACCTTAAAAACCTTCTGCAGCGGCCAGTGCGGCTGGCCCGGGGACTGCCTGAGGAGCTTGGGCAGCTGTCTGGTCACCCTATCGGGGGGCGCGGGGAGCAGCCCAGGATCCCTGTTGGTGCTAGGGGTGTTGGCGGGACTTCAGGCTCCTTACCTGGCTCCTCATGGCTCCCCAGAAGCGGCAACATGTCCCTCCCTCAGCTCCTAGCTCCGCGCACTGCCTCCACCGCATGTGCCAACTCCGCAGCTCCCACTGGCCAGGAACTGTGGCCAGTGGGAGTTGCGGGGGCAGTAACGGTGGGCGGAGGCAGTGCACAGATCTAGGAGCTGAGAGGGAGGGACATGTTGCTGCTTCCAGGGAGCCCCCCCAAGATAAGCATCGCCCTGAGCCCCCTTCCACACTCACCCAAATTCCTGCTGCTGTGGGGAGGAGGGGGGCAGTGGCCTGAGACTGACCCAGCAGCGGCCAGTGCAGCTGGCCCCAGGGCTGCCTGAGCTCCTCAGGCAGTCCCCGGGCCAGCCGCACTGGCCGCTGCAGAAGTCCCGGAGGTCCCGGAAAGTCATGGAATCCATGACTTCCATGACCTTCATGACAAACTCGCAGCCTTAATTATAACATGATGGGCTTGTGACAAATAAGATGGCACCTTTTGCTGCTTGGTTCAAGAATCACATTTAGAAAAATATACAGTAAGAGGATTTCAGTTTCTCAAATAAAGTATGACTTGGCTGTAAGAAGCATATGCTGCAATTCCATCACCAGTTATTATGCGGTAGGCAACAGCGTATAGAGAGAGATGTAGAAGAGAGAATCAAGAGCGAACTATAAAAAACATGGGGATATGTTGCACAGAGGGAGATAATGTAAAGCTTCCTTAACTCTTCAGAATAAGTCATTATTAGTCAATAAGGATATAGAATCAGACTGAGCAACACATCATCACCTCCAAGCAAACCTTCTGTTAATGTTTGTTCTTGTTGGGAATGATGCCACATGGTGCTTTTCAGAGGGGAGTTTCAAAGGTTATAACTCTGAAACCACTGCAGCTAACATGCAAGCTTATAATGAGAGAATGTAGAGGCTGGAATGTTGCACAACTGAAATCTTGTCATTAACTTTTCAAACATAGTCTAGAGTGTTAGAAGTGGTCAAGAGGGGTAAGAAGTGCATCTGAAAAATCTGTGGGCTGCTTCAGCTTGTGAGGTCGGGCATGTTTCCTATGTTCTGCAACCAGTTCTACAAAACGATTCTTTATTCTGATCCTGCAGGTGCTTATCTCCCTAATCTAAGACAACTGAAATTGAACAACAGTTTACTTGTATCTGTGAGGTAAGAAAGAAACCATAATTGGAATAAACATGAGGAATATGACACCTTTCCTTTCCCTGTTTGGGTGGTAAAATGTTCATTTCTGCTGCCTTTATTCCCTCCCACCCCTTAAAAGCAGTGTAGGAAAATTCTATGTATGTCCAATAACCTACAGATTTAGGGCCAGGACCTCAGCTGGTATAAATCCGCATAGCTCCAGTGATATCAATGGTGTTACACTGGTATACCCTAACTGAGGATCTGGGGTGAAATCCTGGCCTCATTGATGTCAAAAGGAATTGTGTCATTGACTTCACTGGGGACAGGATTTCACCCCAGTCTGTAGTCAGATGGGTTATTGTGGTGGGGTATATAAGCCCCACACTGGGACTGAAGGAGTTAAGTAGCAAATCTGGCCCAAGGCAACCCCGCCCACCCCACCTGCAGAGCATGCTACAGCTGGAGGTGGGGCTTAAAAGGGAGCCAGACAGCTCAGCAAATGCCTGGCAGGGTAGGGAGAGAGACCTAACCTGAGATCTCCTAAAGAAGGATGCTCCAGAAGCCTTTCCCTGGGAAAAAGAGCCTGCCTTCTGAGCCCAGAGGGGTGGAAGGTTCCGTTACTCTTTCTTCACTACCTTGTGTCAAACTATAAGACTTTGTTGGG
This sequence comes from Terrapene triunguis, assembly GCF_002925995.2. Classification (NCBI taxonomy): domain Eukaryota; kingdom Metazoa; phylum Chordata; order Testudines; family Emydidae; genus Terrapene; species Terrapene triunguis. The sequence goes on along the minus strand of NW_020664601.1, from coordinate 1,191,288 downwards.
AGAGTGAGCGGTAGGAAGTGGCCCAGGGAGGCAGCCTTAAGGCATTCCTGGGTGCTGGCCTCTTACAAGATCCTGAGCTGGGGTCCAGTGGAGTGACAGGGCCAGGGCTGCCCTACCAACCACCGTTGTTATGAAGAGCATGAAAACCCTCACTTCCAGACTCGCCCTTGGGGAAGCAAGGGGAGGGTAGAGACTTTGAAAACACTGCAGCTGGGGCTGGATGCCCGTAGGGGGTCAACAGATAGACTGATGTTCCCCCCAGTTGTGAGGACGTGGGACCCAATATCTTCCTTGGAGCCTAATTAGTGACCTGACCAGAGTGTCAAGTCAACACCCACCAAAAGGCAGACCCCCAAGGGGCATGAGAATGGCCAGTGAGAGAGACTGGAGGTGGGGTGAGTAGAGACCTAATATCCTAAACATTAGGCAACACCAGCAGTGAGCACTGCCCAGCACAACTTGAAGGAGAATGTGGTCTCTCATCCCAGGTCTTCTGTAAGGCCTTGCGGGTGGGGGAAAGTATGGGTATAGACAAATTGATGAAGTGGTGGATGGACAGCCAACAACTACAGGCCTCCCAACAACAGCAGAACAGAACCAGCTGTTTCAACAAATGGCTGCCCAACAGTAAGCAGCACACATCAACAGCAACAACAACGGCTCATCTGGGAGCTTGAGGCGAAACAGCAAGAGCAGCAATAATGCCTGGTCCAGCAGGTGGCAACCCTTTTACAACCATGAGGGGCTAGCAGTTGGAATGCCGAACCACACCCCAGCCCCAGGGCTTCTCATAAAACACACAAAGATAGGACTTCGGGACAACCTGGGTGCTTTCCTCTTCAGTTTTGAAAGGGTCACCACAGCAGCTCGATGGCCATCTGTACACTGGACTATTTTGCCGGCATCTTATCTTACTGGGCCAGCTCAAGCTGTGTATTGGCGCCTCAGCTCTGTGGACACATGAGACTATGCACAGGTCAAGGCGGCTATTTTAGACATCTTTGATATCAATGCCAAGACCCACTGATACTTTCACCTGGAAAAATTTCCACTGGGGGCCTGACCTTGTGCAGCAGCCCAGAGCTTTAAAGAACATTGTTAGTGGTGGCTCCAGCCCAAAAAGCAGACCAGGGAGCTGGTGGCCGAGCTCGTCATGCTGGAGCAATTTTCGGAAATTCTCCTGGCTGGGAGATGGGAGCAGGTGTTGCAGCACTGGCCTGAGACATTGGCCCTCACAATACGGCTGTCAGAAAACTATATGGCAGCTGCACACCCAGCCAGTGGAACACCCAGGCCTGAAGATGCTCATTAAGATCTACAGACTGTGTAGACTACGGATCTCTCGGCCTGGCAATGGGAGCAAGGTCCGAGGAACCAAATACCAAGCCTAGTCCGCCAGATGATCCACAGCTATGGCAAGACCCCAGAAGCCTGGTCTCACTGGGAACAAAGTGCTGGGGAAAAACCCAATCCTGAGGGAAGGCCCCCCTCGGACACTCAGCTTCCCCTAGGGCAGTCAAGGGATAGGGCAAATCCCTTGATCAGAAGTTATTTTTCACGTGGACAGTGAGGACATTTCTGCTGTGACTGCCTCTTAATGGTTAGCAACTCTGAACAGCCATGGGCAGTTGATACCATGGCTAGGAAAAGAGGCCTGATCAAGATATTAATTCCTGTGTGGGCTACTGGGGTAGAAGTATACTTGGGGTGCACCCCAACATTGATTAGGGAACAGCTAACAGTGTCCCCAAGGTTGCCTCCGGATCCTATCTACTTCCAGTGTGTTCATGTGGATATGTGCCCATATCTCACAAAGGAGGTACAGTCAATTGTGGGAAGCCCTATAGGAAGAGTATGAGCAGGTGTGGCCCATACACTAGATTACCTGATGATTTTTTGGGCTGGGATTGGGAGTTCTTCAGGGAGGTCATAAAGTCATGGGGTAACAACTCCCTGGAAGGGGCAGACTCTCATGTAGAGGCCCCTGAGTCACAGAAACCCAAAAAGTTATCAGGAGTTGGAGAGACAGAAGATCTGAGCAAAGGGAGCTCCCGCAGAAGCAGTGCCCTCCTTGTATTCAGGGGAAGTAGAGGATCTCACACCCCCTAGACTTAAACTTGCTGGTGGCAGATGTAGATTTTGTAACAAACAGAAGGACGACCCAACCCTGAGCAGGGCGTATGACCAACTTGCCAGTATAAATTGATGAGATACATGACTGATGAAACAGTGGCTTTTATTTGAACTCAGAGAGGAGAGACTGTATCAGGTGGCTAAGGACCCCCAAACTAGAGAAGTAAGGAGTACAACTTCTTGTCCTGAAGAAATTCTGCTGCAAAGTACTGCACCGGCACATGCAATACCCTGAGAGGGACAAATGGGGCAAGAGAAGACCTTTAAAAGGGTGGCCCTCAAATTTTATTGGTGGGGGAACAAAAAGAGATTAGGGACTACTGCGCATTTGTGCCTGGAGTGTCAATGGACAGGGCCCCAAAAGTTCCACCATGAGCGGCGCATGAACCGCCGGCTGGGGGAGGCTAGCTCCCAGACTCGCCCCTTCCACCTGCAGCCCTGGAGCCAGGCCGCAGAGCGGAAGCAGGGACCTGGGGGCGGAGCGTGGGCGGGGCCATGCTTGGCTGTTTGGGGAGGCCGAGCCTCCCCCAGCTTATGATACCCACCACACATGAGCTCCACCACTCCCTCTCCCAGTGGTTGGAGTACCCTTTGAGAGGATCAGTATGGACCTGATGGGACCACGAATAGAGTGCGGCCAGGTACCAGTGCATTCTGGTGATAATGGATTACGTCACACGGTGCCCAAAGGCCATCTCCCTTTGCTCAACCACTGCGGCTACTGTCACCAAAAATCGATGAAGGTTTTTGCACAGGTGGATACTGAAGCAGATATTGATTGACCAGGGGATCAACGTTACTTCAAAGCTAACGGGGGAATTGTGTGACCTCTTGAAAATCAAGGCCTTAAAGACATCAGTCTACCACCCTCAGACATATAAGCTGGTGGAGTGCTTCAGTAAGATGCTGAAACAGATGCTTAAGAAATGTATGACCTTGGATCCCTGTCATTGGTAGTGATTGCTCCCACCTTGCCTTTTCGCCATCAGCGAAGTACCACAGGCATCTATGGGGTTCTTCCCATTAAAGAAAATAAATCTTTCTAATAAGTTTAGCAGATTTGATCAGACAGTTATTAAGAGAATGGATGACTTGGAGCCCCATGATGTCATTTGTTTGGAGTCAATTTCAGGCACAAAATGCTCAATCACAAACATCCTTATAAATAGGGGCTCTGAGTCAATGGGAAAACAGTTAAACAAGCAGTACTTAAAAATGAAACTCCTCATCTTTCATACTATGTATTTAGTTTTCCTGGTCCCCTTATTAATTATTAGATACAGTATTTGTGGTTTAAATAAAGCCTGTTTTCATCCTGGCCCATCTTTACCTACTTGCTTGAAATGCTGAAACTACATCACTTCAATCATTTTCATAGCAACCGGCTGTTAAGTCATAAACACAGGATTACAATTTTGCTGCAGGATTGCATAGGAGGAAAAGATATGTGGTGAAAGGAATGATCTTGTTGAAACCATTTTTGCCAATATCCAAGGGAATATGGCAAAGTAAATTGCATTCTAGTTTGCCTCAGTCAGAAGATCCCTTTTTAAACAAAACAGACTTCCCAAAATTTCTTGTCCATGGTATTATTCCATAGTAGAGATTTTGTGGAATGTTTGAAGGAAATTGGATAGTGCATAAATGTAATATTAGGGTTCCAAAAATGTGGTATTTTTCAATTCAGGTGTTTTGTTATTTTTTTGCCTGTAATGTTTCAAAACCGGCATGGCCTAGGCACTCAAAATGTGTTTTACTCGATTCCCTTCACATGAACTGGTGCCTTCTGCTCCTTTTGGAGAGTTGGGAGGACAAATTAAGTATTAAAGGGGATTAATTGGAAGAGGTTTGGCCTAATTTTCAGATTTTAAAAACTGAATTTGTCCCAAAACATGAAATTTTTTATCAAAATTGTTTTTCATTGGAGAAAAAAAATGAAAATTTTGCCCAAAATGAATTTTTTTGTTTTGGGCAAAAAGCAACTTTTCCTCAAAAGTTTTGATGAAAATATTTCAACCAGCTCTATTGGTTTTGCATTTAGGCCCTGATTCAAGAAAGTATTTAAGTATGTCCTTAAGTCCCATTGACTTGAATTGAAGCTTTAGGGAGATTTTGCTCTTGTCTTTGTACTTGAGGAATCCAACTCCTGGCATGAAAAGATTTAATAAAATAATTCCTGACACCTGACATTCTTTTGGTCTTGGAAACTAGCAAGAGTTAGTCTTAAGTTTAGCAGTAATTTGATCAAATACAATTCATAACTGTTTTGGCATGGATATCTGCTTTAATATTACATATGACACTTGCCAGGCTCAGAAGTCCCCGTAGAAGCCAGCCCACACCTCTTTTAAATAAGCATGTCTTCTACATGTCAGTTAAATGAAATTACAGGGAGTAGGCAAAGGAGGGACTAGAACCTGGCAGCGTTCCCAGACCAGAATTCTGCCAGCTGAGTTAAAAAAAGCAGCTCTGCTAGCCCAACACAGCAGTGGCTTTCAGACATTACTTCCCGTCTCCAGCAGCCTGTCTCGGGATAAACCTGGAGTACTTAGGGGCAAAGCCCACACAAGCACAGTCTGTCTACTTGAAGTATATTTTTGGGCATCTGTATTGTGTCAATTTAATACCTGTTATTACAACATCCTAAAATAAGATGCTATCATGGGAGCAGCTATGACTGCGATAGTTAATGTTGCGTAATGGTTTCCATCCTAACCCTCTGTTTTTAGTCACTCATAACTGTCCAAAAATTTCACTTTTTGGGTTGAAATTTTCCATGCTTGGTCTCTGTCCAAAAGGTGATTTTTTTTTTTCTTAAAGAGCAAATAAGAGATTGTATGTATATTTTTGAGTATGAGAACAGTGGGGGAGAAACGCACTTTTCTCATTATGAAAATAATTCCTATGAACTTTTTTGAATAGCCATAAAGCCAGAATGGTTGGGAATAGGAAGCTGAAAACTGGCAGAGGCATTTTTAGTGATAAAATCCAGGTTGTTAAAGATATACTCACCATATTTTCATTGTTCTAACAGTGGTCCAGTCTATCATAGAAATGTAGGGCTGGAAGGGATCTCGAGAAGTCATCCAGTCCAGCCCCCAGCACTGACGCAGGACAAGTAAATCTAGACCATCCCTGACAGGTCTTTATCTAACCTGTTCTTACAAACCTTCAATGATGGGGATTCCACAACCTCCCTTGGAATTAGAAATTGAACTATCCTTGCAATTAGAATTTTTTTCCTAATGTCTAACTAAATCTCCCTTGCTGCAGATTAAGCTCATTCCTTCTTGTCCTATCTTTAATACAATCATTAACATTTTGAAGACTGGAATTTTTTTCTCAGATATTGCACGTGTCTCTAATGTGATAGAAAGAATATCAAATACTATATTGTATGATATGACAAATGATGTGTGGTCATGTAATTAGACTGTGTCATAATGCATGCACATGAGGAGGCATGATGCATATTGTCATTTTCCAACTTGTGTGCTTATCCAGGCAACCTTAAATTTCTCTTAATGTAGTTTTTGTCTGGAATTTCCTATTTTTTTAATAAATAATATGGAAAATAATAAGCTTTTTTTAAAATCTGAAAACAAGAAAAGGCCACTTCTGGAAATCAAACCACTTATATTTAGGTACTTAAAGGAGAATTTAGGAACCTACCGGTAGGTACCCATGTTTAAAGATCTTGGCATTTAGGTCATCTACCTCACACTGGAGTTAAAGTTGTGAGTGTGATTGTGAGGAAATAGAGGTTGGTTATATAGTATGTTGGAATTGAAAAGGAGTTTGACGTGGAGCTGAGGAATCATTTGGATAGGCTGACATTTCATTAGTATGGCTCATGAGTTGAGGTTGATTGTTGGCTTAAAAGGTGATTTTCTGGAGTTTTTATGATTCCATTGGTAGGGAATGCAATGAGCAACCTTAGCCGTAAATTAATCAGTTGTCTTTTTTGTGGGGGTAGTTTATAAAGTTTGCATTACTTTGGGATACCTCGGACTGGAAGGCACTATATAACTGCAAGCTATTGTTATATACCATATAGGTGGACAATAAATCCCGGTTTATTTGTCAAATATCTGCATTTTTTTCAGTTTCAATGTTTTTCCTACAGACCTCTTTACTTTTTGAGAATATAGTATATGATGAAACGAATTACTTCAGGTCCTTGTTAATTTGCTACATTACACTGATTTTATGAGGTTCTCACTTATTACCTCCATCCTTCCCGTATCTGCCAAGAAACTCTAGATTTATGAACTGATAATTAAGGAAGAAACATGGAACCTATTCTGAAGAGTGAGAGTTAAAAGACTCTCTTTCACTGTTTTGTGATGACATGTTACTTGTCTTCCTAATGATTACAGCAAAAAGAACTATATTTCAAAACTAATGAGCTTTCTTCTAGTCTGGCTAGCAGCCTATATGTTTTATCTAATAGCTTTCGTTCTAATTTCAGTGATGAATAAAGAGACTTGTGTAAAATGTTAGACATTTGCCTTCTTAGAAGGCGCTTTTTTTTTTAACTGAAGTTGATTCTTGGTAATTTGTGCCCATAAGTTTATAGCACAAGCAATAGTCAACCAGACTGAAACCTCTGCTCTACCAGCTACTGCCCACTATCTCCCATTCAGTTGTAGTGGTTGCAGCTCACAAGACAGCTGGGCTTCTCCAAACCTCACTCTTGCAATTCCTTACAATAGAGAACTAACATCTGCAGCTCAGGGGCTGAAATTAATGTTGCTGCATGTATGTGGTTAAGTGAGACGGGAAAGGTGGGTGCACATCAGCATAGAGCTCAGAGGATGTGGGTGGGAAGTAGGAACAGAGCAAAGATAATGCAGAACTCTCTAATCCAAATACAGCCACATTTAAAATGTGTCTGTGCTGCAGTCTGTGTTACATTCAGTTTTGGAGCTGTCCATGCACAACTGAATGAGAGGAAGTCATGCTGGTGCACTACTGTCCGGTAAAAGTTGCAGGGAGATGAGGAGGTGGCAATCCTTAACTAAAGGCTCATTCCTACAAGATTCAGAGCACTACAACTGTTGCCTGCTCTTACACGTTTATCAAGAGTCTTGTGAAACTGGGTGTTTATCTTAAAGTTTAGCTGCTGGAGGCAAGTGATTACATGAGAATCTCCATATTCTTTTTTTTTTTTTTTAAGTAAGTCCCTAGCCCTCATGGCTGTGGAGAAAAGCCTGAAAATGTGATGTGAGTGCACCCTAAAGACTTGGGGTGAAAATCTGCTCCCATTGAAGTCAATGAGAATTTTGCCAATGACTTCAGTGGAGCCAGGATTTCACACTCTGAAACCAGAAGGCAAATAAAAAGAAGCCACATTTTATTGGTTTTGTATGGTTTTGGTTTTTTAATTTCATGGTGTGTAAGCCAATCTGATGATTTCGGGGGTGGGGGAGCCTGACTCATGATTTTTCAGTGCTTGGAATAGACAGTATTCCTCTCTGGCCCCAATCCAGCAAAGAATCCTAACCACCCTCTGGGACCCCACCTGCTATCCAACCCCCCTGCTCCCAGTCCCCTGACTGCCCTGACCCCATCCACAGCCCCGCCCCCTGACAGGCCCCCTGGGACCCCACGCCTATCCAACCCACCCTGTTCCCCACCCCCTGAACCTCCGCCCCATTCAACCGCCCCCCTGTCCCCTGACTGCCCCCCGGGGTCCCCCGCCCCTTATACAACCCCCCGGCCCACTTACCACTTACCATGCCGAGCAGAACATGCAGAGCAGCATGTCTGGCTGCTGCGCCGGCCGGAGCCAGACACGCTGCCGCTCTGCTCGGCAGGAGCGTGCAGCTCTGCCGCCCAGAGTGCTGCCCGTGCAGCGGCGTGGCTCTGCGGGGACGGGGGGACAGCGGGGGAGGGAACAGGGGCTAGCCTCCCCAGCCGGGAGCTCAGGGGACGGGCAGGACGGTCCCGCGGGCCGTAGTTTGCCCACCTCTGGCATAGGGGGATAGAAATCCCACCCAAATAAGGGATATTTGGGACAGGTACCTTTGAAATGCGGGGCACCATTCTCCCCTGTCTGGTTTTCTGCCAGTCAGCTTTCACCCATATCTTTCATTTCCATTATTCCGCTACTTCCCGTTCCCCTTTAACTTTTCCATGTTCTGGGATAATACATGTGGTATATAATTTAGATGCTGTACATACATACATACAGTAATCCTTACGCAAAATTCTTAGTGATGGCCTCAAAAATAAATCTGTCTGGATTCTTTTAGAATATGAAAGTTCCAAAATTCTAAAATGTTTTGTAAAATCATTTTCGTTTGCTCTTTTTATTAAAGATAAATATAATTCTTCTTCGAGAGATGTCTCTGTGGGTGCTCCACTCCAGGTGCTGGTGCGTCCCTGCGCCTTTGCTCGGAGATTTTTGTAGCAGTACTCGTACCGGCCACGCATGCGCAGAGGCTGCCCCCCCGCTCTGAGTCTAGCTTAATAGTACGCATGCATGGCCAGTCTCCTCAGTTCCTTCTCTACCGTCCCCGGCCTGAGACGGAGCTCAGCAGACTCGTTAGGAAATTCCTTTCTCTTGTTACAATTACCCTTCTAGTTAGTTAGTTTGTTGTTAGTTATAGTTAGTTACCATTTTTATCTTAAAAAAAAATCCTGTCAGCTGCAGCCGCTTCAGACATGCCTGGCTCCACAGGCTTTAAACGCTGCTCTAACTGCAAGGAGGCTATCCCGCTGTCAGATGGCCACTCACACTGTATAAAATGTTTGGGGGAGACCCACATTCCTCAAAAATGTGCCCACTGCAGAAAACTCAGCTCCGGGGCATGGAAGGACAGGGAGCTTAGACTGAAACTGCTCCTCCTTCAGAAATCCCTAGGAGCGGCTTCAGACCCAGGCGCTGATTCTGGCTCTGTTGCCCACCACAGCCCCCCCGCCTCAAACAAACACAAGAAATCTGCTAAGAAAGGGCACCTTTTGTCATCTTCAAAGGAAACCCTGAGACACAAGCCCTCCCCGGGCAGATCTACCGCTTCCCTGCCTGTGCTCCCCCGCTTGAGCACATTTGACAAGCCGGTCTCTTCCGGCACCGTGTGAAAACCGCCTGAGGCTGCGGCGGCGGCGCGAAGCTCCGGTGCTGAGGCTTCAGGCTTTCAGCTGCCTGCCTCTCTTCTGGCACCCTGCAGGCTGATGCTGCCCTCCCGGCACCGGCCACTGCACCGGCACCCATGGAACTGATTGGCAGTGAGCCAAGAAGCAAAACCCCGGCTCAGAGGAACGTTCCCTCATTGCAACTCCCTCCTGCACAGCCTTCACCTCACGCAGGAGCCTCACCACTCCAATTTACTCAGGCAAGAGATCTGCTGGTGTCACCTATCCTGCAGTCTCCCCTGCTGAATGCCTGTTTCTCTTCGACGGCAGAGTCAGGGTCTGAACAACCTTCCTCCAGTGAGGAGGAAACTGGACTACAGGAGGGTTTTTTTCTCCGTATCAACCCTCCCATCCCCAGACCCCAGTCAACAGAGGTTTTAGGAAAATTACCTCATCCTATTCTCAGGATCCTGCCCCTGGGGGGTGAACCCCTGGATGGCACCACCTATGCCCTACCCACCACCATGGCAATATTGGGCACCATGGGCATCGTACCCTCGAGAACACACACGCTACACCACCTCAACCAGGCGCAACACCGGTCTAGCACCACCACCTGACAAATCTGCCAATGACACCAGACACCAAGCAGCACCGTCACACTTGCAGGATCAACCAAGTCCTGCTCCTATTCCAGTAGAGCCGGAAGTAACGCCTGAAGAAGCCTTACTTCCCCCTCCTCCAACACCGTTGGACGACTACGCAAAATTCCAAGACCTCTTTAAAAGAGTTGCCAGTGACTTGAGAATTAACTTGGAGGAAGTCCCGGAACAACAGCATGAGTTAACGGACATCCTACAGCCCTCTTCTTCCTCTAGGGTTGCATTACCAATCAACGTAGCCCTTTTAGAACCTGCTAAGTCCATCTGGCAGACTCCAGCTACATGCCTACCGACCTGTAAACAAGCGGACCGGAAGTACTTCATCCCTTCTAAGGGCTCTGAATTCCTTTTTACCCATCCAGCGCCAAACTCGTTAGTAGTAGACGCAGCGAACCAAAGGGCCAAACAACAGTATTCCCGCTCCACCCCAGCCAACAAGGAAAGTAAACGCTTGGACCTCTTTGGTCATAAAGTATATGCATCCTCGATGTTACAATTTCGTATAGCTAATTATACTGCAGTTCTTGCAAAATATGACCACAGAAACTATAATAAGTTCATGGACTTTATTGACGACATCCCAGAACAGAAAAAACAACAATTCACAGTCCTGGTTTCTGAGGGACAAATCATATCACATACCGCTCTTCAAGCGGCCCTCGATGTAGCCAACACTGCAGCAAGATCGACCGCCACAGCAGTGGTCATGCGCCAAGGTTCATGGCTCTCCTCCTCTTTCTTTCCTCTAGAAGTCCAGAGCACCATTGAAGATCTTCCCTTTGACAGTGAAAAACTTTTTGCTTCCACCACGAACGACGTGCTTCACTCAATGAAGGACTCAAGGGCAACCCTCCGGTCCTTAGGTCTCCAGACATCTACGACCAGAAGACGGCAATATAGATACCAACCGTACCAACGTCCACGCTACCCCGCATTTACACAACACTCCCATAGACCACAGGAGCAACAACAACAACGCCAGAGACCAAGATTGCAGCGTCGTCGTCCCAATTCTGCGGGGGCGCCTCAACCCCCTCCAACTAATAGGCAGATTTGAAGCCTTGGTCGAGGGCTTAGAAAACAGCGTTCCCACTTCAGCCAGCACACACATCTTTGGACACCGCCTATGACCATTCTCCCACCAATGGCAGAACATTACCTCCGACAAGTGGGTTATAGAGGTGGTTACAATTGGATACGCCATAGACCTTTTTGGAACTGCAAAAAACAAGAAATGTTTCGACTTTTGCTCCAGAGTGGGCCTGCGCAAACATTCCCTGGGAGACGCATTCATGATCTCATGGCACCGAAACTTACTCTATGCGTTTCCCCCGATACCGGTTCTCAACAGGGTCCTGATAAAAATACGAACAGACCGTGCCAAGGTGATCCTAATTGCCCTGTCGTGGTCCAGACAACCGTGGTTTCCGTTCCTCACCAGAATGTCGATTCGACCACCAATCTCATTGCCTCTCCTCCCTAACCTCCTATCACAACAACACGGCCGATTTCTCCACCCCAACCTGTCCATGCTTCACCTCAAAGCCTGGTTCCTACATGGTTCTCCCAAAGCGAACTAGATTGCTCTGAACAAGTTCAGAGTGCTCCTACATAGCAGAACACAATCTACTCGCACCACCTATCTACGAAAGTGGAAACGATTCACACATTGGTGTTCAGCTAAACAACTTTGTCCCACGTCGGTATCTCTCTCGCTCATACTTGATTATCTATTGGACCTTAAGCGATCCGGCCTTTCTTTCAGCTCCATCAGAGTCCATTTAGCTGCTATTACAACTTTTCATGACAAAATTGATGATACTTCTGTTTTTGCTCATCCAATCACCAAGCGTTTCCTCAAGGGACTCCAAGCCCTATACCCAGACATTAAACCACCTACCACCCCGTGGGACCTTCATTTAGTACTATTTTGCCTAACTCAACAACCATTTGAACCCCTAGCCACGTGCTCCCTTTTACACCTTTTGATGAAAACAGCATTTTTAGTGGCAATTACCTCCGCCAGACGGGCAGGAGAAATAGCAGCTCTTATGGCAGACCCACCATATATGCTATTTTTCAAAGACAAGGTTACCCTCAGATTACACCCCAAATTTCTTCCAAAGGTGCATTCGTCATTCCACATTAATGAGCCGATACACCTACCAACCTTTTTTCCGAAACCACATGCGAACTCGTTCGAAGCTACAATGCATACATTAGATGTACGCAGGGCCTTGTCCTTCTATTTGGATAGAACCAAACCTTTTAGAAACTCTTCTAGACTTTTTGTCTCCATCGCGGAGCGTTCCAAAGGTTCTCCTATTTCTACCCAGAGACTTTCAAACTGGATTTCTCAGTGCATCCGGTTGTGCTATCAGATTAAGAAGGCGACACCTCCAGACGGCATCAGAACGCACTCCACGAGATCTCTGGCTGCCTCTATAGCATTCTTATGCAAAGTTCCCCTGGCTGATATCTGTAAAGCAGCCACATGGTCCTCTGAGCACACATTTGTTAAACACTATGCCCTTACTCAAGGCCCCCTCTCTGATATACATTTGGGCAGGGCTGTACTATCTACGGCATTCCTATCAGATCCGAAGTCCCTACCTCCTTGAGACACACTGCTTTTAAGTCACCTGGAGTGGAGCACCCACAGGGACATCTCTCGAAGAAGAAGAGGAGGTTACTCACCCTGTGCAGTAACTGACGTTCTTTGAGATGAGTGTCCCTGTGGGTGCTCCACTACCCACCCTCCTCCCCTCTACTTCGGAGTTGGGGTAGCCTCCGTTGTAGAGAAGGAACTGAGGAGACTGGACACGCATACGTACTATTAAGCTAGACTCGCAGTGGGGGAGGGGGGCAGCCTCTGCGCATGCGTGGCCGGTATGAGTACTGCTACAAAAATCTCCGAGCAAAGGCGAGGGACGCACCAACACCTGGAGTGGAGCACCCACAGGGACACTCATCTCGAAGAACGTCAGTTACTGCACAGGGTGAGTAACCTCCTCTTCTTGGCATCTTACTGTTACTATTTATTTGCATTGTTGTAGTAGTTGAGAGGTGTGAGTCCCACTGCAGATAGACAGACTCACGAGCTTTCCTCGGGCTAGCGTGCTACAATTACAGCATGGAAGTTATTTATTTTATTAATTTAGCAGCAAAGATGCAGAGCAACTCAGAACAATCTCACTGCCCCTCTGGCTCTTGTCTTAGTCCTCGTCTCCAGGGCTTCTCAGTCCTTACAGCTTTCCCCAACTGAGGCATCTCTGCAGCCAACTCCTGCTTGCTGAAACTCTCCAGCACAGGCTCTCTGCCTGACAGGTGCAGCGGACGCAGCACTCTCCCAGGCCCTTCCCCATATCTGCCTGCCTCCTTGTTATGATAAACAGCTTCCCAACAGGGGCATCATCGTATGATTATGGGCTTGAGCAGCTACACTCATTTGTAACCCCGGGTAAGAAATTGTTGAACCCTGGGTTCCATCTTGAGATTCCAGCATCTACACTGCTTTATGTGGGCCCAAATCCAACCACCCATATCCCAGGCATTCTAGTGCCCTCCCCAAATGTGGCTGCTCTAGCCCTTCATTTGGGGTGGAGTGTGGGAAAACTTGACTGTTCACCAAACTTGACTGTTCAGAGGACAAAGAAAGTTGGCCCGTTGGATTATGGAATACTTTTCACAGATTCTCAGAGCACGAGTCCAGCGGGGCTGCATCTACACTGCAGAGCTATAGGGCTTGAACTTCTAGGTCCTGGCTTGACTTAGGCTCAGACCCTCTACCCGCCATGGAGTCCTGGACCCCTGGGTCCAAGCCCTGGGTTAGTGTGATTTGTGTGTAGATGGAAAGGGGGTTAGGCTTGAGCTTGAGTGCGAATCCTGGGCTAACGTTGCAGTAGAAATACCCTTTGAGAACTTTACTTTCAGGGAGTGTTTGAGGTGAAAGGAATATATGTATGTTGAGGAAGAAATAATGCCTGAATGTTGCACTGTTTTGGTTCTCTGTTTTTATGCTCACACCCAGAACACTCTTATTTACTCCACTGCTTAAGCTCATGCAAGTCCATAAATTCAAGTCCAAGTTCATAAATATTTTGCCATCCCAGGTCACAGTGTGAATGGGAGGTAGGATATCTTGCTCTAGATAATTTGAAAGAATGGTTCATTGAACCATTGCTTTCCAGGTGGCTGATATCTCTGCTGCGGCAGGACCATCTGGGAACTAAATTCTGGTATCCCTACATCCCTGCCACCTCATGGCACCATCTCACTATCTGAACTCTGGCTAATTATTTTAGTAGTGAACCTCCCAGTAGGACTAGATCGTGCTCTCCCAATGAAAAAATCCTGGATTCCCCTTTCAGCATTTCCTGATAATTCTTCCATGGAAGGGAGGGGGAAGTGTTTTCATCATGGAAAAAGGAGGGAAATCAGCCCCCTCGCAAAACTGATTTCCTGAGACCTACTGGAGGCCAGGGGCATCGGCATAAAACTCTGAGCCTGTATAACAATTCAAGGTCCTCTCGCTCTGCCTCTTCCATGTATCACTGTCTCTGGAGCCCCTCTTTAAGTGGGATTCTGCAGTGCAGAGTGGCTCAATCAAAAGCATACATAGTGTGCTTAGGCTGTATCATCTGTACGGTTGGTTTCCTGTGGGATTGGTTAAGGGCAATGATGTGAATTTCCCAGCCTGCCCCTTCCTATGTGAAGGTTCTGGGAATAGAGGGATCATGACCTGCCCCTTTGCACACTGAGGGGCGAGACTATCCCCACTCCAGCTTTAGTGTCAGGAAGCAAAAGTTCTGTATACCCGAACCTCTTCTGGTTCTCACTCTCTGGTTACCCCTTCTCCCTTCCTTTCCTCTTTCATGAAAATGTATGGATGATGACTTTATCATTTCCAAAGAAAATGTTTTAATTGAGCCGAATCATCATTGGTTTAGTTTCTTAGAAACATTGATAGTTTACAGTATGTAACTAGTTCAAATGGCCATATTGCAATATGAGTAAATTGAAGGGCCCAGTCTCAGCTGGGCCTGAATCCAGTCTCTAATTTTGCAAGGTGCCATTATGCACCTCCAACAGATTGTAGACAGAAATGGTGGTAGCTCACTAGCGAGAGAGGATGCTTTTGGAGTTAAAACACTGGACTGGGATTCAGACGATCAAGTTCAATACCTTGATCAGCCACAATGATCTTAGGTATGTCACTTAATCTCTCTGCACCTTTCTTCCCCATCTGTTAAAAAAAGTTGTTATAATTCTCCCTTTGCCTGTCTTGTCTATTTAAATTATAAGGTCTTTGAGTCAGGGACTGTCTCTTGCTCTGTTTGTGTACAGCCCCCAGCACGATGGGACCCTGACCTCAGCTGGGGCCTCTCTGCACTACTGTAACACAAATAATAATAGTACACCTCTACCTCGATATAACGCTGTCCTCGGGAGCCAAAAAATCTTACCGCGTTATAGGTGAAACCGCGTTATATCGAACTTGCTTTGATCCACCGGAGTGCGCAGCCCCGCCCCCCCGGAGCACTGCTTTACCTTGTTATATCCGAATTCGTGTTATATCGGGTCGCGTTATATCTGGGTAGAGGGGTAATAACTAATGGATTTGTGTCTGCAGACAAGTATTTAGATGTCCGGCTATTACCATTTGCATCTGCATCTGCAACTTTTCTACCCACCGTATTAGTGTTCACTTATGTGAACTTAGGCCCAAGTGATCTTTTTAGTCAGTGATGAATGTTTACATTCAATCTTTGAGGAAACTAGGGTGACCAGATGTCCCTATTTTATAGGGACAGTCCCAATATTTGGGGCTTTTTCTTATATAGGCGCCTATTACCCTCCACCCCCTGTGCTGATTTTTCACACTTGCTGTCTGGTCACCCTAGAGCAGTGGTTCCCAAACTGGGGTTCGCGAACCCCTGGGGGTTCGCAGAACATTAGAGGGGGTTCGCCAGAAAAATTTCACTAATGGCGGACAGAGGACCCCGGGCATTGGAGACAGCAGGTGGGACCCGGTTGTAGGGCAGACACCCCAAGCCCCAGGGAGAGCGGGGCTGGGCGGTTGGGGCTGGCAGCCCGAGTCCCGGTGGTCAGCGAGGGAGCCGGCAGCCCGAACCCCAGCGCTCCGCACGGGGCTGGCAGCCTGAGCTCCAGGGAGAGCGGGGCCGGGCAGTTGGGGCTGGCAGCCCGAGCCCTGCCCCCGTCAGCGGGGGAGCCGGCAGCCCAAACCCAGCGCTCCCCACAGAGGGCTGGCAG
>NW_020664601.1:1173704-1175130 GCF_002925995.2 Terrapene triunguis | reverse complement strand
GCCCCAGGGAGAGCGGGGCAGGGAGTTGGGGCTGGCAGCCCGAGCCCTGCCCCCATCAGTGGGGGAGCTGGCAGCCTGAACCCCAGCCCGAGCCCCAGGAAAAGCAGGGCGGGCAGTTGGGGCATCCATCACACTGAGGAAATTTAAACTTAAATCCCTGAAAATATTCATTTTTAGGAGAGAGTTCACGAGATTTCACAATTTAGTGAAAGGGGTTCGCGGGCTGTTAAAGTTTGGGAACCACTGCCCTAGAGGAAATCCAAAGACCTGAGAGTTGGGGAGTAATGGTAATTTGACTGCTGCTGGTAGAGCTGCCCAACCTTAACCGTCTCCATGACAACAGTGGTCCAAGCAGCCATCAGAAAGGTATGTCCTTACAGAAATAGGTCGGAAAACAATCTATAACAATAGTGTAATGGGGGAGATGTGGGTTGTTTTGATTCTTTCCTCCAGAAGAGCCCGTTGTCTGCAGCTTTTTTTTTTTTTCCGGAAGCAGTTACATTGAATAGAAAATTACGAGCTTGGAATGCAGGGCTGCTGTTGGTTTCAAAAAGGAGGAAATGAAGCAATTTAGTTTTATTTGCCTATTGGTAAATGTCATGCAACGTAACGAGAGGGTGAGGAGGTGAAGAAGAGATGCAGATAATAATATATATGATCAGTTCTGAGAGTTTGATTTCTGTAAAATATTCAGAATTCAATTGATTTAGTGATTGTCATCTTACATGAGCGCATTGCAGCTCAAAGAGAACCTGTTGCTATTCCACAAAAATCGCACATGCACATATATTTCTTTCCCTGTAGGTCTATTATTTTGACTGGACTCACTGTTTGTGACAGGCACGCCATCATGTGTTGTGATCTTAACAGACAGCACAAGTCAGGCATGGTTGGGATGGGTCAGTACTTGCATAAAAGAAATTAATCGACACCTCCATGTAATAGGAAGCGGTGACAGTTCCCTCTGACTCGCCACAAATATTCTCTGTGTGGTATCAGATGATGCTATAGTGCCAGTGGAATTGGTATATTTTAGATGAGACACAAAACAAGGTTCCTCACTACATGTGGCCATTAAAGATACCACAGCACTCTTTGTGACACTGGTGGTCAGGCCACATTCCAGTTTGGGTAATTACATTCTTTTCACCTAAATTCACCCTGGAGTTTCATATGGAAAAGGAATTCTGCACTTCCTTCCTTAAAATGTTATGTAGTGGTGTGGCACAATGTTAGAACCACCCCAGAGATGGCTGGATTTCATTGCTGGAAGAAGTGATCCTTTTTTGTTTAGATCTGCATGTGTTAATTTTGTTGTTCCCATACTCCTGACTTTTTGTAAAGCTTCACAGTTTTTAGTGTGGCATCTGTAATTAGTTGACACTATACTTTAAAAATATTGTATATCTGTAAATACACTAAACAA
>NW_020664601.1:1143502-1168704 GCF_002925995.2 Terrapene triunguis | reverse complement strand
CGATGCCAACTCTGTCCACATATCTATTCAAGTGACATCATCATAGGACCTAATCACATCAGCCATACCATCAGGGGCTCGTTCACCTGCACATCTACCAATGTGATATATGCCATCATGTGCCAGCAATGCCCCTCTGCCATGTACATTGGCCAAACCGGACAGTCTCTACGCAAAAGAATTAATGGACACAAATCTGACATCAGGAATCATAATACTCAAAAACCAATGGGAGAACACTTTAACCTGTCTGGTCATTCAATGACAGACCTGCGGGTGGCTATTTTACAACAGAAAAACTTCAAAAACAGACTCCAATGAGAGACTGCTGAGCTGGAATTGATATGCAAACTAGATACAATCAATTTAGGATTGAATAAGGACTGGGAATGGCTGAGCCATTACAAACATTGAATCTATCTCCCCTTGTAAGTATTCTCACACTTCTTATCAAACTGTCTGTACTGGGTTATCTTGATTATCACTTCAAAAGTTTTTTTTCTCTTACCAACTCTGAGAGGCCAATTAAGTAAGACAACTCCCACCTGTTCATGCTCTCTTTGTGTGTATATATATCTCCTCAATATATGTTCCATTCTATATGCATCCGAAGAAGTGGGCTGTAGCCCACGAAAGCTTATGCTCTAATAAATTTTTTAGTCTCTAAGGTGCCACAAGTACTCCTGTTCTTTTTACCTTGTTTCAGTTAGTTCAGATGAGCAGGATTTCATATAAAATGGGGTTCTACTCTGATATGCTCTGAATTGTGAAACAAAATATTTGCAGATAGCGCTGCAAGTCTTATGTCATGATTGCTACAGTGGATGTAATGGTGGCATAAGAAACCATAATACATGAATATATCACAAAAATGAAGATAGGTGTAGCCCTGAAACACAACTTGGAGGGGTTGGTTGTATCCTTGCTGGCGTCCTCCACACCTATCTGCTTCAGCAGAGCAATCCTAGCCTAGTAAAAGATGCTCAGAGAGTTCACCCCTATGAAAGACAGACTCCTGGGGTGAAATATAGGCCTTGTTTAAGTTAATGGGAATTTTGCCATTGACTTCAATGAAGCTAGGATTTCACCCATGAAGTGCAGAAGTGTCTCTAGCTGCCTTGTTCGTAGCAAATTTGTCTATGGATTAGCCCGACCATTCTTCCAGATTAAAGCTACCAATGTGGTTGCATACACTCATCTTTGGCTCCAACCCTGGACAGCAAACACTCAAAACAAGTAACTACCAGCAGCAATGAGATTCAGAGGAGAAAAACAGTTTGAAGAGAAGATGGACAGTTGTACATTCTGGGCCAGATCCTCAGCCTCAGACTTGAGTAGTCTGGCTGTTCAGCAATTGGAATCCCTGGTACTGTAGCCATCTCTACACCTACCCGACCCCAGGTTAGGGGAAGTGTTGGGGAGAGGGGGTATGGCCAGGGTCCACTCTTCTCCAGTGATCATAGGCTGTTGCAGCAACTCCTTGGGAGCTATTGCTGTTGGTTGCAAATTAGAGCAACTCTGAGACTGGGGATATAAAGGTCCCTAGTGCATAGGGTGCTGGACTGGGAGCCCGGAGACCAGGGTGCTGTTCCCAACTGACTGGTGTGTGTCTGGGCAAGTCATTTCCTTCTCAGTGCTTCAGTTTCTGCATCAATAAAATGGAGGATAATGATAGTTTGAGCTCTATAGAAGAAAAGCGCTATATAGTGCTTTTGCCCCCACTCCAAATCTGAATGTTTAAACAAGAAAAACCCATAAAATATTTCTATTCGGAGAAAAACTGACTGTCATCAACACTTGGAAAATAAAGGTTTTAGTTAGTACGAAGGTTGCCTGAAAAACCCTATTAAAAACATTCAGCAAAACACTAGGCTGCAAAGATACCCACCAACACCACCTTTTTCATTCACAGTGAAATGTGAGTCTGCATTTGCGTGTAAAAAGGAATAATGGAAATAGAGTTTCACAAAACACACCGGTTATTAAACCCAAACCGTGCAGATGCAAGCTTCCTATTCAACTCATGTGACTTGAGCACACTTGCCTTCCACTGATGTTTTCCACCTGTAAATTTAAAAATAGCTCTATAAAGCCTTATTCTCACTTAGTTTTCAGAGTCTGAGGATGATGTTGCAGAACAAGTTTAGGAACACTTGTTAAGAAAAGACTGCTCAGTTCTAAAGGCAAAATGAGGATAAAATATTAGGCATTACAGCAACGTAACAATAGGCTTTTTGCAACAAAAGTCTGGACCTTATTCACCACTGCCTTGCACCAGGGCCAATCATTTGTACCAATGCAAAGTGGGTACAAGATATTAACATATCAGAATGGGAGCATTTTCCACCCACTGCATTCAGGTGTAGATGACTGTGAGGTGCAAGACAAAGGAGAATCATTATTCCCTAATTATATTACTTTGTATTTGGTAAACTTGCTAAGCCTCCAATTCTGCTATCAGATCCACTTGGGTAGGTAAGTCTTTGCCCCTGCATGGAGCCCCTTTGGCTGCAAAGGGACACTGCAGAGACATAAGAATATCCCCTTATCTGCTTGCTGAGTTGGGGGCTGTGTCACAGACTTAAAACAAGAGAAGCGCACAGACGCACACATTGTTTTACAGTTTTGAGTACTTTATAGCCATTTGAGAGAACAATGACACTATTATGTAAACTTCCCATTTAAGCATATGTTATTGATTTAAGTAACATACAAACTTTAAAGATTTTTGCTTCTGATGTTAGAATTACCCGTACAACCAAACCATTGTATACTGACATATGGACCAGATCTCTGTTATCATTACACTCCTTAATAAATCTGTCTTGATCTCTATAGATCAGTGAGGAGATTGTTTTTTCCTAAGCAGGAAGCCAGTAACTTGGTCATTATTTTAAAATCTGTATTTAATGGTGAAAGTTGGCTAATAGCTAGCATATTCATCTTTAGGATGGCCTTCTTTAGAAAAGAAAAGAATAGCCTCTAAAATGATTTTGGAAGAATATTGCATGTTAGGATTCATTAAACAAAGATATATGTGTTTAGAAAACAGTTATTGTTTGCAAATTGGGTGGCTTAGATGCTTTGTGGTTTAGCTGAATGATTCTGAATAACTTCCAAATTAAACAGTACAGTGTTCCCACTAATAGACATTTAGGACCAGATTCTGCTCAAGGCTGCATTTGTGTAAGTGTGGAGTAGCTCCGTTAACATCAGTGGAGCTTCTCCATACTTACGCTGGCAAAACCAAAAGCAGAATTTGGCTTTTAAAGTCTGGTCTCCATTCAGTAGAATTTTGGCTCAAGTGAACTAATAATCCCCAACGAACCAGTGTGCTGGATTAAAAGAACAAGTTATTGTTTTTCAAAATGTCATTAGTTGTTGTAAAGCAAACTTGTTTTTTCCCCCCTCATTTCAAAGAGTGATGAGCTGTCTGGAGAATTGGATTTCACAAAAGAAATCCTGAATGGTTCTGTGCAAGTTGGAAGGATGTCGCAACACCCTGACAGGAACATAGCACTGCAGTGGTAGGAACTCACTGGACAAACCTGTGTGGAGAAAATTGGAGCATAGTTTTCATACTGTTATATTCATTTTCTTGAGCCAAAATCAATTTGAAGTGCAGCTTTAAGCTCCCTTGAATAGAACTCTCCAGCTTTTTTCACTGCCTGTGAAAATGGCAACATAAGTGGCAGTGGCTGTGTGAGTACATATTGGTTTCTTAGCACAAGTTCTTTCTATATTTTTGGATAGTAAAGCGTGTTTTGGAACTCTGTTCACGCTCCTCACACACACAAGCTGAGGCCTGTGCATGAAATGATGATTGCTTCTGAAAGCTGCTGGTTTGGCACCCCTGGAAACTGTAGTCCTTTGTTCATCACCAGAAGGTACAGCATGGGAAGTGGCAGCTTCTCACACATAGCTTTGGCAGTGTGGCTCAAAGATGACCTGGAAGAAACACTTGCAGGAATGAAAGGGTAGTTTAATCTCTATGCCCCTTCATTCCTTAGCCTTTCTGCTAATTAATATCATTTGTGGTGATCGGGACACTTATCCACTAGGAACAGAAGTGTCTATTATTATGTGTGTTTGTGTGATCGGTGCCCCCTAGAATGGAGTACGGTTTGTCCCAGATCCTGTTTTATACTGTACATAATCGTCTGTCCAACTTATCTTCATCATTCATTAGTGCTGGGCCCTACATTTCTTATCTGCCACCTCTGCTAGCTGCCAGAAACTCCTCAGCCTTTTTGTGGAACTTCATCTCTACTCAGAAATCACTTATTAGTTAGATAGTCCCTCTCCCAAAGAGCTTACCATTTAAATCAGCTCTGTGAGGCAGGGATTGTCTTGTTATCTGTTTGTACAGAGCTCTGCACAATGGATCCCTGGTCTCTGATTTCTGCCTTTTGATGCTACAGTATATAAATAATAATAATTAATAATTAACCTAGCATAGTGGTATGAAGGATCATTTTGTATCTTCAACAATCTTCATGAACACTGTTTCTCTAAAAATTGTATTCTTTTCTGGACCTCCTCACTCTAAAAATATAATAGAAATGGATTTTTCCTCCTAATTTCCATCATAAATTGTGGTTAAAATGTAAATCTCCTCTTTTCTATTTTTATTAGAGAGGCATCAGTTGTGGCTCTGTAGTTCAAGTTCAGTTGAGCGTTGCACTTAAATATATGAACATACACACAAAATGTGATCAATACATGTGCAATATTTCCCAAGACTCGCTAACCCCCACAAACTTGTACATTCCAAATGAAGCAGAGCTGGTTCCAGATGAGGCACTCCCATCTTTTGGAATTTCTTAACTTTTCTTCCAAATGGCCAACAAAAATGTAGAAATACTTTCAGAAATGCAGGTGCATGCAATTGTCTTGTCAGGGGCAGCTTACTCTGAGTTCAACTGCTATTTTACCTTGCAATCTTTTAGCAGCAGCATTCTCAGTGGGAATTACTGTGCGTTAATTAATGTGGGAATTTTTTTGATGCTACAAGCATGAACATTTTTTTTTTTTTTTTGCAAATGTGATCCAAAGCTTTCCAAATGTTCCTTATGTTAGTTCAGAAATAAAATATTTGCAGATGTGCCGTGTTGTAACAAGCAGTCTGACTTGACATTGTTTTATAGAAGTAATATAAAAATACCCTGGGACAAATTCAGAGCTGCACCACTCAGGATTCTGGGCTGTTGCAATGGCTGGCACAGCCCACAGCATAAGTTAGAGGAGCCCCATTGCTGTCTCGACTTGCAGTAGCTTCTCTGAAGCCCAGGACAGACAAAGAACAAAGTGCTGTGGCCAGTCCCCTCCTGCCCTAGAAAATTTGGTGGCATCCCTCTACACTGGATACTGCATGGAAGGAGTGGCACTGGGTCACTTCCTTTAATCCGATGGTGCCCTTCTGTATTTCCCAGGGCCCAGTTAGCTTTGCTTTGTGCCCCCCTTTGTAAAGCAGAGCACAGACTCAGGCCCAGTGATATCAAATTGTACATCTTATAAAACTAAGGTTCTCGTACTTTATTGTGATGCATTCTTTGGTTTGAGTTAATGGTCAGCTTTGCAGCTTTGGACACTGTCAGTCAACTTTAGCCCCATATTTAGGCATTGTAGAAATACGTTTTTATAAAACCCAAAACCAAGATAAAGGTTTTAATCAGGGGCGGCTCTAGCTTTTTTGCCGCCCCAAGCACGGCAGGCAGGCTGCCTTCAGCGGCATGCCTGCGGGAGATCTGCCGGTCCCGCGGCTTCGGCGTACCCACCGCCGAATTGCCGCTGAAGCCGCAGGACCGGCGGACCTCCCGCAGGCGTGCCGCCGAAGGCTGCCTGACTGCTGCCCTCACAGGGACAGGCAGGGTGCCCCCCGCGGCTTGCCGCCCCAGGTACGCGCTTGGTGCGCTGGTGCCTGGAGCCGCCGCTGGTTTTAATCTGGGTTTTTTAATGCCAAAGAAACTGTTTTTGTAAATCGGCAACAGTAACAAAAATTGTCTTGCTAGTGTTTACATCCCAAACATTGCAGCATTCTACATGTGCCTGTGAGCCTGAGACACAGGCTCTGATTCTTTTGTCACACCAGTTCTAACTACATTAGCTTTAAAGGAGTTGCTCCCATCAAGGGCTAGTTGGATGAGTATCAGTTCCAAAAACTATAAACAGAAGCAGAACTGATTTGTGCATTTTTATTATCCAGCATGAACTTTGACAAGTAAGTTAGATTTTTAAAGTTTGCTCATAGGTAAGAACTTCAAAAAGTAATTTTTATTTTACACAGTGCCCCTTAAGGCTGTGTTCAGACTAGGAAATACATCATGTTTGAAGATGGATTAACTCAGCAGTTCTCAACCAGGGGTCCGCGAGCCCTTTCAGGGGGGCCGCAGAGCCCTGCGGCTGAAACCCGGTGCCCCGAACCTCGGCACTGAAGCCAGGAGTGGTACGGAGCTAAAGCTGGCGGCCCCCTCGCCCCAGCTGGGAGCAGCGTGGGTCTGAAGCTGGCGGCCCTCCCCCAAGCCCCTGAAGCCGGGAGTGACGTGGGGCTGAAGCTGGCAAACCTCCCCCCGCTCCAAGCCAGGAGCAGTAGGGGGCTAAAGCTGGGAACCCCAGCCCCCCCCCCCCCCCGAAGCTGGGAGCTGCACTGGGAGCCCCCCTACCGCCCATACACAGCCCCTTGCTACCTCCTCACTTCACCCTGAGCTACCTCCTTGCCCACACACAGCCCCTAGCTACTCCCTCCCTTCACCTAGAGCAGTGGTTCCCAAACTTTAACAGCCCGCGAACCCCTTTCACTAAGTTGTGAAATCTCGTGAACCCTCTCCTAAAAATGAATATTTTCAGGGATTTAAGTTTAAATTTCCTCAGTGTGATGGATGCCCCAACTGCCCGCCCTGCTTTTCCTGGGGCTCGGGCTGGGGTTCGGGCTGCCGGCTCTCCCACTGACGGGGGCAGGGCTCGGGCTGCCAGCCCCATCTCCCTGCCCCACTCTCCCTGGGGCTTGGGCTGCCAGCCCTGCGTGGGGAGCGCTGGGGTTCGGGCTGCTGACTCCCCTGCTGATGGGGGCAGGGCTCGGGCTGCCAGCCCCAACTCCCTGCCCTGCTCTCCCTGGGGCTCGGGCTGCCAGCCCCGCTCTCCCTGGGGCTCGGGCTGCCAGCCCTCCGTGGGGAGCGCTGGGGTTTGGGCTGCCGGCTCCCCCGCTGACGGGGGCAGGGCTCGGGCTGCCAGCCCCAACTGCCCGGCCCCGCTCTCCCTGGAGCTCAGGCTGCCAGCCCCGTGCGGAGCGCTGGGGTTCGGGCTGCTGGCTCCCTCGCTGACCACCGGGACTCGGGCTGCCAGCCCCAACTGCCCAGCCCCGCTCTCCCTGGGGCTCGGGGTGTCTGCCCTACAACCGGGTCCCACCTGCTGTTTCCAGTGCCCGGGGTCCTCTGTCCGCCATTAGTGAAATTTTTCTGCCGAACCCCCTCTAACGTTCTGCGAACCCCCAGGGTTTCGCAAACCCCAGTTTGGGAACCACTGACCTAGAGCTACCTCCCTGCCCACACACAGCCCCTAGTTACCCCCTTCCTGCACCCTCAGCTACCCCCCTGCCCACACACAGCCCCTAGCTACCCCCTCCCTTCACCTAGAGCTACCTCCCTGCCCGCACACAGCCCCTAGCTACCCCCTGCCTGCACACAGCCCCTAGCTACCCGCTGCCTGCACCCTGAGCTACCGCCCTGCCCGCACACAGCCCCTAGCTACCCCCTGCCTGCACCCTGAGCTACCGCCCTGCCTGCACACAGCCCTAGCTACACCCTGAGCTACCGCCCTGCCCGCACACAGCCCCTAGTTACCTCCTACCTTCACCCTGAGCGGTTTTCAAACTTTTTGAACTGACTCCCCCCTTTGAGTTACATTTTTTGGTTGCGTCCCCCCCACAGCCCAGACAGGCTGGGTGGCCTGCTGAATGAGGCCAGGGATGGAGGTGGTGCTCCCTCCCTGGACCCTGCTGTGCGGAGCTGGCTCGAGCCCCGCCAGCTCTTGCCTCCCCCCCCCCCCAAATAGAAGTAAAACTATGCCTATGTCCAAGGATCCCCCCCCCCGAGCTTCCCCTCCCCGGGCCCTGGCATTTTCATAGCATGTTGAGGGGGGCCTCAGCAAGAAAAAGGTTGAGAACCCCTGGATTAACTAACACATTTTAATTAACACAATGTTAAACATGACTTAGCATCTGGAATAAACAGGGTCAATTCACGTTTACAAATGTGAGAGCGGGTCACTTCGGAAGGGACTGGGATTAAAGTTGACTAGCTAACACACTTTTAAAACATGACTTGTCCTTGTACACACTACAGGCACAATTATGTTTAACACTAATAACACTGCTGGAGTCAGTGGAGCTCTGTGAGGGTGCTGGGGTCTGCATTGCAGAATCATGGCTGTAACTATGAGGTGGTGGCAGTCACTCTAAAACAGTCATGTAAAAAATACACATAAAATTAATATATTGTTTTGACTCAGCATCAGTCATTTTAATTCGGAGGAACTCTTAGGAGGCAAACATAATGCCAAAAGTTATGTTTTGAATGATACACATTAAAATAGAAAGTACAAGACACAAACAAATATTATTTTGGGGTTTTTTTGGTTAAAATTTGGTAAAATATCAAGTTCTGATTGTTTTCAATCTTGTCTTTCACTGCAACATATGGAGAATTTAACAGAAATAATTTGCTTTCCACTTTAATAGTGTGAAAATGTGAATATCCTGGGTAACCATTTTACATTTACCTGGGTCTGATGATATAGGGAAAAGGAGATTTTCAAACCAAAATAACACCACCCACATTTCTCAAAGGCTGATCAGCGCGTAAATGGGTCATGAAATGAGCAATGCATTTTCTTCACGTTAGTCATAACTAACAGGTTTGAATTTATTGGTGTGTTGCTCAGGCAGTAAGCATTGCCATGCTTGGTGGCAGCTGCTTCATTTTTACATTGTTTCTCCCCTCCACCCTTTGCTTTTATAATTATAAATTTCAGTAAATATTACAGTCGGTGCATTCTTGCCTCAAGGTTGCCTTGAAATCAGTTACTTTTGAATAAAACAATGTACAGTGGAAATATTCACTGGAGAGGCTATTTACAAATGCTGGATGGGTTGTGATGGCACATTGTGACCCTTTCGGTTCAGAGGCAAACCCTCCTGGATGAACAGACCTAAGCTAGTTCCTGGAAAGAAACCTAACAATTCTGCCTCTTCTGCAGGGTCTTATCCAGTACCAGCAGGATTTAAGCAAGTGGGTTTGTTCGTCAGGTCAGCTTTATGATCCTGCCAGTTAAGGAATTGTATAACCTGCTGATATCAGCAGAGATTGGTCAGTGAGTCCACAGAAAGGACCGTAATCTTGATAGTAGAGAAGAATGATTCTTCTGTGTCTATTGTTTATTTTATCGTTGTTGTTGCTGTGGCCCAGATTCTCAGCTGGTGTGAACTGAAACCACTCCAGTGAAGTCAAGGCATCTATGCCAATATACATGAGAATCTGCCTTTAACAGCAGCAGTGATACAGTAAACAATAGAGACATAAAGGAATCACTCTTCTCTGCTACAACGGAAGCCACAGGCTTTGGACTGGAGAGTGATCTGTGATGGTTCTTAAGTTTTGTTGTTTGCTTTGTTCTATGAAGAATCTAAAATAAATACAATGACTAGGAAGTGGGGAAGACTTTTTCCATTGGTATTGAGAGGGTGCAGTGCTTCTTCTATGGTGGGGAAAGTCTAGGGTTGGATACAGTGGTCTCTTCTGGGTTTGTCAAGCCATTGTATCTCATTTACATTTAAATGATATGCATGTGTAGCTCAATGATATATAGGATTGATAGTGCTAAAGACCTTGGGCTTGATTTGCCACTACTTCTGTACTTTATGTAGCTATTTATGTCTGTGCAAAGTCAATGGGACAACTCGTGCACAAAGTTAAACGTGCTTAAGTGCTTTTCTGGATTAGGGCCAGAATGCTTAGAACCTTGCAGAATCAATCCCTTACTCACCTGTTGCTAGGCCTACGAGGTGGGCAGATGGAATGGGGTGGATTACCATTTTCTACTGATCCAAGCAATATTATTTGCTAAAATGATTATCACTTCCAATGCAAGGAGAGGAAAAGTGCCACATAAACTGTGATAAAAGGCAAGAGCAGGGGGTTAAAATCTGATGTATTAATTTGGATTATATGTAGTAAAAACAACAGAAATAAATTCTTACAGAATTTGTAGCATTTATCTAACTTGCTTTGAATTATGGAAAAATCACCAAAGTGTAAACCCTTGGCAGAATTTTTAATGGATTTCTTGAATTGTGAGCAAATCTGTTCCATGAGGCATGTTGTCACTGGAGATCAAAAGTGTGTTTGGGGGAAAATATTAGAATAAAACAGTTCACTATACAGCCTTAATCTCTTTCTTCATCTATGAGAGTTGCACTGTTTCTCTATATTTCCTGCCTGTTGAGGATACAGGCTATGAGGAAACAATCAGATTTTCCAATGTGGGGGAAACAAAATGTCTTTTAAATTTCTTTTTCCATTTAAATCAGTGCTTGAATTGTTTCTCTTACAAGGGACCTTGGAAGCACATTGTCTCATCTCCAAGTATTGTGGATGGCTCGCTGTGGGCTCACAGATTTAGATGGAATCTCTTCCTGTAGCTCTTTGAAGGTAGGTAAAACTGGGTCATTTCAATATGCTCCTATGGTCGATATCTTTAGTTAATATTTCTCTTTCTGTAATTGTACTGTTACTTTTTTAAAAGTTCCTAAAGGATTTTGATTGAGCACCTTGAGTTTGTATTTATTAATCTTTGAAGATGCTAAAGCAATTATTTTTTACTACAACACCGCTGTCTGATCCTGAACACACTTACTTATTTCCATGATAATCTCATTGACTTAAAATGGCAGTAGCCATGATAGGAAACACTATGCCCAGACTAGTACCTGAGCATTCTCTTTGATGTTTCTAGCTCTTTATAGTAATCAATATCCTAAAGATTTGAAGTCAGTCAGTAAGTGGCTTAATGTAATTTGGGCAAGTCTGTGGTTTATATGTTCTGTTTACTTCTGTTGAGGAACTCTATATAGCCTATAACAATATTTCTGACCTGAGCCAAGTGAGCTTGCTGGATCATCTTGAGATTCTGGACCTGGAAGGAAACAATATTGAGGACATCAACCAGATTCAGTACCTGGGACTCTGTGGCAAACTGAACAGTCTCACAGTGGAGGGGAATCTTATTTGCCTGAAGCCAAACCCAGAGTCTTCAGAGGTGAGAACCTTTTCCAGATTTCTTGTGTTAAATTTTGCACATGTTTATCTTGAGTTGGTAAATCAGGTATCCACAGAAATACTTCCGTTGTGTTGTTGTTATAGTAGGTCTTTTCTTTCTCTCTTTTCTATTCTATCCCGCTTTCTCTATAGTTTTTTTTTTAAAGGCACATCCCATGAACACAAGGAAGAACAGAGGAAGCATTAGTATCGATTGACAAGGCCTTTTCCCTAATGGCTTCAGGGGAGTGTTGATATTAGTAGGAATTCCTTTCATAGCACATCTCCTAATACATGTGGGTGTAGGGTAAAATAAACTAGCAAGCAAATTGTTCTGACAAGAATAAACACTTCTTCTTCGAGTGCTTGCTCATATCGATTCCAATTAGGTGTACGCGCGCCGCGTGCACAATCGTTGGAGAATTTTCTACCCTAGCAACACCTGGTGGGTCGGCTGTGGAGCCCCCTGGAGTGGCGCCTTTATGGCGCTGGATATATACCCCAGCCGACCCAGCGCCCCCTCAGTTCCTTCTTACCGCCCGTGACGGTCGTTGGAACTGTGGAGTGCAGCATAGCTGTTCTTCACTCTCCCTAGCTTTACTTGTTAGTTCTTGTAAGATAGTAGTTGGTTATATTCTTTAGATTAGTAGTTGTTGTTAATAGTTTGTAGAGTAGTTATAAATAGTTATAAATAGTTAGCGGGGGTTAAGGGGGCTATTATCCCGCCTTTTCCCCCCGGCGCGCAGCCGGGCTCATGCCCAAGGCTCCTGGCTTTAAGCCGTGCGCGACCTGTGCTAAGCCTATGCCAACGGGAGACCCTCACGACTCTTTTCTGAAGTGTTTAGGGGAGTCTCACCAGACGGACAAGTGTAAGATCTGCAAGGATTTCAGGCCCAGGACCAAAAAGGACTGGGACTTCAGACTTAAGCAGCTCCTTATGGAGGCGGCACTTAGCCCAGATCCTCCTTCGGTGTGCCAAGTTCCGGCACCGAGCGCCTCGGTGCGCAGCGCCCCAGCGGCACCCTCCGGTACTGCACCGCGAGCAGACGCGGATAAGGCCCCACGGCACCGTCCTCCCTCGGCACCGCGTCCGCCGCAAGCCCCTCGGCGCCGTTCCCTGTCTCCGGGACATAAAAGACCCCGCAAGACCCAGGACGCTGCCGTCCAACAGGCACCGGCTCCCCCTGTACCGGTGGTAGAGCCGCGTCCGGCTTCGGAGCGCCAGAGGGTGCAGGCATCGTCAACACCGTTGACTCCGGCACCGGGTGTAGGGCCGTTGAGTCCGGTGCAGACTGGCTCACCGCCTCATCCTGTGGTTGAGCCCTGTCTCCCTTCTACACCGGAGACTTTTGCAACGGCGAAAGACCTCATCGCCCTCACGGAGCCGGCGCCGTCTCAGCCCGCGGCACTGCATGCCCTTCGTGCTGTGCAATCCAGGGGCAAGCCTGCCCTGATACACCCTCCATCTCCGAGGGTGGACTCGCGGCACCGCTCCCGGTCTCGGAGCAGGTCCCAACACCGCTCGCAGTCCCGGCACCGATCTTCATCTCGGCGCCGGTCGTACTCGCAGCCCAGATCTTCCTCCTGGCACCGGTCTACTTCTCGGCACCGACCTGAGCATCGATACCGGTCGGAGTCCAGACGCAGTTCCCGGCACCGGTATGAGCGCCGCTCCCTTTCGCAAGGCTGCTCCCGGCACCGAGTCTACAGACGGTCTTCGTCTTCGCGATCCAGATCTGGATTCCGGTACCGGCATGGCCATCGGCACTGTTCTCGATCCCGGTACCACTCACCGGCACCGCGCAGAGACCGCTCGCCTGTGGACCAGCACCACTCGGCACCGTACCAGGACGAGCCCCTGCAACCACGCTCGGCACCGCCCTGGCCCTCAAGATCAGCGTCTCGCTCGTCGGAAGGGGCCTCCCGATCAGCATACCCTGCTCAGGGTCAGGCTGCAGACGACTTGGGTCATTGGCAGGAGGGGGCAGAGGACCCTAGACAGGACCCTGCACATTGGTCTTTCTGAACCCCATGGGCGTATCACCAAGCTCAAGGGGCTCCACCAGCGGCCTCTCGCTCGGTACACTCTGAACCCAGGGTTCCTGAGGCCACCATCTCCCGTCCTCCTCCAGGGGGCATGGAGGCTCCAGTGCCGACACCCACGCAGGCCCCAGACCCCGGTGCAGGGGATCCTGCACATCAGGGACCCTTGGAGCCGGACCCTCATATGGATCCTTTACCCCCTGAGGTGTCCTCCTTATCCTCCCCAGATGAGCCGGTGGCGGGTACAACAGCCTCAGGCCCACCTCCAATAGACCTCCGTGCCCACCAAGACTTGTTGCGTAGGGTGGCACGGAATATGGACCTACAGGCTGAGGAGATAGTGGAGGTGGAGGACCCGGTGGTGAGCATCCTCTCAGCTGATGCCCCATCCCGGGTGGCGATGCCCATTATTCGTACGATCCAGGCTAACGCTAATGCCATATGGCAGACCCCGGCCTCCATCCCTCCCACTGCTAGAGGTGTAGAGAGGAAGTACTTTGTCCCCTCTAAAGACCATGAGTACCTCTATACACACCCTCTGCCGTGTTCACTGGTAGTCTCCTCAGTGAACGCAAGAGAGCGCCATGGTCAGCAGGCGGCAGCGCCCAAATCGAAGGACGCCAAACGCTTCGATTTGTTTGGGCGCAAGGTTTACTCAGCGGGGGGTCTGCAGCTCAGAGCCGCAAACCAACAGGCGCTCCTGAGTCAGTACAATTACAACTCATGGAATTCCATGGGTAAATTTAAAGAGTTGGTCCCCCAGGACTCAAGGGAAGAGTTCGGGGCCCTAGTGGAGGAAGGTAAAAAGGTGGCTAGGACCTTCTTGCAGGCCTCCCTGGACATAGCGGACTCGGCCGCCAGGACACTAAAGTCGGGGATAGCCATGAGACACGTCTCCTGGCTCCAGGTTTCGGGGTTACCGCCAGAACTGCAGCAGACCCTGCAAGATCTGCCGTTCGAGGGCCAGGGGTTGTTCTCGGACAAGACGGACTCTCGGTTGCAGAGCCTCAAGGACTCCAGAACCATCATGCGCTCCCTGGGGATGCATGTCCCAGGACCCCAGCACAGGCCCTTTAGGCCCCAGCCACAAAGGTTCTACCCTCCTCCTCCTCGTCCGAGACAGGACTTCCCCAGAAGGCAGGGATGAGAAGGTAGACGGAGGTCGACCGGCCCCCAACCCGGTCAGAACTAAGGCCCTCCTAGACCACCTTCAGGACCTCGGCAAAACTTTTGAAGGTGCGCTCGAGGACGGCGTGCCAGCCACTACCCAGGATCCATTTCCTTTCTTTCGGGATCGCCTCTCCCGTTTCCACCGTGCTTGGTCCCTTATAACCTCGGACCGTTGGGTCCTTCGCACGGTGGAGAGGGGATACGCTCTTCAGTTTTCTTCGTTTCCCCCCCTCTCACTCCCTCTCCCCGTCCCTCTTCAGGGACGCTTCTCACGAGCATCTCCTTACACAGGAGGTTTTTGGGCTCCTCTGTATGGGGGCCATAGAGGAGGTTCCCCCAGAGTTAAGGGGCAGGGAGTTTTACTCCCGCTACTTCCTGATCCCCAAAGCAAAAGGGGGTCTGCGACCCATTTTACACTTACGCGGACTCAACAAATTCATAGTAAAGTTGAAGTTCCGCATGGTCTCCTTGGGGACCATCATCCCTTCCCTGGATCCTGGAGACTGGTATGCCGCCCTCGACATGAAGGACGCATATTTTCATATAGCAATCTACCCCCCACGCAGGCGCTTCCTTCGATTTGTAGTAAACAATGTGCACTACCAATTTGCCGTCCTTCCCTTTGGCTTATCCGCGGCTCCGAGAGTGTTCACCAAATGTATGGCTGTCGTGGCAGCATACCTTCATCGACAAAGGATATAGGTGTTCCCGTATCTAGACGACTGGCTGGTGCGCGGCCGCACCAGGGAGCAAGTTCAGGCCCACATCCAGATAATACTACAAACATTCCACGAGTTAGGCATTCTACTCAACAAAGAAAAGTCCACTCTGGACCCAACCAGGAGAATAGAGTTTATTGGGGCAGTTTTAGACTCCAGACTCGCCCGAGCTCTTCTGCCAGACACTTGGTTTCACACCATCACAAACATCATCCACAAACTCCAGGTCTTCCCAATCACCACAATAAGGACGTGCCTCGGCCTGTTGGGACACATGGCCTCTTGCACTTACGTAACCAGGCATGCCAGACTTCGGCTTCGTCCACTTCAGGCCTGGGTATCGTCGGTGTACCGTCCTTATCGGGACAACCTGAACATGGTGGTCACGGTTCCGAACTCGGTCTTGACCTCTCTCACCTGGTGGCTGGATCACAAGGCGGTTTGCGTAGGAGTGCCATTTCACGCCCCACAACCCTCCCTGCACCTAGTCACGGATGCTTCATCTCTAGGTTGGGGCGCTCACCTCGGGGAGCACCATACCCAGAGCCTGTGGACCGCATCCCAACTAGCTCTGCACATCAATGTTCTAGAGCTGATGGCAGTGCGCCTAGCCTGTCAGGCATTTCTCGATCTCCTGCATGGCAATTGCGTGTCAGTCCTCACAGACAACACCACGGCCATGTTCTACATCAACAAGCAAGGAGGAGCCCGGTCGTCTCTCCTATGCCAAGAGGCCATTCGCCTGTGGGAGTTCTGCATTGCCCACTCGATACATCTCATGGCATCGTTCCTCCCTGGAGTCCAGAACACTCTAGCGGACCGTCTCAGCAGATCCTTCCAGACGCACGAGTGGTCAATTCGCCCTGATATCATCCATTCCATCTTCCAGAGGTGGGGATTTCCCCAGGTCGACCTGTTCGCCTCACGAGCCAACAGGAAGTGCCACGTGTTCTGCTCCCTCCAAGGGCGATCTCCGGGCTCCCTGTCGGACGCTTTCCTCCTATCGTGGAGAGACCAGCTGTTCTACGCTTTCCCTCCATTCCCACTGGTCCACAGGGTGCTGCTCAAGCTACGCAGAGACAAGGCACGTATGATTCTAGTCGCTCCAGCTTGGCCAAGACAGCACTGGTACACCACGCTTCTGGAGCTATCGGTACAAACTCCAATCACGCTTCCCTTATGCCCAGACTTGATCTCTCAGGACCACGGCCGACTCTGTCACCCCGACCTGCAATCGCTCCACCTTACAGCGTGGATGCTCCATGGCTGAATTGGACAGAGCTACGATGCTCACATCCCATGCAACAGATTTTACTGGGAAGTAGAAAGCCCTCTACACGGACCACTTACTTAGCCAAGTGGAAACGGTTCTCCTGTTGGTGCGAGCAGCGGGCCACGCCCCCCTTGCAGGCGTCTATTCCTCTTATACTTGAATATCTCCTATCCCTAAAACAGCAGGGCTTGGCGATGTCTTCGGTCAGGGTTCACCTGGCCGCCATATAGGCGTTCCACCCAGGAGAACTCGCTTCCTCGGTCTTCTCTAACCCGATGGTCGTCAGATTCCTCAAGGGCTTAGACCGGCTATATCCACAGCAACGCCAACCCATTCCGGCATGGGATCTTAACCTGGTTCTCTCCAAGCTCACAGGGCCCCCGTTCGAGCCATTGGCTACCTGCTCACTCCTTTACCTATCTTGGAAGACAGCCTTCCTTGTAGCCATCACTTCAGCAAGACGTGTTTCTGAAATCAAGGCGCTCACGTCTGAGCCTCCATACACAGTCTTCCATAAAGACAAGGTGCAGCTTCGCCCCCACCCTGCCTTTCTTCCCAAGGTGGTATCAGCTTTTCATGTGAACCAGGATCTATTTCTCCCGGTCTTCCATCCTAAGCCGCACGCCACCCGTCAAGACCAGCGTATGCACTCCTTGGACGTACGCAGGGCCCTTGCTTTCTATATTGAGCGTACGAAACCGTTTAGAAAGACGATGCAACTCTTCGTTGCAGTGGCCGACCGGATGAAAGGCTTACCGGTGTCCTCGCAACGTCTCTCCTCTTGGATCACGTCCTGCATTCGTACTTGCTATGACCTGGCCGGTGCCCCGACGCCGCGCCTCACCGCCCACTCAACGAGGGCCCAAGCCTCCTCAACTGCCTTCCTGGCTCATGTCCCGATCCAGGACATTTGTAGAGCGGCAGTTTGGTCATTGGTCCACACCTTCGCTGCTCACTATGCGCTTGTACAGCAGTCCAGAGACGATGCTGCATTCGGATCAGCGGTTTTGCACACAGCGATGTCTCACTCCGACCCCACCGCCTAGGTAAGGCTTGGTAGTCACCTAATTGGAATCGATATGAGCAAGCACTCGAAGAAGAAAAAACGGTTACTCACCTTTGTAACTGTTGTTCTTCGAGATGTGTTGCTCATATCCATTCCAAACCCGCCCCCCGTGCCCACTGTCGGAGTAGCCGGCAAGAAGGAACTGAGGGGGCGCTGGGTCGGCTGGGGTATATATCCAGCGCCATGAAGGCGCCACTCCAGGGGGCTCCACAGCCCCCACCGGGTGTTGCTAGGGTAGAAAATTCTCCGACGATCGTGCACGCAGCGTGTGTACACCTAATTGGAATGGATATGAGCAACACATCTCGAAGAACAACAGTTACAAAGGTGAGTAACCGTTTTTTCTCCCACACGCTAGTGGACATATTTGTGCAACATTAAATCTATTACCATTTGCTGCAAACCTGCCCAAGAGTTGCTAGAGTTTAATTTCTTCCTGCTTTCTAGCCAGCCCAAACCCCTTTCACTGCTCACCAGGGAGCATGGAGCAGGCTGTTAAGTTTTGTTTTTTTTTAAACCTCCATTACCTTTTAGCAGGAAAATAATATTTTCTCAGTCCCCATGTCAATCTTCACAGTGGGTATTCCTCATTTCCATGGCCAGTGGGGCAGTCAAGATCTTTGCGCTGAGCCTGGGCTTAGGACCAGCCCTCAGAAGAACTTCCCAGAATTCTCTGCCTCCAAGCAGACTCCAGGGTGCCCCTTGGAGCAGAGCTTTCAGAGGATTTTTGAAAGATTTGTAATTAACTATTTCTCAGGTTTCTTTATGGCTTTGAAGGTTTCTTCTCAAAACTGCTAAACTAAAAAAATAAAAAATTATTGTGGCTTTCTGAGGAGGGTTTGAAAGACAGCACCTCTCCTCCCCTCAGAAATGGCAGGGACAGCGGGCTGCCTGCACCCAGCTCCCAGTCGGCGGATGAGCGAGGTCCACACCAAGAGAATTGAGCAGGCCACAGGAACCCAGCTCCTAGACAGCATGTGGGCAAGGTCCAGGCCAAGAGGCATGAGCAGGCAGCAGTGAAATTGGCCCCCAGATGGTACATGGGTCAGGCCCACACTGAGAGAGCTGGGCAGGCCACAATTGAACCAGCTTTCAGTTGGCATGTGGGTGAGATCCACATTGAGAGATTTGAGCAGGTCACAGGGAAACCTGGCTGAACGTGTGGGCAAGGTACACAAAGAGTCAGCTGAACGGGGCACATTGAAGCTCCCTTCACTGAAGCCAAGCCAGAATTAGTGGCATGGAATGAGGGGGAAGATTTTCAAAGTCCCCTGCCTCACCGTTAGGCATGGGGCACCTATTCCCACAGCTTGCATTGCAAAGCACGTATCCTGCATGTCTCCCTAAGGAGTGAGGTAGAGCCAATGGAGACAAATGATCCCACTGGTATCAGCTAGGCCTTGCAGATAAAACAGATTTCCCTGCAAGTTCTCAGCTGCTCTGAAAGGTGCCAGCTCCTGCAGCCTTTCTGGTACCAATGGGTCATTTGTCTCCATTGGTTCCCAGTTTTTATTGGAAATGAGATCAAAGTCTTTCAGCCAGGACACCAGTTTGCATCTTGCCCTAGTTAGTTTAAAAATATTTTTTTTAATCGCTTAATATGGTCCCACCCAAGTGTTCTGTATCCTCACATTAGGGGCCAGTCACCCTCAACATTTCTTGTCTATTCTTGCAGTACCCGAGAGGCCTCTGGAAACCAGTTACATTATCTCTGCTCTTTGGGGACTAAACTTCTCAAACATGAGAGATCATGGAGCTTTGTCAGATAACCCTGCTGCGATTTGTAAAAACCTCAGCCTCTTGTGCTGTGATTTCAGAAGGATGTCAGCAATACAATGTAACAACATTAATCTTTCAATTTGTCCTCTTCCTCATCCCCCTCTTTTCATAGCTTTTGGGAGAAACCCAAAATGACCATTTTAAGTTTGAGACTGCATGATTGTTTTCTCTCATTATTACTTTCATATGGGTGTAGTAGTAAAAAGCTGACATGCCAAACCTGTGAACAAAACACAGAAATTGGGCTTGTTTTTGGCTTAATTGGCTTGTGAGTTGCTTGTTGGCTAGTTTTTGGCTTGTAGCTTGTTGTAGCTTCTTTTTTTTGATTGGCTCCCAGCAAGCAGGGGCAAGGGGGCGGGGGGAGAGTCAGGAGTGCACAGCGGGCCCACCACAGTCCCAGACTGCACGCCAGGAGGATCTAGTCACATAGAGTGTTGGAGTTCTTAGGGATTGGCTTGTTTTGGCCTTGTTTTGAAATGGGATTAGCTTGATTTTTGGTTTATTGTGAAAGTCAGGGTACTTATTTACCGCGTGAAAGTTGGCAACTGTGGTAAAAAGCATATTATCACCAGTGTAGAAGAGCAAGGCAAAGCACCTAGATAGGGTTACCATTCGTCCGGATTCCCCCGGACATGTCCGGCTTTTTGAGCTAAAAATAGCGTCCGGGGGGAATTTGTAAATGTCCGGACTTCCCCTCCCCCCACCCCCCATGCAGAGCGCGCGCGGCTAACAGGGCAGCCGGCCGGATGGTGCCACTTACATGGGGCTCCGACAGCCAGAGAGAGCCCTTCCTCCCCCCTGCAGCAGAGCTCACTCCCTCCCTCCCTCCCTGCATTCGCAGATCGCCTCCGGCAGTCTGGAACTCCTCCCCCGCTGCTGCCCAGCGTGCCGGGACGAACGGCTCTGGTCGTTCGTGAGCAAGTTCACAGAGATGTTAGGCGAAGGCCAACAACAAGGGGGCCAGGGGGTCTGAGAAGGAGCAGGGAGGTTCTGGAGGGGGCAGTCAAGAGACGGGGGCGGGGGGTCGGGAGTTCGGGGGGGGCTTTTTGGGGGGGTGGAGAAGGTTTTGGGCAGTCAGGGTACAGGTAGGGGGTAGGGTCCTGGGGGGCAGTTAGGGTGGGGGGTCTTAGGAGGGGGCAGTTAGGGGACAAGGAACAGGGAGGCTTAATGGCTCTCCATGCGTCTCTGGACCCTCTCAGCTGTCGGGCTTGGACGGAAACATTGCCTGAGGGTAGTGAGAGAATGGGTTATCGGTGAGGTGGGGGTGGGCGTGAGCCCGGTCAATAGGGGCAACCCCTACCAAGATCTGAGCCTTTTCTCACACGCCCGTTAGAGCTCGACATTATGCTGTTTGGGACCCCTCTTTGAGGAAAGCCTCTGGATTGCAAGTCCAACCGCTACCTCCTCGTGGTGAGAGCCGGTAACTGGCTTGGATAGCCAGGCGGATTGCGGAGGACGAACCCACATCCCACATTCAGTGGGGTGTGGGATGGGGTTGGGCAGCCCCATATGGTGCCACATGGATGCCCCCCTGGTAAGGGTAGCCTCCCCCAGGTACGGGTTGACTCCCCCTGGTAAGGGTTAGATTCCCCCTGGTAAGGGTAGTCTCCCCCAGGCACGGGTTAGTTTCCCCCTGGAAAGGGTAAGTTTCCCCCAGGTACGGGTTAGTTTCCCCCTGGAAAGGGTTAGTTTCCCCCTGAGAAGGGTAAATCTTTTAGCTATGGAAAAAAGGAATTTATATTTTTATACCGGATTGGCGCTGGACCGGGTTAATAACGCCCCCGCTGTTGGCTTTGATGCCCCGGCTGACAGTGTTAAATATATTAGGGGTGTGATCAGGGTCGCTGGACCAATGGATAAAATGGTTTGGACTATAATGAAGTCTCATGAGCATGAGAGTGAGAATCAAGTCCTCCCAGTGGAGCATGGAGAGGAGGTAGAGGAGAATGTTTGTGATGATCATGGTGAGGAGATTTTATCTATCTTACCGATGGTTTTTACAGGGGACACTTTTAATGATTTAACTATGGAAAGTTTCAATCCAGATTTTAAGTATTTAAGTACATTTGATGATCCATATGTTAGCGAATCGGGATATCTTAATGCTCATTTAGTTAATGGGTCTAGTTTATTAAATAGTTTTAGACCAAGTACTGATTTTAATAGGGATCGTAATAAGGATCTTAACAGTACTGGTAGTAATATAAATATATTAGAAAGTAGTTCGTGGAAGGATGGGGTTTTTTATTTAGAGTATCCCGTTGATAGTTTTAATTGTCCAATATGTCCCCAGATATTACCAACATTTGGTAAATGGGCCAAACACATTAATGTGGTTCATAAAAGTAAAGCCATACGAGTTGTATGTAGTAAATGTGGAAAATCTTCTCAATATCATAATATAGCTTGCCACTACCCCAAGTGCATACCCAAGAAGGCGGATACCCCAATGAAGAGCCATACGTGCTCGGTCTGTGGGCTTGGTTTTCATACTAGATCTGGATTGAGCCAACACTGTAGACATAGACACCCTGCTGTGAGGAATGAGCAAAGAAAAGAAGATATGGCTGCTAAAAGTAAGATCAAAGAGGGATCGACTAGATCTCGTATATGGACCAAAGATGAGGTTGCGCAGCTTATACAGTTGGAAAGGAAATATATTGGGAAAAGGAATATAAATAAATGTATTGAGAGCGAGATGAGGACCAAAACGAATAAACAAATATCAGATAAAAGACGAGAATTAGCAAAGAAGAAGTTAGTGGTAACAGGAGATAGGGAGGAAGTGACTGAGGTAGAGGACATTAGAGTAAATATATTAGAAATTCCGCCCCCAAGAGAGAGGATTTTCCCACTAAAAGGACACCCAGAAGTGGATTTAGTGGAGAAAATATGTAAACGGGGAAAACAAAGTAGGGAGGGAAGAGAAATAATAAATAGTTTAGGGGAAATTGAAGGATTATTAAAGGAGGATTTAACAAAAGCTCTCGGTTGGGCAATGTTGGAAAAATTATGTTATTCATTAGTAGAGGGAAAGGACCCTAGAAATGAAAGTCAAATAGAGTTGAGGAATAAAGGAAAAGGGAAGATGAGAAAGGAGGGGAGAAGGAAGCAATTTAATGCAATTAGGAGATATGCTACAAAGAAAGCTAAGTATAAATTCTATCAACAATTATTTGATAAGGATAGAAGAAGATTGACTCGCATTATAATGGGAGAGCCAGATAAGGCTAAGTGTGCTATCCCTATGAAAGAAATTGAGGAATACTATGTCAATATTTTGGGAACAATTGGACATGGTAATATGATAGGGTGGCCATCATCCACAGAGAATGCGGATAATGATATATTAATGAGTCCGATCTCTGTGGATGAGATTAGAATAGCTTTAAGAGAAATAAGAAAAGATAGTGCTCCTGGCCCAGATAAAGTAAAAGTGAGCAATTTGTGGGATATTTTTAATTTAGACTCCTTAATACTTACAAAAATTTTTAATATATGGTTTCTAAATAGACAGGTACCAGATGAATTTAAGAAAAATAGAACGATTTTAATACCAAAGACACAAGATGAGGAGGAAATGAAGAAGTTAACATCTTGGAGACCATTGACAATTGGGTCAGTTTGGATTAGAATCTATACCAAAATATTAGCAAAAAGACTGGTGGAAACAGTTAAGATATGTAGTAGACAAAAAGGGTTTATATCCGCCCCTGGGTGTGAGGAAAATATTGCTATATTAGATAATTTGATTAAAGGGGCTAAACGAAATGGGAATGAAATTGCAATAGTGTTCGTAGATCTGGCTAAAGCATTTGATTCTGTGGGACACGAACATATAATAGCCGGGTTGAGAAGATTTGGTATAGATGAACATTTTATAGATATTATTAGGGACCTTTATGATAATTGCACAACTAGGGTATGGGTGGGTGATGAAGCTACTGAGTCTATTTTAATTAGGAGGGGGGTCAAGCAGGGTGACCCGTTGTCCCCAGTTTTGTTTAATATGGCTATGGATCCCCTTTTAACTAGATTAGAAGTAGAAGGAAGTGGTTTTTATGTTAAGGGTAATGGTGTCACGTCATTGGCTTTTGCCGATGATGTGGCAATTTTAAGTAGCTCATATAAAGGAATGATTAAAAATTTGGGTATCTTAGAGGAGTTTTGTAAAAATACTAATCTCTCTGTTAATGTGAAGAAAACGAAAGGCTTTCATATTTTAACTAAACATAAAACCTATGTAGTTAATCCTAAGGATAATTGGCAGATAGGGTCAGAGGAGATTGAATATGTTCAACCAGGGGATTTTGAAAAATATTTAGGGGCTAGAATAGATCCCTGGATAGGTGTAGGGGGACCGGTACTTAAAGAAAAATTGAAAGATTGGAGTGAGAATTTAATTAAGGCCCCATTAAAACCGGCCCAAAAAATATTAATTTTACAGACATATATCTTACCGAAGCTATTTTATAATCTTCTTTTAATAGAACCCCCTTTTAATCTTTTAGACGATCTTGATGTGTTAGTTAGAAAAATAGTTAAAGAGATTTTACATTTACCTCAGTGTATCACAGATGGGATATTTTATTCTAGAGGTAGGGATGGTGGTTTAGC
Source organism: Terrapene triunguis (assembly GCF_002925995.2). NCBI lineage: Eukaryota > Metazoa > Chordata > Testudines > Emydidae > Terrapene > Terrapene triunguis. Next base: position 1,144,728 of record NW_020664601.1, on the reverse strand, counting down.
TCTCACTAAGTTTAGTGTGCAAATCCCAAATATGTTAATTCGTAAATGGAGGAGACATATTGTCTCGAGAGATGATTGGATGGACCTATCTTATCTATATGCAGGAGAAAATCTTGTGGATAAAATATTGTCATTTAGTGCAGTAACATCTCATCCCAAGAAATGGAGGGAAGAGGAATTTTTAAGATGGTCGGAACTGAGATGTCAGGGAATAGGGATAAAATATTTTAAAAATGATTTAATTAGTAATTCGATTTTTAGAAACTCTAGTAAAGTTAAATCGTCAGCGTATATCGCAGCATTGCAGCTTAGGGCAAATATTTATCCTACTAGGGAGACATTAGCAAGAGGAAGAGGAGGTGTGAATGCTCTTTGTAGATGGTGCGGTAAAGTGCGGGAGACTGTTCCCCATATCTCAGGACAATGTTATAAGACTAAGAATGCTAGGATAAAAAGGCATAATAGAGTAGTGTCTGCAGTTGTAGATAAGGTTGGTAAATTAGGGAGGAAGGCAATGATAGAGCCCCATTTGAGAAATAGTAAGGGTGAGTTAAGAAAGCCGGATATTATATTTATAAAAGGAGATACAGCAGTGGTGGTTGATGTTACAGTGCGATGGGAGGATAATGCCGGAAGTTTGGAACAAGCCCACAGTGAGAAGGTGGCTTATTATCTTGAGTTAGAGGAAGAAATTAAAAACTTAACGGGAGGTAAAAATATTCACTTCTTTGGTTTTGTGCTTGGGGCGCGTGGCAAGTGGAGTGAAGGTAATAATGATTTGTTACAATTATTGGGAATGGACAGAAGTAAAAATTTTAAGGAGAGTATATGTAGACTTGTTTTATATTCCACTATTGGTATGATGGCTATATTCAGTGACAGGTAAAGATCCCGGAGTTTCCATTCCGTGTATCTTGCCAAAACTAAATTTTAGCTATTTTGGTTTCCATGCTCTAAATTTTCAAATTTTTAATATTGTTTTGAACATTAACTTATTTAGTGTTATTTAATATCTGTCCTTCAATAGAATGGTTTTAATTATATAATAAATACTTATTAATGGATGAAATTCCAATTTAAATTATTAGTTTATTTTTTTTTTTTTAACTACTGGATGTGGATGCGGACTGGCCGCGTATAATAACCAGGAAAGGGCAGGTAGTCACGCCTGTACATAAATAGGGAGTGGGGTTCTGGAGGGCAGTTAGGAGCAGGGGTCCCAGGAG
>NW_020664601.1:1114595-1138502 GCF_002925995.2 Terrapene triunguis | reverse complement strand
AGGGGGTGGAGTCCTGGGGGGCAGTTAGGGGCAGAGGTCCCAGGAGGGGGCAGTCAGGGGACAAAGAACGGGGGGAGGGTTGGGGGTTCTGAGGGGGGCGGGAAGTGGGAGGGGCAGGGGTGGGGCTAGGGCATGACGGGGGCGGGGCTAGGGCGGGGCTCCTCCCGTCCTCTTTTTTGCTTGCTGAAATATGGTAACCCTAACCTAGAATTAGCAACACACTCATGTGATTATCTGTCCATCCATATTAAATCCTTCTCCTGTCTCTTAAACCACATAAAATACCAATACTGAAGTTGAAATATACCAGCAAAAACTAAAAACCTGATATGATTCAGGAATTTGAATCTGGATATCTACCAGATTAATGTGTTAATACAGTGACTCTGGATCATTCTGATAATCTGTTTTGTGGCTTCAAGGAATTTCAAGAGGAAAGGAGACCACCAAAATAAAACTTTAAAGTGGCATGTTAAAGTGAGGGGCTCTTCTGAAAAGAAGTTATCAAACTTTTTCATAGCATAGGTCAGGTCTTAATAGAGAGATTGTCTTGTGGACAGGCCCATCCTCTTTGCAGTCAAAATAACCATCTCTCCTCCCTTCCTGTTTGGATTGCATAACATCCCAGTGGCAACTACAGCAGTTGTATACATGCAAAAATGATATTAGAAAAATGCTGAATGTGGTGTGCAGTGCATGCATTTAACAAGTTAATTCCAGTTTTAGAGATGTTGTTGATTCCAGCAATATTTCCTTTACTTAAAATGGGGACTACCGTTAGAACAGGTAATAGCTCTAAAACTGGAATCTTTAAATCTGGAAACTTTAAATCCGCGCACTGTAGCATCTTGAAACAATCAGTGGAGTCAGCATAATTCAATCAACCAGTTCTCTGGTGCATCAGGAAGTGCTCTGCAGACCACTGGTGGTTTGTGGATGACAAATCGGGAATCACTGTTCTAGAACATTTATCCGATAAACTGAATAAATGTATATTCTTTGCAAACTTTCTGTGTACATGGAGAATAGTTATTCTGGGTTAAAACAAATGATCCACCATCATTTTCTTCAGGCTGCTGTAATTGCAGGTCTTCATCAATTCTCAAGAGATAAACATGAGATAAACAAATTAGGTTGAATGTTCATTGCAGCACAAGTCTCCCAAGTTATTAGTGGTAGGCTAAAACCAAGATACAGTATATGTAACCAAGATGTTTTGGGAGGTAATGTATTTTCTAGGAATTGGAGCATTCTACATTGATGTTACAGAGGACCGGTAATGCATGAGTAAGAAAGAAAACAAAGGGATGGCACTATGATTGCAGGGCCTTAGGGCTGGGCAAACGGAGACCACGCCCAGGGCGCCATAGCCAGGGGGACACCACATGGGGCTTGGGCTTCCCCTGGCTGGCTGTGGCCGGACTCCTCTCTTCTCTGACCCCTACCCCGTGCTGGCCTGGCGGGCTTCTCCCTGACCCTGACCCCGCCCCCCGGACTCCACCCTCACTCGCTCCTCAGCCAGCTGGCTGAGGGCTCTGGCTCTGCCCCAGACCCAGGGAGCCCACAGCGGCACGGCTGGGGCTGGTCTCTGGCAGTGCATCCCACCGCTCGCTGCCTGGAGCGGAGTCGAGTCCCTCCCTGCCTGCGGCCTGGCGCCGCTCAGTCTCTGGCGCGGGCCGGCCGGGCCAGGGCCAGGAGGAGCAAAACTTCCATGTGAATGAGGGGGGTGGAACCGGGCTGAGCTGGGGGGGAGGTGGGACTCAAACTTCCCTAACAAACACACACTCACACACACAGAGGCTCTCACACCCACATACACTCTGTCTCTCACAGTCCCCCAACACAGATTGTCTCACACACACACACAGAGTCTCACACTCCCCAACACACACTATGTCACACAATCCATAAACACATAGTGACACACACTGGCTCTCTCTCACACACACATACATACAAGCACACTCTGTCACACACACACACACACACACACACACACTTGTATTATTATTGTTGTTATTACTGCTTGGTACTTCCTGTCAAAATGCTCGTGGTGAGCCAGGAGTGGCTAGGGGCTTACCTGAGGGCTATGGGCTCTGGCAAGATACAGCCCCCATGTGAGAGTGCAAAGCCTGCCTTGAGCCGCAGGCACCACAAGCCACCGCAGCAGCAATGAAGTAAGTGTGGCAATATACCATTTACCAGGCCACTCTTACTTCTGCGCTTCTGCTGACAGTGGCCTAGGAATTTGCTAGCTGGATCAGTTATTCATTGTGATGTTATCTGATTAAAACATGACCATGTAGATCATTGTTGCAACCACTGTTACATACTTGCAACAAATGTTGTACAAAATGTGACACGTAAGATGTCTATGAAAAGGTTATGACTTGCTGAATATGTTTATGCTATTTGTATACGTGTATCATTTTTGTATTTGAAGTTATGAGTATTGGCTCTATATCTGGATTTCAAATGTTTGCTCCTGGGGTAACACCACAAGGTAGTTAGTTAGCCAGCACCTCTTGGAGGGACTAGTCAAAGTAAGTGGCTCATCAGGGGACACTTAACTCACAATGGACCATGGGAGACGCCCATCTACACTGAATGGACTTTCCTGTGGACTTCCATAAGCAGTATAGGTAATGGCCCGGAGATGATGCGAGGAGGGGAGCACGTAGGACCCAGGGGTGATGGTGGGAGGGGGAGGAGGGACGCCAAAATACAAGTTCGCCCAGGGCACCATTTTCACTAAGGCCAGCCCTGTTCCTCTGTATCACATGCCATATAATTTCCCTGTTTACTCTAAACCATTCACATCCATAGAATTCATTTGTGTAAGAATTTAAGCTTGAAAGCTTAGATACCATCCCTAAAAGCTCAGTCATGTAGTGCAAGTGTGGGTATTTCAACCCATGCATATAATAATCGTGAAGATTTGTATCACTTTCTTATGTTTAATTATTGGCTTGATCACATCTGTCACTGACGGCACCAGCACAGTGCAGTGTTTTAGTTGTCATGTTTTTTTCTTTTCAGAGATCCAGTAGGCTGTGCCTTAACAAATTGTTCTACATTTGTTTTCCTTCTTTGTACTTTCAGAGGTGTACTTCAGAGGCAGATACTGTAACTATTTATAATTGAAGTGTTTGTTATTGACATTTCATTCCTTGCTGAAGACGTGATTAGAAACAAAAGTCTCTACAAAAATAAATCCATGCCTGCTTCTAGTGGAAAGATCATGTCTTCTTGCTTGTTTTTATTCCCATAGAGATAATACAGTGCACCTTCTGTCACTCCATAGCTGTAGTTTACTATCAGAACCTACGCAATAGGTATTAAAGCTATAAGGAGTTTATGTCTATCCCCTTTGCTGCCCATCGCCAAATGTAGTAACATATTCAGAAGACATAATTATCACTTGGTGTCTTCAGTCTGTAAAAAAAACCCCACTTGTGATAGGGTCATGCCATGGTGGAAGACAGTAGAGGCAACAAATGGCTGATTGATCTGTCTTCTCCTAGAATGACCCTGTCATAAATATAAAGGGAAGGGTAACAACCTTTATGTATGCAGTAACATAAAATCCTTCCTGGCCAGATGTACTGAATTATTTTACCTGTAAGGGGTTAAGAAGCTCAAATAACCTGGTTGGCACCTGACCAAAAGGACCAATAAGGAAAGAAGATACTTTCAAATCTAGGGTGGGGGAGGTTTTGTTTGTTCCCTCTCTGGACAGAGAGAGACCAGGCAGGTAAAACATCTCCTGAAAACATACCTGAAATGACTAATCTAAGATTACAAAAATTATAAGTAAGGCAAGGAAATGTGTTAGATTATCTTTTGTTTTAGCTTGTGAATTTTCCCTATGCTAAGAGGTAGTTTCATTCCTGTTTTGTAACTGGGAAGCAGAGTCAGAGGGGAATCCTCAGTTTTTTAAATCTTTTTATTTACTCTGTAAAGTTGCCTTCCATCCTGATTTTGCAGGTGTGATTCTTACTTTTTTTTTTATAAATAAAATTATTCTTTTAAGAACCTGATTGATTTTCAGTATCCTAAAAACCAAAGGGTTTGGTCTGTGCTCACATTGTAACCAATTGGTTAGTATATTATTTTCAAGCCTCCCCAGGAAAGGGGGTGAAGGGGCTTGGGGGGATATTTTGGGGAAATAGGGACTCCAAGTGACCCTTTCCTGAATTTTTGTGTGAATCACTTGGTTGTGGCAGCAATGCTGTCCAAGCAGGGCTGGCTCCAGGCACCAGCCGATCAAGCACGTGCTTGGGGCGGCACCTTGGGGCAGGGCGGCGCTCGATTTTTTTTTTTTGGATTCGACGGCGCAGCGCTCGGAGCGGGGGCGGGGGCTTCGGGCAGTGTGGTGCTCAGGGGGCGGGGCTTCAGGCGGCGCGGTGCTCGGAGGAGGGGTGGGGGCTTCGGGCGGCATGGTGCTCGGGGGGGCGGGGCTTCGGGCAGTGTGGTGCTCGGAGGGGAGTGGGGCTTTGGGCGGCGTGGTGCTCGGGGGGCGGGGGCTGGCACGGTGCGGCGCTCGGAGGAGGGGCGGGGGCTTCGGGCGGCGCTTGGAGGGGGGCGGGGCTTCGGGCGGTGCGGCGCTGGGGGGGGGGGGATTTCGGCGGCGCTCGCGGGGGGGAGTACGGCAGGGCGGCTCTCTTCTTTTTTGCCTGGGGCGGCAAAAAAGTTAGAGCCGGCCCTGCGTCCAAGGGCAAGGAAAGGAATTTGTGCCTTGGGGAAGTTTTTAACCTAAGCTGGTAAAATATAAGCTTAGGGGGTCTTTCATGCGGGTCCCCACACCTGTACCCCAGAGTTCAGAGTGGGGAGGGAACCCTGACATGGTGGCAGCGCGGTGGGATCATTTTGAACCAGAACCACAGACCTCAGGATTTTAAAAGGACACATTTTTTTCTGTTGGCTGCTTGAAAACCAGGGAGGGTTTTTTTTTTTTTTTTTTAACTTTCTTCTTTTTTTTTTTTAGCTGAGAGCAGCTGGAGTTGTTTTGTTTTTTTCTTTGCCTGAGGGCAGAGCAGTAAGCTATAGCAAGAAAATTCACAAGCTAAAACAAAAGATAATCTAACGCATTTCCTTGCCTTACTTACAATTTTTGTAATCTTAGATGAATCATTTCAGGTATGTTTTCAGGAGACGTTTTACCTGCCTGGTCTGTCTCTCCGAAGAGGGAACAAACAAAGAGAACACAAACAAAACCTCCCCCCCCCCAGATTTGAAAGTATCTTCTTTCCTTATTGGTCCTTTTGGTCAGGTGCCAACCAGGTTATTTGAGCTTCTTAACCCCTTACAGGTAAAGTGATTCAGTACATCTGGCCAGGAGGGATTTTATGTTACTGCATACATAAAGGTTGTTACCCTTCCCTTTATATTTATGACAGGGTCATTCTAGGAGAAGACAGATTAATCAGCCATTTCTTGCCTCTACTGATGGGAGGCCTCCTCAGAGAGGCATGTCTTCTACCATGCTCTAAAAGAGGCAACTCACAAATTCACTCTGACCCCTCAGTGAGAAGTTCCACAGCCCTGAGCATGGGCAGTTCTATGTTTTTTGCCGCCCCAAGCATGGCAGTCAGGTGGCCTTCAGCGGCATGCCTGCAGGCGGTCCACCGTTACGCGGATTCTGTGGCGTTTCTATGGGTGATCTGCCAGTCCTGTGGCTTCGGCGTACCCGCCTGTAACAATGCGGTTCTGGCGAGACCCAACTGAGAGTGCCAATTCAGGACAAATCGCTTAAAACAGGGCAGTTATAGCCCTATGCTGGGGTTTTTCCACCTCTAAGGCAAACCAAACCAGCCAGACAAAGAGGACTTTGTTCTCACCCCACTGGCTAACCACAAGTCACACAAGCAATTCCCTAAGACACTCCAGTTTTCCCAGTATCACCACTCGTTATGGGGACAAATGGTTATGAAAACTAATACCCCAGTAAAAGAAAAAAGGTTCTCCTGATCCCAAAGGATCAAGCCCCAGGTCAATATACAAATCAGATCTTACCCACAAATCACGCTGTTGCCAATCCTTTAGAATCTAAAATCTAAAAGTTTATTCATAAAAGGAAAAAGATAGAGATGAGAGCTAGAATTGGTTAAATGGAATCAATTACATATAGTAATGGCAAAGTTCTTGGTTTACACTTGTAGCAGTGATGAAATAAACTGCGGGTTCAAATCAAGTCTCTGGAGTACATCCCCAGCTGGGATGGGTCCTCAGTCCTTTGTTCAGAGCTTCAGTTTGTAGCAAAGTCCCTCCAGAGATAAGAAGCAGGATTGAAGACAAGATGGAGGAGAGGCATTAGCCTTTTATAGTCTTTTCCAGGTGTAAGAACATTTCTTTGTCCTTACTGTGGAAAATTACAGCAAAATGGAGTCTGGAGTCACATGGGCCAGTCCCTGCATACTTTGCTGAGTTGCAAGACGCATTTGCCTTCTCTCAATGGGTCAATTGTATAGCTGATGGTCCTTAATGGGCCATCAAGCAGACTAGGCAGAGCTAACACCAACTTGTCTGGGAAGTTTCCCAGAAGCATAGCATAAGTTTGAAATACAGACAGTATAGAGCCAATATTCATAACTTTAACTACAAAATTGATACACACATATAGACAGCATAATCATAACCAGCAAACCATAACCTTGTCTTAGACACCTCATTTGACCCCCTTTATACAAGATTTGGTGCCACTACAGGACTTTGGTTGTAACCATGTTCTATACAAAAAGAACAGGAGTACTTGTGGCACCTTAGAGACTAACAAATTTATTAGAGCATAAGCTTTCATGGGCTACAACCCACTTCTTCGGATGCATGTTCTATACAGTCCCAGTTCAAGTCAATAACGTGACACCGCCGCTGAATTGCCGCCGAAACCGCGGGACCGGCGGACCTCCCACAGGCATGCCGCCGAAGGCCTCCAGACTGCTGCCCTCACAGCGACCGGCAGGCCGCCCTCCGCGGCTTGCCGCCCCAGGAACGCGCTTGCTGCGCTGGTGCCTGGAGCTGCCCCTGGCCCTGAGGCCATCACAAAACCCATTCTACCCTCCATTCCTGAGAGTTTCACCCTGGGCTCTGTCAGATGCTTTGTTCCTATTAATGCTTTTGCCAACTGACTGAGGTATAGAAAATTCAGCTGGGAGGTAGGAAAAATAGAGATGGACTTACATTTATGTTCCCCAGTTGGGCAAGTCTAACATTTCAAGCTGCATGCCATACTGTAACCCACAGTACAGCCTCGGTAAGAGCTTGTGTATTTTTTTTATCTACAAAATGATTAACTAGATTTACTGCTCTTTCTTCAGGCTCCCTGTTTGCTTTGTGTAATTTGATTTTCAGATGACCTCATCTTCCTCTGTCATCTAAACCAAAAGCAACAACCTGATGATAAATACTGTAGCCCCTATTACAGCTGCTGTTTGCAGTATTGCCATGTGAGTGTAATATAATGCATCTCTCAAATAGGACAGCACTATACATTGTAAACCTATAGCCAGCGCCCTGTACAAAGTACATGTGCTACGTGAAGGGATGATGATTGGTTAAGGCTATTCCTAAATTAAGATTAAAGAGTCAGTTAGTCAGGTTAGTGTCTGCCTCTTCTTAGCAGCAGCCAGCAAATATATGCTTTATTTGACAGATACCCTCTGCCGGTCTGTGTGTTGTTTTGTGGGAAGGGAATGGACAGTTGTTATACAGACTGCTACTACAGAAAGATTTCTTTGTGTGACAACATTACTGGTGGGCAAGGACTTGGCTGACTGGGAATTGGTGATATAACATGTAATATTGTGAAAGACAAAAACTCAGGACCAAACGAGTGACTTATAGGTAAGGCTACATTTTAGTCATGGGTATTTTTAATAAAAGTCACGGACAGGTCACGGGCACTAAACAAAAATTCACGGCCTGTGACCTGTCCATGACTTTTACTATATACCCCGACTAAAACTTGGGGGGGGCTGCCTGAGGGTGCCCCGAGTGCTGGGGAGGGAGGGCAGCCCAGGTGACGCAGTTCAGGACCCCTGCTGGTGTTAGGAGGGAGGTTGGCGGGGCTGGCAGGCTCCCTACTTGGCTCCGTGCCACCATCCCCCCCACCCCCGCAGCAGCAGCAGAGTTTGGGTGTGGGAGGATGCAGGGGGTTGGTGGCACGGGATGGGGTGAGGCGGGCTCTGGGTGGCGCTTACCTGGGGGCTCCCTGGAAGTGGCGACATCCCCTCGGTCAGCTGCTAGTCGGACGCATGGCCAGGCAGCTCTGCGCGCTGCCTCCGCCCAGGGCACCGCCCCCGCAGCTCTCTGTGGCCTGAGACTGCCCCAGCAACAGCGACTGGCGCAGGGGCTGCCTGAACTGCCCTCAGGCCAGGTGCACTGGCCGCTGCAGAAGTCACGGATGTCACGTAAAGTCACAGAATCCGTGACCTCCGTGACAAACTCGCAGCCTTACTTATAGGCAGATGTTAACATTCAGATGAGCCATTCCCTCACACTCCATCACCAGGACAATCTTGCTTTGTGCTTTCTTTAAACTGCTAGTGAATTTGAGACAGTCAAATATTGTCTGCTGCCTTCTTGAATCTAAATTTTTTTTAGCCAGTGTTGCAAAATGCATGTCCCAACCCACCTGTACACCTCACTAAATTTTCCCAAAGCTGAGATGCCATGTATAGATGTCTTTGTGGTATCATAATCTGTTAGAAATGCCCAATGTTCACAGGAGATTCAGAACCATAGTGTAATAACCACCGTAGGTAACATTAAACTTCTCTCTCCTACGATACATAATTCCTCCATCATTGCGATGTGCACGTGGACCATTTCACATATAATCCAAAATGTCAATTTATTAGTCCAGAAAAAGCTGCGCCCCTCAACATGTGTCATAACCAGCATGTGTGCATGGGAGGGGTCATTCCAAAGTCTTAGAAAAGAAACCTAGATACAGTTCATTTGAGCCTTTGTGCATCTGTCCTTGGCATGCACCCTCTTGCAGGAAAGGGGCTTAGATTTCAATTGAGTCCATCTCCTCTAATATACAGAAGCACTCACCGTGCCTCCCAGGGCTGCATATGCACCGGGCTTACAATTTTGCCTAAAGTCGCAATCTAGCTCTGAGAGATTTGCTCCTTATTGGTCCATCAGACACTGGGTTTGGAAGCCTTCCAGCCCAGGCATATCTTTTTAGTCACACTATGGCCTAAAGTTGATGCTGCAACCAAAGAATTCCAAAAGTAGCGAGAGGGGGGTGCTTATGGGTTGAGTTTGTCCAATCTTCCCATGGAGAGCAGTGTATTGTTTGCAGTTTTGTACAGCACCCAGATGCTATGGTAATAGGTGCTGAGGTAGTTGATTAAATACATTGCAAATAAGTCTTTTATTTTATGCAGCTTGTGTTGTCAGTACATCAGCAGCTTGAGTAGCAGTTCCATCAGAGAGAAGCATAGTGAGATTTGAAATGTATGGTTACATTTCTATTTATTCTTTGAAGTGGGTTGGTTTGCCCCTTCAAAGCATTCTTCAAACTATCCAGCATTCATACAAAGTGAACAGCTCCATATTGCTTGTAGTAGTCTAGTTTCTCTTGAACAATCTGTTAAAATGACCACATTCTCAATTCTTCCAGGTGCCAGATTATAACTACAGAGCTGAAGTGAAAAAACTCATCCCTCACTTAAAGTATTTGGATGAAATACTAGCAAATCAAATCACCATCCCTCCCTCCAGGAAGATGAACAAGGACTGGCTAATTGTCAAGGAGTCCATTAAGGAGGGCAGTTTAGCCAAAGACATTTCTCGGTTTGGTATGTCAAATTTCTCACCATTTATTGGTGCTGATGTGTAAGAAAGAAAGAGTGCAGCTGGACTCTAAGATCCCAAGCTGAGCTTTCAGGGCTGGGAGATAGGAAACTCAATCTCTTCACTTGGAAAATGAGCAGCTTGGCTATGGAATTCACGGTGGGACAATAAATATGGAACTTCACCGTGCCATTTTCATGGTCATTCTTTGGAATGTAACTGCACTTTCAAACTTATGGCCAGAACCTCTGCCCCGTTGAGGCTGCTTTGTGCTGTTCTTAACCAGCCAGTGGAGGATTCTTCCCTCCTACATTGGGGAATCCTCCGGTACTCTAAGGATGCCATATTGGCTGCTAGGCCATTGAGTCGGGTGAATGGCTAGGAGAAATGGAGTATGGCTAGAATGCCTCTGCTCTCCAGTGATTGTCCAAAGGTGGCTATGAAACAATGGGAGTAATTTAGAGCAGCCCTGAGGCTAGCCCTAGGATCAGAGAAATGTAAAAGTGGCTTAAACCACCCAGCATGTCTCATCTGCAGCTGAGGTTCTAGCCCTTAGTATTCTTCTTGTATGTATGTTTTGAACTGAGAAATTCAAGTGAAATCTTGGAAATGAATGTGGTAAACAGTGTGATGGCTCATAAATAGCGACCTATGTAACTACATGACAGTACATTATTTGGCAAAACTGGTTCATAAGAACGACTATACTGCATCAGACCAATGGTCCACCTATCCTAGTATCCTGACTTCTGACAATGGCCAGTGCCAGATGCTTCAAAGGGAATGAACAGAAAAGGCAATTATGGAGTGATCCATCCTCTGTCATCCAGTCCCAGCTTCTGGCAGTCAGAGGTTTAGGAACACCCAGAGCATAGGATTGTATCCCTGGCCATCTTGGCCAACAGCCATTGATGGACCTATCTTCCATGAACTTTATCTAATTATTTTTTGAACCCAGTTATAGTTTTGACCTTCACAACATCCCCAAGCAATGAGTTTTGCAGGTTGACTGTGCGTTGTGTGAAGAAGTACTTCCTTATCTTTGTTTTAAACCTGTTAATTTCATTGGGTCACCCTGGTTCACGTGTTATGCTTTTATATACTGCATGACATGTGCTTTACCATGGTCAGTTAAATATTACAAAGTATTTCCTATCACTGCTTCTATTGCTTCCCATTAGTGTGGGCAATATGGTTGGCTTCCTGACCCCCACTGTTGTGGTATGCTTGCCAACTGTGCACCATTAAAAATATAGTTTATTTTGGAATAAGTGCACACACTTGTCATTTATTTTAATCCCAGTGGGTCCAAATCATTAGTTGTAGTAATAGGTATTGTAGGAAAAAATCTGTAAAAGTATGATCCTTCAGTGATCCCTCTGTTGGCTACATAAGGTTGAATTACAGAAAAATAGTAAAGTTGGGAAGCAGAAAGAGAATAGAGTGGAACACAGAACAGGGCATTCATATTACTTTATATTCTATTCATGTTTGTATTTTTGCCGTTGACAATAAGCACTCAGGTGAGGAAATTCCAAATATTTTCTCTTCTTTAGTAATGTTAAGTTAGCTGCTTTGCACCTGCTATATGTTTTATGGTTTTGCATTAATAACAAAGGCCAAGATATTTTTAATAGATAGGTGCCTAAAATTAAGCTCCTAAATAAATGGGCTGATTATTAAAAGTGTTGAGCACCCAATACTGCTGGACTGTTTTTCCTTTGCCAGCCTATTGCTTAATATTTAAATGGTTTAGAAACTGTGTGAAAAGTGCAGGTGTTCATGCTGGAGGGTGGCCAGATAAGTGTCCCAACATGAGGAAGTGGCAGACACTGTGTGACTGTGCTGGGTGTAGTGTTTCCATTTAAGTTTCTTGAAGCAGGAACTGCATTTTCTTCTGTTCTCTCTAGCACTAAGCATGTTGCCATTGCTTTATCATGACTGTGCAATGATAGGGTATTTTAAATGTTGCATTCTTAGTTATATCTTACTGAAATCTCTCAGATGCTCATCCAGAGGCAACAACAAGACCTGGCTCTGGTCTGAGACCTACTACAGCTCGCTTCATGTCAGCTTCCAGACCCGGGACTGCACAGAAGCCTGCTAGTGCAGGGAGATCTAGCAATGTCCATTTGCTATCCTGTGGTAGCACCCTTCCAGACTCCACTGTCTCTGATGAGATATTCCTAGAAGATGACTCCAGTGACTTGACACATGGTGATGAATTTTCTTTGTCTGTTCTTCCCCCACCCACCCCTCTTTCAACCCCCTCTCAAAGTTCTTCCAGCTTTATAAAAGCACATGTGCTCTCAGTGCCCCCCCGCCCCCCCCCAGTACTGACGGAACATTGGCTTGTCCATAGGTTTCCAAGTGTGAAGCCCGCACAGTGAGCTTGGGGTGCTTTTTCATTTTCTCCTGAGGCAGAAGCTGAAAGTCCTTTGGCGACACCCTCCCATTTTACCCTTTAATCCCCCTTCAAAAGTTGTACATTGCTACAAAGTGCCCTATGTCTCCCCACCTGCTATTTGTTAAGCAGTCTCCCCTCAGGTAGGGTTTGTCCTCCTATTTTTATTCAAACCTGTTCTCATTAGCCCTTATCTCTAGACCCCACATTGGCTGGGGTCACAGATCTAGTTTATATGAAAACATTCAGAACTATTTGGACATATCATTGTGTTAAAACACTGGAGTAATGTCCTAAGATAAACTGTCCCTACAGAACGTCTGGAGTTCAGAAGCTGTGTTGCATGCCCCCTTCACAAGGGGTCATAAGGTCAGAGTACATGGTATGCAAGCTCAATACTTATATTCCTATAGGGATCATTGCTGTGAGTGAGTGACTGTATCCTTAGTTTCCAGGGCTGCGTCTCCCAGTGTGAGGGATCACGTAACTGATTTAAAATTTCTGGCCTGCTGGCCAGCCCAGAGGTCTAATTGAAGCGCAGTACTCAGCAACCTGGTGGTTGGCTCTTCCCTCCTGAGAATACTGCAGTGTCAGCACCACCTCTCAGAAGGAAGTGGAGCACTTTGTCACTCTGCAGCAATTTTTCTGGCTAATTCAGGCTCACTGCTGATGACTGAGATTTGGATGTAGAGCTCCGTCCAAGCCCCTCTCAGAGCAGACAACAGTGTAGGTATGCCAAAGGAGCTGGAGAGTGAGGAGATCTTAACGTTAGCTGTAGCAGAGCTGACACTCCGCTATAATTAAGGGGAAGACAAAGGAGCTTCTGAGGGCCACTGGCAGGATGCCCAAGGATGGCTGAATGGGAAATGTCTGGCAGAGTCCTGTTTTGATCCAGTTTTGAAGGCACCCTAGGATTTCTTGGTCAATTGTCACTGAGAAGGCCAGAGTGCTGCAATCTAATCAGCTCTTCGGATGCTGACTAGGTGTGTCAGGTTGTGTTCATTTGCCCCAGTATTTTGAGGCTGTCTTTCCAGTAAACACCAGTTCCTTCTCAGCTCTCTGAGGCAGATAGTTCAAATGCTTAGCAGTACCAGCTGAGCCAGTGAAGCCATCCAGAGCCATGAAGCAGCACCTTGCTAGCGCTGGATACTCCTCATTTAGCAAAGGAAATGGAGACCAGCTCCAGACAGTCGATGAATGAAATATGTTATAGCCTCGAGAACAGAATCTCATCAGGACTGTAAACTGATTTAAGAACTGTACGAAGTGTCAAAAGCTGGTGAGAAATGCTTTGTTTTGTTTCTTTTTGCTAGGAATCAGCCGAGTTATATGTGGGAACCCTATCAAAGCCCTTCATGCACGGAGACAAAAGCTAGGTGTACGTTATCTTTCCTATATGCTTTCCATTCCTGCCTGACACACCCAGATCAGATGAGTTCTGCTGAGATAAGCTGAGACCCCAATGTATTTTATGGATTTCCACTCCAGTCTATAGTCCAGAAAACTATATACAAAAGCAATGAGTCTTGGAGAAGGCGGGGTGGGGGGGAGGGGAGAGGGTCTAAAGGCCCTGATTCAGCAAAGCGCATAAGCATGTGCTTAAGTGTCCTGCTGAGTCAGGGGATATGGAAGGCCAAATGAGGCATGGAGAAGGGCAGGAGAGGAAACTTGGAGAGCTGGAAGATCAATGGATAAATAGAGAATGGTGAGGGGGTCATGAATCTGAGACTTCCAGGCTTCCTGTTCTGGGAGGGATTGGACAGAGCTGGGAGGGAAGTGTCAACCCAAAACAAACCAATTGTGTCATTTAATGAGAAAGTTATCGGATATCAGCTGTGATCGTATATGAGAAACAAAGGAGAGAAACAACCGGTAGGGAGAACCGTTACTTTCACTAGAGGAAATTAAAAACAATGGACTGTAAAAGAACACATGAAAATTACATGCCACATCCTGCATTCCTTACTCACAAAACTTGCATCCACTTCCCTGGGACCTGAGCAAAGCACAGGTAAGGACCACAGGATTTGGTTCTGGCTTACGCTGGAGCCCAGGCTCTGGGAGGGGGAAAGGTCGCAGATCCTGGCCTCCAGCCTGTGCCTGAACATCTACACCACAATTAAACAGGCCCTTAGCCTGAGCCCCATGAACCCGAGTCAGCTGGCATGGGCCAGCCATGGGTATTTAATTGCAGTATAGACGTACCCTTGTAGGCCCTGGTTCAGCAAATCATGTAAGAGTGTGCTTAACTTTATATATGCTTTGCTGCATTGGGGCCATGTCACTTACATGAAATATAGATCACTACAATGTATATAATTTTACATGTTATCCCTGACAGCAAATATTAGAAAAATCATTGGGGGGGGGGAAATTGAAGTGTCCCTTTTCTCTGCCCCACCCTGCCCAATCAATGAAGCTTTTTGGAATTAATTAAAACAATGAGAATTAATAATAGTGTGGCATAGCACAGACTGTATAAGGGCATCATAATCATATGTTACCCATCACATCCTACTGAAATGCCTGTCGGTGCAGCTATTACAGGTTCAGGTCAGTGTACCTAGAGCTACGTATCCGTGGGGCCAGAATTAAACGTGTCATTACGCTCCCAGTCATCACAGTGCTGGGTTTCTGGAGTGAATGTATACAGGGCCGGCTCCAGGCACCAGCCCAGCAAGCAGGTGCTTGGGGTGGCCCCTGGAAGGGGGCGGCAAATCCGGCTCTTCAGTGGCAATTCGGCGGCGGGTCCCTCAGTCTGTGTCAGAGGGAAGGACCGGCCGCCGAAGAATGAAGCGGCGGCGTTAGAGTTCCCGATGGCGATGTTGTTTTTTTTTTTTTTTTTTTTTTTTTGCTTTTTTGCTTGGGGCGGCAAAAACTATGGAGCCGGCCCTGAATGTATAAGAAACGTTGTATCCTAACAGTGGTTGTAGCTGGGCTTATCATATTCAGTACAATTTAAAAAAATATCAAAATAAAGAACATGGTCATAGATAAACTGAAAACCCAACTGTTACATCAAAAGTTGCATCAAAATTCTGATGCCCAGAGTTTGGAAATTGCACTAGAGGGAGAGTTGTTGGCAAAGATTGGTGAGCGGTAAAGTAAATACCAAGTTATCAGTGGTGACTTTTTTTAGTTTTATTTTTTAGTCTGTAGCAATGAACCCTTTCCAAATGCCTGGTTCCAAGATGGAGCACACCTATGACTCTGAAGAAGCTGAAGATCTAAGCCGGGAAGATGTCTTTACTGAACTGAGGGCATGGAGAGAGCATCATAACCAGTAAGAGTTTGGGATGATTCTAAATTATCTTACAATAAAGCAGGGACTCAGTGTGCCATCTCCATAATAAGGCGAACTCTTCAGCCACCTGGTGGCAGTTTTGGGGAATTGCCTTTAATTTTGTAAATTTATATCTAGGCAGGCAGAGACAACACAGTGGAATCTATTTGCAAACTCCACGCTTAGATGCCCCTTCTGCTGGAAACCTCAGGGGAGTGAGAAAGGAGGAGGAAATCTCTGATGCATTGTCCATGTTGATCCTAGGGGAGGCCAAGATGTTCATGTTGGTTCTGGGTCTGTGAGCCCTCCCTCAGCCCACTTCCTGGCAACCTCCTTAAAGGGACATCCCTATTGAGGGGGTGGGTGGGAAGAGGAAAATTAATACAGCCTAGCAAAACTCCATAAAGCAGAAAGGGAAAGATGGACTCCGCCTTCCACAGCCACTACCCCTGCCTAGCTCTCCTACTCCTCCCCCAGCCCAGCAGCTACTTCCCATCCCCTCACCACTTGCAGATCCCTGACCTCTGGAGTGCCCTCTGTGTGGCTGGTGGCAAGTTGTGAGGTGTGTGTGGGATCTGTGGGAAATTGTTGCCCTGCAGTTAACTGGACTCTCCTTCTACACAGGAAGGGCGATACAGGGTGCAGTTAAAGTGTTTTCTTTTACCAGTAGGTAGGTTATTACTGGTCCTAGCAGTATTCTCCATTAGACAGTAAGGGCAGGATTTGCAAAAGCAGTTGGCATTCGCCTAACTAAATGGGAGTTTTCTCACTGACTTCAGTGTGCTTTGGATCAGGCCACTTTATAGGCAAAATTCTTCTCTGGTCTGCATGGCAGTTCTCTGCCCCGGTATTCCATGCACCACGGGAGAAAATAATATTGAGCTGAGCTTCCTCCATGGATCTGAGAGGTGACTCTTATCCTAGAGATAAAAATGCCTTTATTTTGACTCTGATGCCCTTCCTTTAAATCTGTCATGTTTCACTTGGCTAATTAAAGGTTGGCTGAATCTGAAACAATAAAACACAGGCAGTTTAGGTACCTAATTCATAGCCCATTTTTGCATGTGAAAGGTAAGCCAATCCAGGTGAATGTAAATCCACATTACCTATATTTGTCTCTAAACAGCAGTGACCCCACATGCATGTACAGTACTCGGAACAGTTCATGTGTAGACTCCTCTAAGATAGCACAATGAGGGTCAGCTAAAACTGTAGAGCTTAACATTTGTCAGGTGTCTGCAAATCATTCAGATGGAGAAGGCCCCCCAGGTGCTGAAGATACACAGTGATGAGGAGGAAGATGAAGAATGCAGCCTGAGTGACAGCTGTGAGGATGAGCTAAGAGATACTTATGACGAGGACCTAATTGAAAGGATTTCACCAGATTCCTCCTGCCAGTCCCATCTTTCCCAGTCCTCCTCAGGTACTGGTCTCACTTAGCCTTCTCACTTTCTAGGGAAGGGTTGACATGTATTACTTTTGTCTGTTTCTCCTCCAAGATTACACCTGTCACTTCTGTGGGAAAATCTGGAGGGCATGAATTAGGCTCCACAGCCACTTTAAAACCCACCACTGAACCCCCTTGGCAGACATCCTCCTCACATCGAAGGATAGCTAAAGAAAGAATGTAATCATTCATTGTTCCTCTCAGCTACATGGCTATGAGAAGGAATACTGGAGATGCAATACATTGGAATGTGTTTTCTTGTCACCCAAGCAGTATAATAAATTGCATTCAGTTAGGACATATAAGGCTGTATTTCTCTCCCAGAGGTTTAGTGACACAATTACTCAAAGGCCATTCTTTTGATTGTGTCCTTAACCTAAATTCTGTACATAGTTAATTAGGTACAGTTTAATCTTTTTATGGCCAGCAGCAAATGGATCTCTACTATATATAGAATCTTTCTAAGGATAAACATATACAACATTGCTGTGTCATACATAGGGCTCTTTGTTTTCAGTTTTTATTTTATTTAATTTTTCCCAGGAATTTATCAGTGTTTATTACCACAACAACAAAAATAGGTGAAAATCAGTGCAAAAAACTATTAATAATTTTTCTGGGTAAATATTTGGGTTCATTTTGGTGGATGGAAATATGGAAAAAAAGTATTCAGTAGATTAATGCTTTGAATTCCGTTCATCAATGTGGTTTGCTGCAGAACTAAAAGAGAACTCAAAACACAATGCCACCTGTGAGTTTAAGAAAACAATAGATCTCTAATCCCCAAATAAAACTTTTGATTTGAATAAACAGTTTACTGTTGTGGACTATTAGCCTATAAATATTTACATTTAATAATTGGGCCACACCATTTGCAGCACATACACTCAACTTCATCCTTTTCTCCTGTTTTTTGAACACTTCTGAATACTTCCTTGTGTTCTGAAACATATTCTGATAGAGATTTTCGTTTTCTTCCCATTTTAGTGGATCAGATTTTTAAACCATTATCTGCTAACAGCTTGAAATGTGTACGTGGTGGGCGTGAGATTCATCAGTACGTTCAGATGTGCACGCACCTCAGAGCTTGTGTGCGTGCCTGTTTGTTTGTAGTGTGTCTCTTTTAGACTAATACATAGCCTTACTTCAACGGGCAGCTTTGCATATACACACAGACTAATGAATTATTGTAATACATACAGCTCACGCAACGTATTGTATTTTCCTAATAAAATAAGTTATTTTTACATATTTGACTGATACAAAGGTAGGGTGGAAATCAGAAAAAAACAAAATAATACTTTTTGTAAACCCTGAGAATTTTTTGGTAAAAATCGGTTTAAACTGAAAACGAAGGGGCTTAGTCATAGATCATCATCAGGATTTTTCTCCTTCCACGTGTGTTACAGCTGGGGATCATATGAGCTGAACTATAAACAGTAAAAAGAATATACAAAAATATTTTTAACATTGAGGCGCTTTCCCTTATTCTAATACTAACCTGAGAGCCTTGTTTGCACTTCTGAGTTTAGTAAAACTCAGTATCCCTTGCTCTTCAATTTTCTTGTGCCTTAAACCTCAGTGAGTTGGGATGCACTCCTCTGAAGTGCTCAGAGGCTTCCAATCTTATTGGAAGTAACAGGAGTTGAGCGGACTCATCACTTGATCCACTGCCAATTGAAGTGAAAAGCAGGCTTTCCAGTGACTTCAGTAATCATTGGATTGGCCCATTAAGAGTTAGGTGAACTAGCCATACCAGGAAATCAGTGTGCTTCCTTGTTGTTTCAGATTCATCACATGCCCAAGAAAGTGTGTTGCCCGCTAGTCTGAATCGTTCTCTGGTACCTTCTCCTCCAAAGTGCCCCTCACCTGCATCCATGCAGGGTGTTGCAGCTAGACCCTCAAAAGTGAGAGACATCAGGGTCAGACGTCTGAAAGTGCCCAACCAGAAAGAAGCAGCTCAACTGAAGGAATATCCCCAATCAAGAGTTAGCACAGAAATCGCAGCCCAGCTTGTGGGTGAAGAGATTGCTATTCTGACTCTGCACAGCACACCTGCTGTATGTGAGGCATCGCCACTGAGAGCTGAAGGGAGGTATTGGACCAGCGAGAGTGTTGGCCGGCAAACCAGGAGGCCTATTTCAGGACCAGCAGCTGTTGGATCAACAAGTGTCAGGTATGCTCGCTAGTTAGGCGACTTTTCTATGGAATTCTGGTAAGCATAGAAAAGACTTCACTGGGGGAGAAAAGGTGCAGCCCTGTTGACTCTGATGTATATTACACCACAGAGTACAAACTCTTAGCTAGATGGTATCTACCATGTACTCTGTAGAAAGCTCTGCTTGGTATCTTGGTGACCTATGCATCCTTTAGTCCTTCCAAAACTAAACGAGTACGATCTTACATTACTCATACCTTGGATACTTCTAACATTCAATCTGATATTAGTCACATCAGATACACATTTTTTCCTTGAAATTTACAGTAATTTGCTTTAAAAGAAAGTTCAGGGGAAAAGGCATTTCTAAAAATAAAAGTGGACGTAAAGTAAATAGGTGTCATGTAAACCAAACCTGGTTGTGATTGGACCCTTTTATTGTAATATCAGCATCTTATTGCTCATTTGAAACTTGGAGTTGCCCAGAATGTGGAAATTTTGATTTCCAGGTAACATAATAGTTATGGTATAGTATCAACACAGGAGCTGTCCCTTGTACTATTTGTTCGGGTCACTCCAGATGAGGGTGAGCTACTTTCTAAATCAGACAAAAGTTTCACTCTACAATCTAGCTCTTCAATTGCCTGCATGCTACTCCGTGTTCCAGCTATACCCAGGTAAAAGACATCTGCTGTGCGGCAAGGGAGGATTCCTACCTATGAAATGCTGGTGGACAATGATGACACAGCAGATATGAGGGGGGCCAACAGTGAAAGAGTTAAAAATAACCCAAAAAAACAAAGACCCAGTAAATTACATTTTCATATTGTGTCCTGATCTGTCTTCTCAGGATAGAACTCCAATATCAGCCTTTCTATCAGTCCTTCATCCATATGGAGACTCTGCACATCTACAGAAATTGGCGAGCAGTCTAGTGTTCTCAAAACTAGCTGAAGTAGCAGTGTAGACTCCTCAGAGAGTCCTGTTGTGCCAACCTTCCTGTTGTGCCCAGTGCTGGAAGTTCTTGGTGCAGTTCTTGGGTGAATCCAGGGGGCTCACTCAGTTCCCCATAACAATGCCATTTCACAATAGCAATTTTTTTCTTCCCTTCAGAGCCACTGTGGATAGGAGTCCCCCCAAAGTGATCAACCATCACCAGCCAGTTGTCCGCTCATCCACAAAAACCCCAGAGAGGTTTGCGCTGAGGAATGTGGTCCATCCTGTGACTGCCAAGGCTGCCCTGCAGAGGTTGCCAAGCAGGCCCAGTGTCTCAACAGCTACTCAGAGCAAGACGCCAAAGTCATAGAAAATACACCAAGTAGCCGTGTATGTTGGAGCTGAGTCGGACAAGCCCACAGTGCTCAGTTGGAGTTTGTGTTCCCCACACTTAGCACCAGCAGCGCTGATGCTGTGTTCTGACTTCTTATGAGAGCTGAATACGTTGACGGAGCTGCACAAGCAGAGCTGTTTGAACTAACAGCTTGATTGGTCTCAGTTAAAGCTACAGCTGGTCAGAAATGCTTGCTTGAAAAAGCACCTTCTAATCAACTCAACAGTTGATCAACCTCTTATTAAATAAAAAGCAGCTATTTGTATGGTCTTTGTGTGCTGAAAGGGACAAGACTTGGCACACTTGGCTTCTCTGCATTAATCCCCAGCTATGTTACTAGGGAGCCTGCAGTGACGCCCCACAGGAAAGTGAAAGTTTGCAGTCCCCTAGACTCAGTGCTTGGCAGCTGGCACCTGAGGGCCCTTAGTTTTCCCTCTTGCATTCAGCCTGCAAATACTCATGCACGTGTCAGCCTGCTGTCATCTAAACAGGCTCATTGCATACGCTCTGTGGATCCTATATGTTCAACACACAAGTGAAACAACTGAGAGTGGAGGGGGGATTGCTGCAAAGACCAGTTTAAAATGATTGTATTGCAGATGTGTGTGTGTTCCCTACTCACCTGGGGTAGCAGAAGTCCAACATGCAGGAAGTCTGTCTGATTTTTAGCACTAATTTCCATTCTCCCACTGACATTTACCACTTCGATCTGTTTGTAATCTTTCATCGTTCCCCTCAGCTATATGGCTATGGGAAGGAATACTGAAGATGCAACTCATTGGAACATCAGTGTGTCAGTCTGCCTTGTCTCTGCTCTGAAGGAACTCTCAGCACTTCCCCAGGACTGCTGTTCTATGGCTAGACATCCCAGGTCTGAATTTCACCCAGCGACCTTTGTAAATAAGTTTCATTGGGTCCAGCTGGCTCCCTAGAAAACTTTGTCACCCTGACATTTCAGAGCAAATGAGTGACAAGCAAACAGACATGCAGAATCAAACATTCCCTGTTTATTCTTTCAGATCAGTTACATTTTCCAAATTCATGTGACTTAATTATTTTAAGTGATTCATCAGCAACAATGAAGTGGGTAGGGAAGGAGCAGTTCTTGTTTTCCATAGGGTATTTATTCTATGTTGGGGTAAGATGTAAAGCACTATGAGCTGATCTAAATGATTGCACACTGTGATATAGGTAAGAATGACTGCGGTGTATGATCTGAGCAATGTCAGGTGTTCTCAAACCAAGCATCAGAAAATCTTATATTTTTTTCTACCTTCAAATTAATACGTTACAGATATTTTCTGGGAAACAGTTTATAATACATTAAATTATGCAATTATCCCTTGCATAGTTTGTTGCCTTTGCCTCACTGCTAATATAAACGAAAGGAATAGGCTGTACCATAGAGCCCAAATCCTTCAACTTGGTCCCACTGCTCTGATACCCATTCCTCTTACAAAATAGTTGTGAGCAGAAGCCAAGTTCGCATTCTCTCAGTGGGCATAAGAAAACCATCGATCAGATACAATAAGTATTGAGTGGCAAGCAGTTCCCCAAAATCATATGAGTGTTGGAGGGATTTCCAGTCAGTCATCGCCCAACAAAGTGCTTGTGTAGTTAAACTGGCATCTAAAATTGACTCTATGCCAGTGTCAGTGACCATGAACAAAACAAATGGACAGTGTGGCTCAATAGGATAGAAGAGAGAAGAATGTTAGGGCCTGATTTTCAGAAGTGCTGCGCACCCACACTCCTGGGTGAAGTCAGTAGGAGTTGCAGATGCTCAACACTTGTGAAAATCAGGCCCTGCTTATAAAAACTATTGTAAAAGTGAGTGGTATTTAGGACCACCTGCTCCAAATGGCCCCTAGCTACTCTCTCAATTTGTGCTTGTGACTTTGTATGTGCAGAATCCTACATTCTCATGCATAAATGGGGTTTGGGCTTGCAAATCAGGCAACTGGGTTTGTCTGCCTGATCTGCACACAAACTGGTCACCGATTTAGAAGCCACTTCTTCAAATGGCTATGGGATCTTTTCCAGGAAAACACAGGCTTGGTTCTGTACCATTATCATGCAAGGGGCCTCTCCACTGTATTCCTGTGTTGGGGGACAGGGAGAAATGATCAGTAATGTTTTTGTCTATGGACTGGTAAGTTAACAGGGACCATTGTACAGGAGTAGAGTAAGAGACATTTGGGAAGTGCCTTCGTGGGCTCAGTGGGAGCAGTCCCTTCCATTTCTGACCTTTGTCGTCATTCATCTCAGTTATAGAGACCTTCTCTCCTGCCCCAGTAA
This sequence comes from Terrapene triunguis, assembly GCF_002925995.2. Taxonomy (NCBI): domain Eukaryota; kingdom Metazoa; phylum Chordata; order Testudines; family Emydidae; genus Terrapene; species Terrapene triunguis. Next base: position 1,115,778 of record NW_020664601.1, on the reverse strand, counting down.
CTCTACTGTCGTCAGATGAGGAACACATCACCAGCAGACCTTACTCTCAGCCTTCACCATGGGCCTCCTGACTGGAAGGGTGGGAACTGGAGCCACCAAAGGCCGCTCTACAATGATCTTTCCTACAGTGTCCTGACTTTGCTCTTTGTGGCGTTCTCAAGTGATAAATAACAGCCTTGCGGGTAGCACATCCTCTCAAAACAGCCTCCCCCCATTACTGACTCTTCTCCCCTTGCTGAAAATAAGCCAAGTGGCAGCACATTCACTGGAGCAGCATGGCATGTATTTAAGAACCCGTGTGCAAGTTTCCTGTGTCACCTATTAATCAATGCATCATCTAGCAGGACAGTATCTCCTAAGCTGCATGTCAGTAGTGGTAGGTAGGTAAGCCATGTGCTTGAAGCCGTATTTAGATCGAGCACTCTTCTGTCCTATCAGCGCCACCGTAGGAATTGTTGTATCCAGAGCTGTCTTGAAGACCTGAAAAGCGAAGTTATCGTAAGTAATTGGCATGTTATACGGTAGCAGATGGGGAGTGCCACTGGGTACTTGGCTGGTGTTTGCCTTTGAAGCTCTAGTGCACACCACTATGGAGTTCATCCATGTCTAATGTTCTCTAATGGGAGGGATTTTTTTATTCCCAGGAGCCTTAGGGTTGCCCCCTCTACTCTGAAATTCAGAGCCTAGTCCATTGTGATGGGTCTGCCTGCAGCTTGAAAGCTGCTCTTAGAGGACAATGACAGAGTATGAATTTACTACGGGCCTTACTATGTCACAATGATGCATCTGCACAAATACTGCTGTGACAGAGGCTCATGACGCAGCATGGCACAAGGACAGATTATCCCACATGGACACACCAGGAGGTGCTCCAAACATCCACGATCCAGCATCCTGATGGCACAGAGTCATTATTTTAACTTCGGGGACACACACAAACAAGTGGTTGCCCATCTTACTGTGCTTCCCTTTTCTCAGCCTGCTGCTACAGTCACCTTACAGGAAAGTGGAGGTCAGGAGCAAACCCTCAGGAGTGTAGAAGAGGGGGATTGTGCTTCACAGGGGTGACACACTTAGTCTGCCTGGCAGGGCCGGCTCTGGCTTTTTTGCCGGGGGGGGCGGCGAGCCCCGGCGGCGGCTCCGGTCTCCCCCCCAGCGGCCAGAGCGCCGGGGGCAGGGCCGC
>NW_020664601.1:1097787-1104595 GCF_002925995.2 Terrapene triunguis | reverse complement strand
CCCTGTCCACAGAGCATCAAAGGAGCCCACCAAGGCGCACCACTGCAGCTGGGCTGGGGGACCTGCGATGAAGCAAGTAGTTCTGTGTAAGGTGCAGTAGGTGGAGAATGCTGTGATCTGAAAATGTCAGAATGGGACAATTCAACATTGTCGGAGCTTTTGTCCCGTTTTTTCTCTGAACCAAAGTGTTTTGACTTTGACAGAACAGTATTCTCCCACAGTAAATGATTCCACTGGCGTTTTTCGGACCAGCTCTACTCCAGATTCCCCACGCTGCCCAGCAATTTTAGAGACAATCTAAGACAACCTGTGGATTATAGAGTTCTTAGAAAAATGGGCGGTTAACCAGTAAATGAGTCTCAACCTCAACAATAGCAGTGGCTATAATCTCTGACACTAATGTGAACGCTCAGTCAGCCTGTTTGGAATAATTGGTATTTGTTTAACATACAGAAAAATCACTGTCCTTTTTAAATGTAAGTTACACATGTGCTTGGGAATTTTAATGTGTAGTATTACCGCATGCAAAATGCCCTATGTGACTAATTGGATACAAGGGGAAGTGGCTAATAAGCTGCTGTACAAGACTGCAGAGGCCTTTGTCTGTAATTACTGATTCCATCGGACGGCGAGTGAGCCCAACAGATGAGGGAGAGTCACCGAGGCAGCCCTATGGAGCACTTATTCCCCTCACTTCCGCAGAAGCACCAAGCAATTGCTCCTGTGTGGAGAAGAAGTGATGGGGCTTGTAGGGCACAGATAGGGTGACCAGACTGTCCCGATATTTAACCCTTTGTCCCACGTCCCAATCAATGTACGATCGGGACACCATTTGTCACGATATTCAGGTAAGGAGGCGAGTGGGAGGGAGGCGCTGACCCTGTGGGTGCTCTGGGGCTGGAGCACCCATGGGGAAAAATTGCAGCCAAGCTCTCCCCTCCTTGCCTCCTTCTCTCCCACCTCGCCCCAGTGCGCTGCGTCCCTGCTTCTCCCCCCACCCAGCGCTTCCCGCCGCCTAACAGCTGTTTGGCGGCACTTAGCACTTTCCAGGAGGGAGGGAAGAGGAGCGGGGACGTGGCACGCTCAGGGGAGGAGGTGGAGAAGAGGCAGGGCGGGGGGGGGCTTAGGGAAGGGGGTGGACTGGGGGCAGGGCAAGGGTGGTGCAGGGGTGGGAAAAGGTAGGGGGTGGGCGAGCACCCACCCGGCAGAGGGGAAGTCGGCACCGTAGGGGTGAGTGGCGGGCAGGGGGTGAAGGGTTGAGGGTCAGGTGGGCAAGTGAGCAGGGGGGGAGGGGAACGGTGGGTGGGGAACAAAGGAGGGACACAGCAAGCCAGCAGCAGCCGGGGGATGAGGAAGGGTGTGGGGGGGGACCGAGCGAGGAGGGGGCGGGAGCTGGGGCAGAGTGGGGGCGGAGCCTGGGAGGAGCGGGCATGGACTGTGGGTGGGGCTGATGGCACCCCAATGTATCCCGATATTTTAGTGTGGTGATCTGGTCACTCTAGGCACAGAGTCAGCTCCATGGCAGGCAGACAAAGCTCTGGCTGAAACCGACATGCTGTGCTCCAGCCCCGAGAGCTCCACCAGTCACCAGCTGGTCCCAGCATCTGCCTTTTACAATCTCTGTTTTGCTGTATGTTCCAGTTGTACAGACACCTTGGACTGAAATGCGCTGCCAGTCAGGACTATGCAGGGGGCTTCCTGATTCACTGGGTGCACTATATTAAGCTGCTGAGCGGGCTCCAATATCGCAGCACCACCCTCCCCCATGGGACCCATCCCTAATCCCAGCCCAGCGCGGAGGGCAGGCCCTGGGTGGGAGTGGAGAGTGAGCCCACCCGGCAGAGGCTCCCCACTCTGGGCATTAGGAGCTGGTGCATGAGGTCACAGAACGATGGTCGAGCTCGGCTGGGCCACCCCTCCATCATGACCCCACACACCAGGTCACAATGCCCGGAGTGTGAGCCAGCCCCGCGGGACAGGAACCACCGCTGTGGGATAAGCGTGATCCAGCTGTGCCTCCAGCGAGGACCTGCCTTCTGCACTGGCGGCGGCAAGGGTCACTGTGGCAGGGCTAGCCAACGGAAAGGGCCGCCCCAGTTACACCAAAGTAAAGAGCAGCCCCCCCAAAAGGGGGACTTTCCCCTTTCTTCTAGGAGAAGTCCCAGAAGCTTCCTCCAAGTCTCTCCTTGTTCTGGAGCAAAAGGAGCCAGAGGTGGTGCTAGCCCATTGGGGGCCCTAAGCAGGAATAATTGGGGGGGGGCAGCCCCCACAAAGAACACATACTAAACAAGTGAAAAGGGGGCCCCCTTGAGCTGCTTGGGGCCCTAGGCAATTGCTTAGTCTGCTTATGCCTAGCACCAGTCTGAAAGGAGCCCGTTAACATCCCAGTCCCATTTCCCAGCAGGCTTTGTCAAGACCCCAGACTATGACCCTGGCTGCCGTGGGGACTACACTTCCCAGCAAGCCCTGAGCTCGTTTTGCCCCTCACTGGGGGAAAGAGAGGGGAGATCCCGCCCGCCCGGGCTGGCCTTGGGGGAACACAGGTCCTGAAAGCAGAGTCAGGAGCCTGGGTTTTAACCTACGGCCCAGGCTGCCTGTGAAGAATCACTCGTTACATATTAACCCAGCCCTGACATATCAAGCAGGTCATTAACAGGGTCACAGATATGTGTGTGGGGGGGGAGATCGTCCTGCAGGCATGCCCTCTAGTAGCCCCACACTGTCTGGTAAGGTTCCCATGGTGTGAGCCCACCTTGGGGCCATCAGTCACACACTACTGCTGAGCCTGACCCAGAGAGGTGCACAGACTAATACTGCACCCCTCCCACCCTGGCATCCCCCAAGTGCAACTCACCTGGCCCTTTGCATTGCTGAGGACTGTGGTGCATTCTGGGCCCGTTCTGAAATACTGCTGGGTCCTCAGTGTCACGTCTGCGGGTTTTTTATGGGTGCAATCAGCTCCTGCAGCCCAGACCTAAAAACCAGGGCAGATTATTACTGCTGATTATTTGTTTTGGAGAAGTGCCTAGGAACTCTAGTCGTGGACCAGGGCCCCATTGTGCACGGTGCTGTACAAACGCGGAACAAAAAGACAGCCCCTGCCCCAAAGAGCTTACAATCGGATGAACATGTCCTGCCCCTGGGAAAGGGAATCGTGTCTGTGCAGCTCCCAGAGCTCACTCCATATCGCTTATGCCAGCACATCCCTCTCCATTAAAGTAGCACCTGGCGTTTCTATATCCCCTATCATCGGAGGGCTTTCAAGTACTTTCCTGACCTTAGCAAGCAGGGCAGCTTGCAGAGCAAGGTTCTCCTCAGCATAAGCTCGGGGGCAGGAGTGGGCCCCCAGGCGCACAACACCCCTGAGTGGTAGGTTCGGTTGTTTCCATTTCACAGATGGGGAAAGAGAGACCCCAAGCAATGACTCGCCCAAGGTCACACAGCGTGCGGGTGGTGGAGCTGGGAATGGAGTCCAAGGCCCCTGCTCTAGCCAGAGGCTGCCTGCTTTACTCCTTGTTCTGGTAGCCCATGTCTATGCTTTGTAGCTCAGGCGGGTGATATCTTTCCATCCACCTCATCATTTGGCCGGGAGGCTTCCCAGGCTGCTGTGCCATCACTGATGAGCGGCCAGGGTCTGATGCACTGGGGCCAAGAGTGTTAAACCGGAAAAGGCCTCTGCGAGACACACAGTGTCAAGTGTTGTTTTAAAAGTGGGGAGGGCTGGGCTGGGCAAAACCCTGTTGAAGAAGTGAGCTTCACAGCCCTGGGGCCCCCACAGCTCGGGCTCTGCCACCTCCCCCACCCACCTCAGGAGTGCTGGGGGAACCCCTGGAGGGAGATGCTGCATAGCCTGGTAACTGACTCTTGTATAAAACTCTGTGTGTTGTTTGTGTCTCTTCCCTCACCAGCTTCCCCTTCCCACTGAGTCAGGCACCACTGAGACTGCACCAGGGACATTGCGATCTGAAGAACTCAGCTGGAGGAGGTTCCTTCTGTCCTTTGCTGAACCCTAATGAGTGAGGCAGCCTTTGTCCTGCCCTCGCCCTCTTGTCTGTCCTGCAGCAGCATGCAGGGCGCCTTTCCCTCCCTCCCTCCCTCCTTTGCCTGGGACAGGAAGGGAGGTGTGTGGGGTGGGGAGGGGGAAGTGTTAAGGTAGCGTTAAGCTCACTTTGCTTTTCTCATACTCTGGGGAGTGCCCCTGTGCCCCTGGTATAAGTTAGAGCAGCTTCAGGGCTGCTCTAATTTACACTCTGCTTTTCATGCCCCCCTATGGGATGCAAGAATAGCCATAGCTCAATACACTCTAGACACATCTTCTCCCCACCACGCCCCCCTCTTTCAACAACCCTGATGCGCCCTGACATGCCCCTTATGCTGGGGGCTGGGAGCAGGGCTGGTCTACAGCCATGTGATGGGGTGTTCGCCCCACACACCCCTGAAGGGGTTAAGGTGGCTCAGAAGGGGCTAATTAACCTGGCGGGCTGCACCTGGGGGAAGACAGGCTTGACTGACAAGCCGGAAGTGAAGATGAAGCCCATTTGGTCAGGAGTAGGTGGGGCTTGTATAAAGCCAGGAAGTGAGAGCAGAAGGAGCTGTAGTCTCTCTCTGGGCAAAAAAAAAAAAACAACAACAACAACAACAACAACAACAACAACAACAGAGCTGGGGCCCTGGGATCCTGATCTTGGGGGAAAGGGTTTACCCACAGGGGTGGTGGAGGAAGCCTGTGGAGGATGGAGTAGGAAGAGACCCAGGGAAATGGCAGCAAGGGTTGAGATGGTGCAGACCTGGGCTGCTGGTTGTAGGCCCCTGGACTGGAAAGCAGAGTAGTGGGTGGGGCTGGGTTTCCCTACCAGCCACTGGGACAGTGGCACTGCCTAGAAAGGTACCCAGGCTGCTGGTCTGGTGAGACTTTGTTACCCTGGCAGGGGAAAACTGTATAGGAGCTGGCTGGAGGCCAAGCCACCAAGGAGAAGCACTGTGACTCCTAGCGAACAAGAGAGAGCATGAGTGAGCGAAGGAAGGGAGTGTCTGACCGGGCAGAGGAGACGCTCCAGCGGTGAGTACCCTGTTACAAGCCATTGTGCCACCTCTATGCCAGCCCTGCACAGGAGGTACCCTTAGGGGCCATTTATCACCCCTTTAAGGGCGCTTTATGCCATCAGAGATGTCTGCTGGGGCTGTAGTGTAATGGAGGAATGGGGCCCAGAATCCTTGGTTTTCTTAGTCGCTCAGTTCTCGCCTTTCCAGCCACTGAGCAGACAGTGCATCATGCCACAAATGGGCCTGCTGCTTACCGTGACGTGATGCAGTGCGGGCAGCATGGTGTCTGGGGGGAAGCGGTAGATGGACACCGGGTACCCTCCAATCCACTGCTGGATGATGAAGCCGCTCAGGTCCACGTCTTGGTCCAATGAGGTGTTGAGGATTCGAACGAATTTGCCCTTACAATTCACGGTGGTGATCTTTAGGAATCCTGTGTCCCCAGGAACCCTGGGGGTGGGGAGACAAATGGAAGGAAGAATGCACCAAAGGAAGAAAGAGGATAGAAGCTTCTCTTCCTCCCTTACTGCTAGCAGACAAGGAGAGAGCGAGAGCGAGAGACCTATCACTGTCTCAGCTTAAACTTCTTCTGAAGTAAATGGGATGAAATTCAATAAGGATAAATGCAAAGTACTCCACTTAGCCAGGAACAATCAATTGAACACATACAAAATGGGAAACGACTGCCTAGGAAGGAGTACTGCAGAAAAGGACCTGGGGGTTATAGTGGATCACAAGCTAAATAGCAGTCAACAGGGTAATGCTGTTGCAAAAAAAAACCCCAAACATCATTCTGGGATGTATTAGCAGGAGTGTTGTAAGCAAGACATGAGAAGTAATTCTTCTGCTCCACTCCATGCTGATAAGGCCTCAACTGGAGTACTTTGTCCATTTCTGGGTGCCACATTTCAGAAAAGATATGGACAAATTGGAGAAAGTCCAGAGGAGAGCAACAAAAATTATTAAATGTCTAGAAAACATGACCTATGAGGGCAGATTGAAAAAAACTGAGCTTGTTTAGTCTGGAGAAGAGAAGACTGAGAGGGGACATAACAGTTTTCAAGTACGTAAAGGTTGTTACAAGGAGGAGGGAGAAAAATTGTTCTCGTTAACCTCTAAGCATAGGGCAAGAAGCAATGGGCTTAAATTGCAGCAAGGGAAGCTTAGGTTGGACATTAGGAAAAACTTCCTAACTGCCAGGGTGGTTAAACACTGGAATAAATTGCTTAGGGAGATTGTGGAATCTCCATCATTGGAGATTTTTAAGAGCAGATTAGACAAACACCTGTCAGGAATGGTCTAGTTATTATGTAGTCCTGCCTTGAGTGCAGGGGACTGGATTAGATGAACTCTCAAGGTCTCTTCCAGTCTTACACTTCTGTAATTCTTCCTGAGTCCCAGCTACATGACAGCAGCTGCCTGTATCTGTGTCTGACGTTCTCAGGGGTGCCAGGTCATGGCACTCACCTTTCATGTTCTTCACCTTTGCTCAGATCTGAGGGCATCACAGATGTCTTGCAAACTCCTATCCCACCAAGACCGGCATGAGTGGGACGGCACAGATCCTGGGACTGGTCCGTCTTCAGATCCAGAGCTTTTAAAAGAAAGAGACACAAACTCAAAATGGGGGCACGGCTACTGAATATTAACATGTGCTAATGTAACCCTCTGAAAGAGGAAACCGTGGTCAGGGCCGGCTCCAGGCACCAGCTTAGCAAGCAGGTGCTTGGGGCGGCCACTCCGGAGGGAGGCGGCACGTCCAGCT
>NW_020664601.1:1022365-1097687 GCF_002925995.2 Terrapene triunguis | reverse complement strand
GGGGGGGGGGGGGCTGCTTGGGGCGGCAAAAACCCTGGAGCCGGCCCTGACAGTGGTGGAGGTCAGTCTACCCAGATCTCCTCAGAGGTAGAATTGGTTTCAAATAACATCCAATTTACTACGTACTTTTGCTTTTTATTTTGGGTTCACAGATTGTAAGGCTAGAAGGGACCATTACGATCCATTAGTTTGCTCCATTGCATAACACAGGCCACAGGACTCTACTCCGTGATTCTCACGGTAACTTGTGGTGGAACTAGCGTGTATCTTCAGAAAGATGTTCAATCCTGATCTGAAGACTCCAAGTGATGGCGAATCGACCATGTCTCCTGGTCAGGTGTCCCAATGGCTAATCCCCCTCCCTGTTAAACGTGCATCTTGTTCCCACCCCCAGCCAGGCTGCAGGTTCAAACACTGCTCCACGCGCTGATTTTGCAGTGTGGTGCCTGATGCTGTGCTGTTACAGGGGCTGTCCTTGGGAAGAGTCACTCCACAAAATGCCTGGCTGGATGTGTTAGAAGCCAGTGCCCTGACGGTGCTTTGCCAAAGGAGAAGGCCTAATGCTGATGTCCTGGCCAGCATTCCCTCTCCTAGGAGAGACTTCTACTCAGTGCTTGTGCAGGGGATGTGACACCCATATCCCTTGTGGCCATTCCGATAGCTGTTTAAGATCCCAGAAGCTCTTGGAAAAGAGTAGGAACACCGCCGTGTGTTCTGACGAACTTCCCTGCCCACTAGTGTCCTCCTGCTACTAACAAAAACCTCAGCACAACTTTACTTTGCTTCAGTGGTTCCAACCTGGGGCCTTTAACGGGCTCCAGTATCCAAAGCTGCAAGTGAGCTATTGCTCAGGGCCCCATGGGTGCCCGGTCTTCCTGTGCAGTCCCTATAATCTCTAACTGGCCAGAGTGCCCCAGGCTCCACCGCAAGCAGCAATCCTGCATTGGCAGGGCCCCGTGCTAGCTTATCGATTCCGTTTTCGGGTATGTCTATGCTTGGAGCTGGGGGGGTGATTTCCAGCTGGAGGAGATGTTGTTGCACTAGGTCTCAGCGAGCTAGCAGGCTAGAAATAGCATAGCAGCGGTGATGTGAGTGGTGGGAGAGGGCTCCCTGCTCTGAATACATACCCAGTATCTCTGGGCATGCGCTCAGGGTGGCTAGCCCCTCCTGCCGCTTGTGCTAGCTCGCATCGCCACAGCAGCACGGGTTTGTCTCCTCGAGCTGGGAATCATGCCCCCAGCTCCAGGTGTAGGCATACATTTAGTGTCAAGTGTTTGGTGATGCCTGGTGTGTGACAAGTGTTGCAGAAAACAGAGTGTAATAGGTGCCTGGGATGGTCGGTTCTCTCCCGTGATAGTACAATGCAACTGGGTGGGGGTTTTTTGAACTAAGCTTAGTTAGTTGGGAGGTTAGTTAAAGCTATCATCAAGTTACAGCTGCTGTAGATCCCAGGAGGTGGCCGCAGGAACTATTTATATCATGCAAGAAAAGATCTTGTGGTTAAGGCACTGGACTGGGACTCAGGAGACATCATTAATTCTCAACTCTGCCACAGGCTTCCTGTGTGGTCTTGGGGCAGTCACTTAATCTCTCTATATAATGGGCATAATAAAGCTCCCTTTGTCTATTTAGTCTATAAACTCTTTGGAATAGGGGCTGTCTCTTACTATATGCATGCTCGACACCTAACATAATGGGGCCTTGATCTTGGATAGGGCATCCAGACACTAGCATAATAATAATTCAATAAACTCCCCAGTGTGGTTTAAAATATACTTGGTTCCTGTAGCTTGCCAGCTGGACCCTGACTTCAGTTATGCCAGAGTGACTGTACTGAAATTGGTAGAATAACTGAGAACATGTTTTAACTGTCAGGGGACCACAGTATTGTAACTGGATCCCCCAGGACAGTAGTTATCACATTGTAAGGGAGACGTTTAGCATCAACTGTAACTAATTCTCACCCTCTTGGAGGGATTAATCTAGATTACATGAGCCCAGGCCACGTGTCTGCAAGTGTTGCCCATGCATGATTCTTTGACTCCCCTAATGCCAGATTGTATAAAGTGGCAGAATTTAAACTTACAACCAGAGTGTTTGGGCTGGATGTCCTCCCAGGACAGTGGGAGACTGGGGAACAATACCGCAACTTCAGACCTGCTTGGTGCAGAAACAAGATCTGATTTTGGAGAAGAGATCGCCTCCCACCGAGAACTTTCTGATTGTAGTTTCCTCTCCTTTCTCGCAGGTAAACTAGCCAGCTCTTGACTTGAACTGAAGTTGCTAAGATCATTTATTTTCCATCTGTAAGAAAAGATAAAACATTTAAGGTCTGGATTGATGTACCGTTATTTATAAAGTTTGGCAATCTCTACCCCAGAAATAGAATGAATTAACTAATGAACTATGAGGGATGGGGAAAGTAATCCTTACTAAGTTTGATAAGTAGGAAAAATATCTTGTGTATGTTCTGGCCAGACCCTGGGGATAGCATATGGTCTATCAGTAGTATATTTAAAGGTGAGTTGAATTGCAAACTAAAAGCAAACAACTTCAGAATGTTTTACTGGATGCTTCAGATAGCTCAGCAATGAGAGGCATTCAATACAGAATAAACTTTAAATGTGCCTTTCTACAAAGTCCACTTCCTGCCTCATAATGCCCCAACATGCAGTGTCTTGGTAACATCATGCCCACCCCTTACATCTTATTGTTGTTTTGTAAAATAAGGGTTTTTCTTAGGAAAAATTGCAAAATACAATATACAGATGCTCCCCTGGTTACGGAAATCCAGACTTACGGAAAAAGTTCTGTAAGTCCCGTAAGCTTTTTTTTTTTTCTTTTTTGCATAATTGTCGGAGATACGTTCCTGACTTACGCAAAATTCGACTTACGCAAGGCGTTCTGGAACACCAAACTAGTTTTCACACAGCTTGAGTTCCAGCTTCCTTTTCATTGTTTACCAAGGACCACATTCTGTCTGGAACTCTATCCAGCAAACAGACATCTAGTGGCCAAATAATATAATGCAGATAGACCTGCATTGCAGTGGCTGTCATCTCCAGTGGAGTTCTGTGCTTTACATGATAGCATTAGCGCAGTGCATGCTGGGGCTGGAGGGGCGTAGTCTTACACAGAAGAACTTGAAAAACAGCTAGTTTTAAGCCCATTTTGTGGTCAGTGGCCCTCATAGACAGTACATAACACTGATGTATCTGGGCTTACAAAAATATTGTTTGTAGCAACCCTTTAAATAATGAGTCAAACACTGGTACCTAATCAAATGGATTGCAAAAGCACTTTTTAGCATATTAGACAGCTAATAACCAGACAACTATAGAAAAAGGCAGGTCTATTGCAGCTGTGTCAGCTGACAGGAAAACCCAATGGCTTGCTACACTGCTTGCTGGGTTACTCATATAAGGCCATTTTTCCTCATCTGTAGTTTAGTTTCTCCATAGTATGAATCACTACAAAATACACACACACACATGCGCCCCAGTGCTGTGTTGCCTTGACCAGCTTTCTCAAGGGAAACTGAGTTTATGATCAATGCCTGGTGGTTGGGTGATGCTGGGGGGAGACTTGCCAGTAGGGAGAGGGACAGACCCCCATACATCCACAATGGAAAACAATGAAGCAACAGACCATAGTCGCTATTGTGGCTATTCATTCTGAGAGAGGCACATCCAGGGGCAGAGTGTGGGTTTCCCTAGATACATGGGACCCCTTGTTTAAAAAGGATTGATCACAAGGCAGTAGTTAGTGTGATGGGGTGGTATGCTCCTTAAGAGTAGTGGAGCCTAATGGTCTGCCCACCCCATCACGTGGCAAGCCTTTAAGAGTTTGAAATGTCTGACCATATATACAAGGACTTGGGAGAGCAGAAGTCGTTCTAGGAGTAAGAAGTGTTTTGGGAGGAAATGCCATCACTGTTTCTTTAAGGGCCAGGAGCCTTACAGAGAGGGTGGGGCAAAGCTCCCCTCTCTCCCAGCCGACTGGGGATGAGTTAGGAGAAGGGGAGCAGCGTACATGCTATGCTGCCTCTTCCCTGGTAGCAGGGCAGACACCAGGAGACAGCAATAGGGTAAGGCTCGTGGAGATGCTGGAAGGCTCCTTGAGGAAAAGGGACCAGCTGAGGGGGAAGCTGGCAAAGACCCTACAGCTGGCTAATCCACAACTCCGCTTCAGAGGGGAGAACTGGGGACTCCTGCTTAAGGAAGGGCTGAAAAGGAGTAACCCAGAGACAGAACCAGGGAGAGTCCCAGAAACAGACTGCTCCCAGATGCGGGGGAGCAGAGTCTCCTGAAGGAAGGAGCCAGAGATCGCTGGCAGGGCTGGCCCTAGCCCAAATGGTGCTCCAGTCAAGGAGCGTTTTTGGCACCCCACCTCCATTTCGGTGCCACCCACACATACACTTCCACAATTACACAATAAAACAAAGTTCACAATATCACAGCTAGGCTCTCACTTCACTTCACTTAGTTCTTAATCTCATTGACTGACTGGCGACACCCCACCCCTTATCTACCCACAAGGACATGGCCCACAACATTCTAGGCGGTTCGAGGAAAATGTAGTTCTCAGAAAGTCTTTAAGGTTCCATGAGATTCTACAAAGGTCCAGAATATTCTAGGAGGTTAGTGAAAAATGAACTCACATGTGGAATACCTGAAACATTTTACTTCAAACATTCTATTTTCCCTTTTGTCGCTAACAACAAAAACAGCACCCAAGCCCGGTGTCCCCCAAACCTGGCACCCCAGGTGGTTGCCTGGGTCGCATGCCCCTAAATCCGGTCATTGATTGCTGGTTGGAGTGAGCCTGACACAACAAATGTCCCTGAGTGCATTGGGGTAAGTGCCTATTTATGCCTATGTCAGTCAGTATGTGAAACCTTGGCAAGGGGGTGTGCTTGTTGATTAAAAAGGTCTAGCCTTGTTTATAACTTAGGTGAAGAGAAGTGAGGCAGGGCTCACCTGTGGCACCATGCCTGGCCGAAAGGGGCAGACTGGGGTGACCTCCATAGCATCACACTCGGATAAGGGCATGAGAAGAGGGAGGTGAGTGGGGTAGGGTCCCCCCATGGGGGTGGCGGGTGTGAATCTTGCACTCCCTGTAGCAATCCTGTTTCTTCTGTATGTAGCTCACAGTAACAGTTACAGACTAAACACAGCCCTGCTGTAAATCCATTCGGTCTGTTTCTCTCTCATGCACACCAGTGTAAATCAGGAATGACCCCAACAATGTCAATGGAGTTACACTGGGGTAGAACTGGTGTAAGTGTGAATTTGCCCCATAGCCTTCATTGGGGTGTCCCGACCCTAATTATGAAGCCACTAGCGGTGCTACAAACATCAGTATTGTGGGGATTAGCTAATAACCCTGTGGTAATGGAGAGCAGGCAGGGAGCAGTCACTGGCTTTGCCATACCTGCCCTCTGACTCTGTAGAGGACGTGCCGTAGAGGTTGAATTCTGCTTGAACTACTTCTGATATCTGGGTTCTTCCATCGTCCTTTTCCATCTGAAGTGTTGCTGGATCTCTATCCTAAAAAACCGTAAGAAGATGGTGAACCTGCCAATCACTGTCCAGGACTGCAATCTGTGTGCCAGGCGGATCTCTGCCAACTGCTAGCCCCTTTGGTGTCCTCTAGATACAAATGCCACAGCCAAAAATGGTGGCAGAATGTCTGTCGTGTCTGTTCTAAGCCCATGGCTGCAGGGTTCCCTACGAGCTTTTGGACACCCCAAAGATCTTGCTCTGCCATGTTCATTGAAAGGGTTGGACAGGGGCCTCCCTACCAATGCCAGTCCCAGGAGCGTTTCTCTTCCCCTCCTTGCCCCTCACCAGCTGTTTAATACAATCGCACACCGATGGCACATCAGGCAGTGAAGTGGAGTCTTTTGGCAGAAGGGGCTTCCAGTCCCTGATCTTGCACTTAACCCTGATTCTCCGCCCACCATGGAGATGTGCACTGGACTGACCTTGAAGAATGAATCCAGGAAGCTCATGTGCTTGGGGATCCTCCGCAGCATCATGTTACTAGGCTCTGCCACTATGTTGTTGTTTTGTGTCTCTGACCAAAGCTACGTGGAGAAATGCAAGCAGCACGTTAACAGAGCCACTCCGTCACTTGTGACCTCTTGAGTGATTGGTCCTGTGTGAGAGTGTTTTCCAAGTCCTAACTTCGGTCTTCCTTTCTCATCCCCCCTCCCTCTCCATCAGTTGGACTCGGTGCTGCAGCCCCACTGCAGGGCATGCCCTTTGATCCTCTAGCTCATGGATTCTCAATGTGGGGATCAAAACAGGGACCCCAGTGGCATGTGACCATCCACCCTTCCTATACTGGTAGAGGAGAGGTGGGTCCTGGCTAGATATGGGAAGAGTCCCAGGGTGGAGGGGGCCTGATATGAAACAAGCTAAAGCAGTGATCCTCAGCCAATGTCACACTCTCTTTGTGGACACGCTAAAGCACAATCCATGTTCACTTACTCAGGGGTGAGCATTCAGTTCTGTCCTTAAATAACCTCCCACTCCACCCCCAAACTCCGGTAATGGCCTTAACTTGACTGTGAGCTGGCATGTTTATTTCTGTGGTTTTGGGACATTTCTGTAAGTGGCTTTTTTTTTCCCCGCCCCCAGAGCAGTCTCTGTGCTGTCTCCTGGTTACCCCTGTAGCTGTAGATCTGTCTAGTGGGGACCATCAAGAATCCGCAGGACTGGGGGAAGATTATAAAAAGCGAAACCAGAATTTAGTGCAGTGAGTCACTGAGGGCCGCTATTTGGGCCAATCAGGTCTGCACTCTGATCTGTAGGGAGGAGGGCGTGTTTATTCACTTGGCATAGAGCCTGGGAGAAGACCCTGAACAGGACTTCTAACCCCACTGTACCAGAGTCAGACTGCTCTCTGTCCTCTGTCGCCGTACTAGCTGGATATTTCCTTTCCGTTTTTTTAACCATGCTTAAGTTGTCACCCGAAGCAGATGTGAAGAAAGAAAATAACATCTCTGAGAATCAAAGGTCTGTCCTGAAAAACACCATGCTGTCTTGTTTTAGACTTGCAGTCTCTGTAATTCGTGCATGGGCTAGTGGTTACAGCAGGGTATGGGGAATCAGAACTTTCTTCTTGACTCTGCTACTGTATGTAGAAGAACCCAGAGCAAGTCACCTTCCTCCATTAAGTCTCCAATTCCCTCTCCCTAAAGTGCTTACCTGCCTACCAAGAGTGGGACAAAACTAACTGTCCTGGAAGAGCTTGGAGATCATTGGAGGAAAGGTGCCACATTTGTGCCAAGTAATAGGATGATTTTGTAGCATGCTCACTGGTGCAATTGTGCTGCCACCTAGTGGGGAGTGTGCCTCAGAATCAATTCACTCACAGGTGATGAAGTGTCTCTGCTAGTGGAGTCATAAATATTATTACCTGGTGTCAGAAGAAAAACCTGTTGCTTTTGCCAGGCTCACTTCCCCCAGCTAAGCAATTAATACAGTATCAGATAACAGGAGAAGATGGCAATGAGTCGGTGACAATGCTTAAAAGTTTGCAGTCCTGAAAATCCTCGTCTACGGTACAGGAACTATCCCCTACTGCCAATGGATGTCAGCAATAAGTGCAGTTGTCCCAGTTTAACTGCAAGAGTAGCCAAGCCCACACCATGTTCTAGCATCGTTTCAGAAACTGGTTTGTGCTTGGCTATACTCGCAGCTGAGTCATGGTCCACACCCTGTTCAGCTGCACCCATGGGTGCAATTATGATAGTGTAAGCAACACCTAAGAGCCACTAGCTCACAAAGGGGGCTTTGCTGATTTGGTTGTGTTTGTTCTGAATTCCACTGGGTCTCTGCTTCCCTTTCACATTTATCTTATTTTTAAATTCCTGCGTCTCCCATTGCTTAACCCCATTCTCCTGCCTCTCCCTCCAGCCCCAGGCTTGGTTTTCCTCTTGAATCTCAAGGAGTGAATTCTAAAGAGTCCAGGCCTCTTTATCCCCTTCTCTTAATGGGATGGGATGCACTTTGCAGCCCCTCAGAGCTGCTGAAGAGCATACCCCTCACTGATCCCGCAGGTCATCCTGGGTTGCTTCACTCTTTACATATTGGGGATCCATCTGCCTTATTCGTGACTGATTGGAAGGTTTGAAATATAATCTCCACCCATTAGTTCAGCTCTGGTTCTGCTTATTTCACTAGGGTGTGTCACGTTTTGACTTCAAATTCCAAAGGATCCCCCACTCCTCTCTTAAGGTGCCACAAGTACTCCTGTTCTTTCCACTCCTCTCTTGTGTGTCTGCATGAAGATGCCCATAAACAAACAGGGCCATCTGCTTTTCCACCACTTTGTTTGTTTTGCCTAAAGTCACAAACGTTGATTTTAAAAACAGAAGGAAGCTCGGCCATGTGGGGAGAAATAACATGTGAATTCCATATGCAGCAAAGCCTTATTGGATATCTCCCCCTAGTGGGCAAATGGTATAATGAATCTAGGGGTTGATTCTGCTCCTATTGAAATCAATGGCCAAATTCTTATTAACTTCAATTTTGCAGGATCAGCTCCCTCCTTAGCAGTGACGATTATGGACTTGCTTTCAGCCAGTGCGGGATTCTGACACCTCAGCAATGCTGGGTTTATTTATCGAATTTTATCTTTTTTGGCTTTTGTCACTGGCATTATCTAAATTGCTGAGGTGCCCTGATCTGGAATACTGTGTTCAGTTCTGGCCATCCAGCCTCAAAGGATACCACAAAATTAATTACGGTCAGAGACAGACGATGAGAAACATGGCAAACCTTCCATGGAAGCAGAGAGTTTGTTTGCCTTAGAGAGGAGAGGAGTCAGAAGGAACATGTGAGACTGTACAAAGCAATGAACGGTACCGAAAAGGTAGATCAGGAAAGTGTTACAAGAAGGGCAAATAAACAGGAGCAAAGGTACAGGCAATGAAATGGAAAGGTGGCAAATCTGAAACTGCTCAGAGGAGATATTTTTTTCCACACACACGCTGCAAGGTTAAGCTGTGGAACTCACTGTCACAGGATACTGTTGAGGGCTCAAAAAAGGGAGAAGAGGTCTAGATGATTAGCAAGAACACCCTGAGTTACAACACTAAGGATGTTAAACAAACAAGAAATTGGGAGGTGGGTTATCCCATAACTGCCTACTGAAGGCTTTCTTGCATCTTCTTCTGAAGCAATGGGTACAGGGCCCAGAAGGGGTATCTGCACTTTTGTCTATTGCACATAGACAGACGTGTGTTTATGGTGCTGGCACTAGCGCACTAAAAATAGCTGAATCGATGTTGCGGCAGAGGCTTGCGATAGCCACCTGAGCTTGGACCCAGGGTTAGGGTGGGCTTGAGCTCACATGGCTAGCTCGAGCCTCTGCGGGCGCCACGACGTCCACATGCTAGCGTGAGCCCCACTCACCCAAGCCTGTCTGCCTGGGGTGCGAGGCTCCCTGCCAGCTGCAGTGTAGCCATACCCAGAGCCTAGACTAGCCGGATGAGCGCTGGTCCGACCCAGTCCGTTAGTTCCTAGGATCCTCTAGTCCTGTTCTGGGGCGAAGAGGGTGGATGGTCCATAGCAGTCCCCTTTGCAGGGTGGTCCTTAGGCCAAATCCACGGGCTTTCCAGCCACTTTGTGCCACCAGAGCAGGCCCCAGCACCTGCCTCTAAGCCTACAGAGAAGTTTTGTTGACTCAGCACCAGGGCCGGCGCTTCCACTAGGCGACCCTAGGTGGTCGCCTTGGTCGGCAGGATTTGGGGGATGGCATTTTGCCGTCCTCAGCGGAAATTCGGTGGCGGGGGGTCCTTCCGCTCCAGGTCTTCGGTGGAAATTCGGTGGCGGGGGGTCCTTCCGCTCCAGGACCCGCCACCAAAGTGCCCCGAAGAGGCGGAGCGGAAGGACCCCCCGCCGCCGAATGCTCAGAGGAGGAGCGCTGCTACCTTGGGCGGCAAAAACCCTGGCACCGCTCCTGCTCAGCACGTATCTCCTCTCTCTTAATGGGTTTTAACTCCTCTTTCCACAGCTCTTCTGAGTCCCCTCTGCATAAGCCACGCTGCCAGATATGGGGGAGTCACAGCAAAATGTGCCCAGCTCCCCATGTGCCCTTGCTGCCTGAAGTCACGGGCACTCCAGCAGCCTGTGGGCTGTGTGGCCCAGCTAATCCAGCTCTGCCTTCTGTTCCTCACCTCATGTCTCCGTAACTGCTGAAAGAGCCACCCTCAGCTGACCTGCCCCATGCAGAAACCTGCCTTAAAGGGGGAACGCCTCAGCTGCTCCTTACAAATCTATTTCCAATTGCAGGGGCGGTATTTTGCAGTGATATAAGGGCAGCCCTGGCTGTGACCTGCCCCCACATGCACCCCCACGCTATCCCCACCCCCACTGGATGCCTTCTGCCTGAGCTCTGCTCTGTAACCACATTACATCAAAACTGAGCCATCCAGGGCACGCAGCGCTGTGAGTTTCCCTGGCCTGGGGCCACGCGTGCCCATTGCCTAGCTTCCATCCGCTTCTGGATTAGAGCGGAGCTGCATACCACATACCATTGCTGTAATGCAATTTGCAGATTCCCCAGCACTACAGGCTCAAACCTGTTCCAAAGTTCTCGCCCCTCTGCCAAGGTTTCTGTGCCAAATGAGAGTTCTAATTCCCGAACAGGAGACACTGTGCTTAGCTAGATTGGCTTTGGAATTTCACACACACATGCCTTATAATAGGGCAGCTGTCCAGGAGGGGGCTGAAGGCTGGATTCTAATACCAATAAAGTCAATGGGAATTTTGCTATTGGCTTCAGTGGGAACCAGCCCAAACTCTAATTTTGCACCTTTCTTATTCTTTTCTGCTCTTGTCTTTTGCCTGTGACTTGCTCCCTCTCCAAGGCTTATGTGCATTTTAGCAGACAGTTATCTGCAGGATCCTTGTCTTTTTGGCCCCTATTCACACTGGTATAGAAACTGATAGCTACAATAGTGCTGGAACAAGGCTATTACTAGCAGGGCTCTAGCACACTTTCCCTGACCAGCGTGTGCAAGTGTTGGTGTTTTTATTTTGTCTGAGATCTGTGTTGTAAAACCATGCTATGGATTACATAGGCTGCATAGTTAAGCACCTTCATTTTCAGTTTAAACTGATTTTTACTGAAAAAATCCCGGGTTCTTCAGTGTTGTTTAGTTTTTTCCAATTTTCACCCTACTTTTGTATCATTCAAATATATAAAAAATAACCGTTTTATTAGGAAAATGCAATACGTTGCGTGAGCTGTATGTATTACGATAATTCATTAGTCTGTGTGTATATGCAAAGCTGCCCGTTGAAGTAAGGCTATGTATTAGTCTAAAAGAGACACACAGTAAACAAACAGGCACGCACACAAGCTCTGAGGTGCGTGCACATCTGAACATACTGATGAATCTCACGTACACATTTCAAGCTGTTAGCAGATAATGGTTTAAAAATCTGATCCACTAAAATGGGAAGAAAACGAAAATCTCTATCAGAATATGTTTCAGAACACAAGGAAGTATTCAAAAGTGTTCAAAAAACAGGAGAAAAGGATGAAGTTGAGTGTATGTGCTGCAAATGGTATGGCCCAATTATTAAATGTAAATATGTATAGGATGATAGTTCTAAGACTACAACAGTAAACTGTTTATTCAAATGAAAATTTTTATTTGGGCATTAGAGATCTATTGTTTTCTTAAACTCACAGGTAGCATTGTGTTTTTAGTTCTGCAGCAAACCACAATGAATTCCATTCATCAAAGCATTAATCTACTGAATACCTTTTTCCCTGTCCACCAAAATAAACCCCAATATTTACCCAGAAAAAGGTTTTTCCACTGATTTTCACCTGTTTTTGTTGCTGTGGTAATAAACACTGATAAACTCCCAGGAAAAATTAAATGAAAATAAAAAAACGAATGCCCCTCTGCATAGTTTATGTTTGGCTTGCATGAGTCTCATTCAACAAAAGGAGATCCTATTAAAACTGGGCATGGAAACTGAATACTGCGAGCCATAACCTTGTTTAAACGTGACTGGTTAGAGCAGTTATTCTCCCAGTGTGCACATGTGTGAGTGTACACACATACTTCCGTTCAGCTTTAAAAGCCCTGTAATGCCCTATACCCTCTGAGAAATTCCATTCTGAATCGTCAACATTCTTGTGTTTCCCATGATGGTGTCTGTTAAAATATACACATGAGAAGGTGGGTGTGAGGCAGGGGCAGAGGGAAGAGAGGGACCAACAGGGAGAGAAGAAGAGAAAATGCAAAGGAAAACAAACTGTTTCCCTATGGGACAGGTATTTATGCACATCCAGTCTTATTTTAAAAACCAAGTATGTTTTGTGTGTATGTGGAGGTGGGGGGATTTAAAAGCAAATCCCCATCAGATGCGCTTCAGGCAGTGATTTAATACATTAAATAATTTAATTTAAAATTAAGAGTGTCACAGTTCACTTGCAAGTTACAAAATGGAGTTCTGCACTAAAGAGACATTTTTATGCACAGTCGTGACTCCAGCTAATAAGAAATCCCTCCCTCTCCCCTCTCTAGTTGCTCCTCTCTAAGATACCTGAGCATGCATGTGAATGAATTTATCCCACCTCTCCCCTGTGAAGTAGGGAAGTATCATTAGCCCCATTTCACAGATGGGTAACTGAGGCACACGGATTAAGCAACTTGCCCAAGGTGTCACAGTATGTCTGAGGCACAGTCCGGAACTCGGCACTTATCTGATGAGTCCTAGGGCTAGTGCTTCCCATGAGACCATCTAGATATGTGCCAGTTATCCTTAGCAGCAGCCCTACAGCAAGGAGGCCTCTTGATCATTGACTGCTCTTCTGGTCCTCAGTGTCCAGACCTTGCCATGTTAACCATGGCAGCTTAGTGAGGCCCTTGACCAGAAGCTAGTAGACTGGGCACCCTTTCTAGCCATGTACCATTAGGATTATACTGAATATCTCTGTAGCCTGTCCCATCCCAGTGATACCTGACATCCTTTCAGGTCTATACCGGCGTCACTGTCGAACCTTACTGAGTTTGGGGTGTCTAGCTGCTCACATTACATGAGGCAATTCAGTCGGAATCCTGTTGTAGGAAGACACTTTCAGCCTGAACCTTGGAGGTACTGATCTCCAAGCAGGCAGACTGGGGTGCTGCTATTGTTTTTTGTAAGTCCACAGCAAGAGGCAAGGATCTGGGTTTGAACTAGAGGGTGAACTGCAACTGTTCCATGACTATGAACCTATAGCTGGCGAAGTCAGTAGGAGTCTTTCCATTGACATCATGGGCTTTGGATCAGGCCCTCAATTGGTGAATAAGAATCATAGAATCATAGAATATCAGGGTTGGAAGGGACCTCAGGAGGTCATCTAGTCCAACCCCCTGCTCAAAGCAGGACCAATCCCCAACTAAATCATCCCAGCCAGGGCTTTGTCAAGCCTGACCTTAAAAACCTCTAAGGCAGGAGATTCCACCACCTCCCTAGGTAATCCATTCAAGTGCTTCACCACCCTCCTAGTGAAAAAGTTTTTCCTAATATCTAAGTTTTACCTAAACCTCCCCCACTGCAACTTGAGACCATTACTCCTTGTTCTGTCATCTGGTACCACTGAGAACAGTCTAGATCCATCCTCTTTGGAACTCCCTTTCAGGTAGTTGAAAGCAGCTATCAAATCCCCCCTCATTCTTCTCTTCTGCAGACTAAACAATCCCAGTTCCCTCAGCCTCTCCTCATAAGTTATATGCTCCAGCCCGCTAATCATTTTTGTTGCCCTCCACTGGACTCTTTCCAATTTTTCCACATCCTTCTTGTAGTGTGGGGCCCAAAACTGGACGCAGTACTCCAGATGAGGCCTCACCAATGTCGAATAGAGGGGAATGATCATGTCCCTCGATCTGCTGGCAATGCCCGTACTTATACAGCCCAAAATGCCATTAGCCTTCTTGGCAACAAGGGCACACTGTTGACTCATATCCAGCTTCTCGTCCACTGTAACCCCTAGGTCCTTTTCTGCAGAACTGCTGCCTAGCCATTCAGTCCCTAGTCTGTAGCAGTGCATGGGATTCTTCCGTCCTAAGTGCAGGATTCTTCACTTGTCCTTGTTGAACCTCATCAGATTTCTTTTGGCCCAATCCTCTAATTTGTCTAGGTCCCTCTGTATCCTATCCCTACTCTCCAGCGTATCCACCACTCCTCCCAGTTTAGTGTCATCTGCAAACTTGCTGAGAGTGCAATCCACGCCATCCTCCAGATCATTAATGAAGATATTGAACAAAACTGGCCCCAGGACCGACCCTTGGGGCACTCTGCTTGATACTGGCTGCCAACTAGACATGGAGCCATTGATCACTACCCGTTGAGCCAGACGATTTAGCCAGCTTTCTATCCACCTTATAGTCCATTCATCCAGCCCATACTTCTTTAACTTGCTGGCAAGAATACTGTGGGAGACCGAATCAAAAGCTTTGCTAAAGTCAAGGAATAACACACGTCCATGCTGTGCTGCCCAGTGCAGCAGTCTGGGAGCTGACCTTGTTCGTGAAGACAGAGGCAACCTTTGTTGGTTCGTTTACGATAGAGGATCCCACTAAGAAGCACAAACCCAGAGATCAAAACCATCAAGAACTGAGGAGGAGACGGAACAAGGGATAGTGGCCTCCAAACAGCCAGAATTAATACATAACCCTTCGTGAGGTTCTTGTCAACATCCTGGAAGCAGGAAAGACTCGTATCAACCTGGCATATTCGCTGCTCATATACTGACCAAGAGCAAAGTCATGATGTGACCGAGCCTTGCAACAAAGGTTTTGCCTGTTTGGAATAATATGTAGAATTGTTACTGATCCACAAAACATCCTAGCCCCCCAAGAAGGACCGGGTTTCCTGGCTTCGGGCAGTTACTGAGCCTTCCTGTTAGGTGGGAGCACTCTACTCAAAATATTGTCCCACAAGGAGTGGATTAACACGGCGACCATGCAAAGAACAAAATCTGATCTAATAGTGCCCCCGGCGATGCTGCCAACCTGTGACAAATGAGATTTTAAAAGGATGCTGTTGAGTTACAAATCTTAGATTTTTAGGGGTGGAAGAAAGCAAATTGCTTTCCCTGGGTTACTAATGTAGGTTATTAGACTTGAAAAAAAATTAAAAATCAAACTCAATAACTGACTTATTACCTGTTACACCATTTCCTTTTCTTTACTCAGACTGGAGAATGAAAATAGACTAGTCATTTCCCCTTCTTAGTTCTCATTCACCAGCCCAATACTGTTGTGTTTGGGTTGCAAACAATGCCGGGGAGGTTTAAATGTAAACACAAATCTTTGAATTAGATCAATGGCATGGAGAAATAAAGCTTGGGAAACCATCGCCATGGAAGAAATGACAGATTGCTTTATACTGGGATCAAGCAGATCTTAGTGTATGGTCACTGTGTTTTTACTTTTGAACAAAATAAATACAGACAACAATAAGAGGCTCACCAAACACAAATGGGCCTTTTAAACTTGACAAATATAGAGGGGGAAAGCAGATGAGGAACAGGTCAAATTATTCCTATATGAAGGGATATACATAGCAGTTGATTATAACTTACATGTGATTTACAAAGGGAAAATAGCAGAAGAAGGGAACACTTCCAGAAAGTCTCCTACATGGAAGGCAGAACAACTATTTACATTTGGACACTATGTGCAGCGAAGGGTAACTAGACTTTTATTTGTTTTGTCAATGTCTAGAGGTCTAAGTGCCTCTCATGTAGATTTTTGGTAAAGGTTAAATAAAGTGGAATTAGGAGGTGAGAGATACATGGAAATGGTTATCAGGGGTTCTCAAACTGGGGGTCGGGATGCCTCAGGGGGTCGCGAGGTTATTACATGGGGGGTCGCGAGCTGTCAGCCTCCACCCCAAACCCCGCTTTGCCTCCAGCATTTATAATGGTGTTAAATATATTAAAAAGTGTTTTTAATGTATAAGGGGGGCACACTCAGAGGCTTGCTATGTGAAAGGGGTCACCAGTACAAAAGTCTGAGAACCACTGATTAAGATTGATTGTACTGGTGCAGAAGTATGAGTGTGTTAGGTAAGGTTAATCAGGATAAACATATACATAATTTGATATTGTTTTTCAGTATGTTAATGATAATATGAAAAGTGTGTTTTTAAACAAGCTTTTCATTAGAATTGGGGGCAGGGTCATTTCTATGCCTGTTTGATCTTGCAAAACCTCTTTATTATTTATTAATCATTTATTAATAATTTATTATTATAAACCTCTATTTAAAGGCCCCACCTGAGAGCAGGACCCCATTGTGCTTGGTGCTGTATGAACACATACTAAGACACAGCCCCTAAAGTGTGTACACTCTAAATTAGACAAGACAGACAAAGGGAGCATTATTATCCCCATTCAACAGATGAGGAACTGAGGCACAGAGAGACTAAGTGATGCAGCCATAGTCGCATAAGGTGTCGGTGGCAGGGCCAGAAGTTGAATGCACAGCTCCCTAATCCCAGGTCAGTCAACCTCTGAACCACAAGACCATCCTTCTTCTCCAAAAAGACCCAAATTTGTGGGACTAAACTACCAGATTGTAGCCGTAAAACCTGTAAAGAGACACTGACTTCAAAATTCCTTCAGCTGAAGAGTGAGAGATGTTAAAAATCGTTAGCCCAAATGAGCGAGTCTCTCTCAAGAGGCCTGATCAAACACGCGCTAACGTCCATGAACAGCCTCCCCTTGCCTTCTGTGACCTTTGGATCAAGCGCTAACGGAGTGAGACTTGGCAAGTCTCCTGCATTCTTAGAGTTCTTTCTAAGCCGCAAGGTGCAACCTAAAGCTGTGCACCCACTCTCTCCAGCCATGTGGCAGACTCTGCATGTAT
Source organism: Terrapene triunguis (assembly GCF_002925995.2). NCBI lineage: Eukaryota > Metazoa > Chordata > Testudines > Emydidae > Terrapene > Terrapene triunguis. The sequence goes on along the minus strand of NW_020664601.1, from coordinate 1,080,796 downwards.
GGCACAGAAACTTCCGTAAGGCCTGGCCACTCACTCTTTCTTGATAGATCCATTTCTCCTGGAAGATTTACACTGGCTCCTAGCCACATTTCACCCCATTCTAATTGGGCTATAACCAGAGCTACAAACTTGACTCTGGGCTCAGATTTTGAAATCTCCAAAATCTGTGGGTGTTTGAATCTGGGCTTCCGGCTCAGGACCATCTTTTCTGTCTGTCACACGCAAAATGCTTGGGCACTGAATATGGTCGAGTAAAGAGGGTGCAATAGAGGAATATACATGATGATACATGTTCCTTCTCCTCTCCCCCTCCGCTCTCCTTGAATTAGCCACTTGGTTGCACTGCTCCTCTGGCTTTATGTACTGATGATAATAAAGTAATTGCTTGTGACAGGCGCTGTTCTTCCCTGATTCAGCCATACACCTTTCCTAACCTTTTCTGCTAAACTCCCAGAGTGCAGCTGCACAGGCCTCCCCCTGAGGCTCAAGTGACTGACATCTCTGTCTGAGGGACACGGCTTCAGCTTAGAGCGTTTCTCTTTTCCCAGAGAGGCTTTCACAGCTGATCGCCGCTCAGCATCCCCAGGGAGGCAGGCATGGACTATAAGGGTAAATAAAGAGGTCTTCTCAAATCTGCCCCCTACTCCAGGCCAGCCACCGTCTTCATTTAGACCTGGCTGGCTCACAGGAGGGGTGGATGGCTTTTCGTTCCCATCCTAATTCTCATTGCTTGTTGGGGCAGGGAATAAAGTGGTTCAGATTCCCTGTAGTGTGTACCACTGCCTGTTACTGGACAGGATCGGTCACGCCAGCCCCAGCGTGTATCGCTTTGCAAAGGCCTCGCCCTCTGTTGCCTAGGGCTTGCAAAGAGAAGATGTCACTGCCACTTGAGCTCTGAGCAGTAGGCACAGTGCATGCCATGGATGAATCTGCTGGATCTTTACTGCTTACCTTCCCCCTGCCCAAACTCGGCAACGTACTTAAGCACGGGCCTACCTTTAAGCGCATGGAGAGTCCCACTGAAATCAAAGCTTGAAGTTAGACCCGTGTTTAAATATCTTATTGAATCAGGGCCTGAATGAGCTGTGGGGGAAAGGATCTGTTCAGTGCCCAGCCAGTAGAGGGCTCCCTAATCCCTAGCATCAGGTACAGGAAAAGGAAGCAACATCCAGAAATATCAGGGGATGAGCAGCAGCTTGGAGCCAGAGGTTATGTGGGAGCAGGGAGTGTCGCCAGCTGAGGCTGCTTGCTTAGTATCACTTGTTTAGCATTGGCACGGTGTAATGCACCCAATAGTTGTGGTCCCTGCCTGCAAGAGCTTGCAATGCGAAGGAAAGCTGTGCAGAGGACAGGAAGCACTGGGAGAACCAGCAATGACTGTCCTTCCGGTGTGACTTCAGTTTTAGCCACGCTACCTCTCTCCTCCTTCAGTGTCTTGCGAGCCCCATGTCAGCAAGGAGGGGAGCACAGAGGGTACTGGCATGGCAAAAAGACTGGCATGGGCAGGGCGTACGGGGCAGCGCAGTGAATCGTGTCAGTTCTGGGAATGACCTAGCTGTTTGTGGGTCAGAAAAGCAGCAGGGCATTTCTTGTTTTTATGCTATAGACAGGTGGCTGGGAAGAGAATCTGTGGAGAATGGTTCTTGGGTAGAGGAATCTGCAGGGAAGTGACCAAGCACCAGCTGGAGGAATGGAACACCCAGCCTCTAATGAATTACAGCATGGGAGTGACATGGACTCAGATCTCTGGCAGGCATGCGAGCCTCCCCCAGCAAGGGCAGAGCGAGTTCAGAGAGTGCCACAGAGGTGAGGCAGCATGCAAGGCTGCCTCTGAGCCCGGCTCCTTCTGGTGCTGTCTCCTGGAAACGGGGCAGCTCTACAGTGAGGGTGGCTCACACTGACAGCAAGGAGCAGGGTGAGGCTCACAACCCCTCCCGCGGCATGTGCTATTTCTTTGCCTCTACCCCTGCACCACAGGCACCCCCCTTTGTACACCATGGCCCTGACCCTGCCGGGAATGGAGGTGGCAGGGGTCATCATTAGGCTTCTGGGAAGGGAACTTCCCGGGCCATCCCTCCCTGTCTCTAAGGCTCCACCCAGGAGGAGGGATGAGTAGCCCCCATCCCAGCAGGGGGCCATGTACTCAAGGCCCTGAGGGATGGCAAAGAGTTTGCAGGGAAGCAAGGCTGGAGATCAGGGTAGTGGGTGACTAGAATCAGGGCCCGGGTGTGTGTGGATGGGGACAGCGTGGTGGGAAGAGGGGAGAGCTTGTAGGATAGTGGCCACCCCTTTACAGAGTGGGTGGGGTTTCTGTCTCTGGGGTGATGTGTGTGTTCATTTCGAGAGGATGCTTTGACAGTGCTAGTATCCTTCTCTCCCTGCTGATTGGGCTGTTAAGTCACGGGCCAGTGGATTTATCTGTAGAGCAGGCAATTTAATCTTATCCTAGTCCTGATGCCTGGAGACTGTGCAGCCTTCATCTCTGACCCCTAGTGTCTTTCAGTCCCCCCTCCCCTCCTTTCTCCCTCTGTTTCTTTGCTCTCACTCACTTGCTCTCAGCTCTCTAAAGCTTTAGTTCCTACCTCGAAACTCTCAGTTTCTGGCTTATCATCCTGCTTCACATTGGCCTCTGTTTCCTGTGGCGCTCGGAGGCCTTGGGCAGGTCTCCCAGGCTGTGACTTCTCCAGCCTCGCGATCTCTTTGTACAGTTGCTGCACCAACAGCTCTGATTTGCAGAGTTTCTCCTTCAAGACCTGCATCTCCTTTTAAAAAAAGGAAAACTGTAAATGCCAAAGCCAACCACTTGGGGCCATATTCCCTGCTGGCAGCACCCCCAGCAGCCCTAGTTCCAGCTCCTATGCTGCTGCGTGACTCTCATTTTTATCATGGGACACTTCACTCCCTCACCATCAATATTTGCGCCGTTTCCCAGCTGGTGGAATGAGCCTGGATGGTGGCGATCGAATTGGCCTCAGGCCTGTAATGACACCCCGCCCCCGTGTTGGGCTGTCAGCAGGGGTTGAACCCGCTACCTCTAAAGCCCCAGTCACTACCACAAACACACTCTCCTGTAAGCGGCAAGCTACAGCTCACCCAGAAGGAGAAAGGAGATGGACAAGTGGTTTGGCCAATGAAAGGTCAGTCCCAAAAAACATAGTCTGTGTCCCACATGTAGTCTTATTGATGGATGAGTGTATTGATTACTGATTAATCTCTTAGACTGCAGCAGTGCGCTCCTAGGGTCTCTTAATGCTAATAATATTCCTGATGTTGTAGCCCTCAGGAGACTGAATCTTTAACCAATGCAGTCTAAGAGGTTAATCAGTACACCCATCCATTAGTTCACACTAGCCAGGCTGCAGGTAAGACCCCCCGCATCCCACTCACCTGAGGGTCTTGGACTAGACTGAACATCCAGGGCACAGTCCATCTTCTCACAGCTCCCTACATATTTTCTTACGTTCAGTCTATAATAGCTGGAATGGCCTCAGTGCAGAGCATTGCATGGGCCCTGTTGTTAACCATGACAACGGCTACCTACACTGGACAGTCAGTGCACTGACGTGGTTGTTGTTTAAATGTATGTGTGTGGATGAGCCAGTTTCTGCTAGCCTGACTCTGTATTTGTTTGTAGTTCTTATCGGTGAATATTGGCCTGTCAGCCGCTCAGCAGTCTGCAGATGTGGCACGGATGTCATTGGACTCATTTTGCCCATTAATGCCCACACCTGCCTCTTTCAGAACTGATCTCTCGGTCCTCACTTATAAAACAATGGTATAGGGTGTGTCCGCATGCTACTTAGGCCTGGTCTACACCTAAAACTTAGCTCAACACCTATTTACGTTGCTCAGGGATATGAAAAATTCAGACGTTGTTAATCTGACCTAAGCCCCAATGTAGACAGCGCTAGGCTAACAGAATTCTTCCGTCACCCTAACTGCAAGGTGGATTTACTACAGAGACAGAAGAACCCCTCCCTCGCTGTAGGAAGTGTCTACACTACAGCGGCACGGTTGCTGTGCTGCAGCTGTGCCACTATAGTGTTTCTAGTGTAGACATAGCCTTAGCCCTGAGAATTACAGGTGATTTTGTTCTGTTATCCAGCTCCACAGTTCTTTCACTACCTCTATTGCTTGTGGGGTGCCTAAGCCCTGGCTAGCCTGGTCTGTCAGGGTACGTCTACACTGCAAAAAAATGTCTGTGGCACCAAGTCTCAGAACCTGCCTGGGTCCACTGACTGGTCTCGTGGGGCTTGGAGTGCCGGGCTAAAAATAGCAGTGTAGAAGTTCCTGCTCCGGTGGAGTCCAGGGTCTGAGATCCTCCCCCTTGCTGGGTTTCAGTGACTTACCCTCATATGGAGCTCCTTTTCAGCCTGCAATTCAGAGCTCAGTCTGTCTATTTCCTTTTGGAGATGCTCTGGCTGGTCTCTTTTGGTTTGGTACCTACAGAAACCCACAAGATCATTGCACTTCTCTTTCCAATTCCAAACCATGTTCAGAGATATCTCAATACAATAGACATGTTTCAGACATTTTAGAGACAACCACTGTGCTTGGTGCCTTGTAAATGCCTAGACCAGTGGTTCTTAAACTTTTTTACTGGTGGCCCCTTTCACATAGCAAGCTTCTGAGTGCACCCCCCCCCTTATAAATTAAAAACATGTTTTTATATATTTAACACCATTATAAATGCTGGAGGCAAAGCGAGGTTTAAAGTGGAGGCTGACAACTTGTGACCCCCCATGTAATCACCTCGTGACCCCCTGAGGGGTCCCAACCCCCAGTTTGAGAACCCCTGGCCTAGACAGACGGCTAACCCTAATTTCCAGTGTTTCCTTGTGTGTGTGTGTTTCTGCTTGCCTTATAGCCAGAGGATGAATGAAATGAGGTCACAAGAATTACCACCATTGTCTCCTTTTGAATTTCTACCTACCTTTCTGTCCCCTGGGCAAGACTGGTTAGGGACTCCCTTTCGAATGCATCAACATTGCTCGTTGGTTAGTACTATGATCTTTACATCAGCAATATGATCATTATGTTCATTACACTCCTGAGCCCCTTGCAGCTTCCACATCCTCTTCCACTCCTAGCCGTAAAGCAGTTTGCACAAATTGTATGTGAACTTTTCCTGATGGGGGTGGAATCACTGGGGACTGAAGCCCCCCTCCCTCCAAACTAGTTTTGTGACACATTAACGAAGTTATGCCAAGCCAGTTTAAATGCCTGGTGTCCTTATCTTGCAAACTCTGGAGCAGTAACAGAAGCTCAGGAGGCTCCAGTATAAAAAGGCCACCCAGAAAGGGAGGAGCAAGAATTCTCTAAAGTTACGTACCTGAGGCAACTTGTGTGCTGAGGCTGAGGCGGATAGTCTGTCTCTGATTAATATACTGGATGTGGGAGGAGTTTTATTATAGTTCTGCTACTGTTGATTATTTTAGGGGAACACCCATTTTCTTTTCAACTTTTCCCCATTTAAAAGGTTGCATTGCAGCAGGAGGAGGAGTGATATAGCACAGTGGTTCTCAACTGGGGTATGCGTACTGCGGGGTACAGAGGTCTTCCAGGGGGTACATCAACTCATCTAGATATTTCCCTAGTTTTACAAGAGGCTACATAAAAAGCACTAGTGAAGTCAGTACAAACTAAAAGTTCATACAGACAAAATGAGAAAGTATGCCATTTTTCAGTTCTAGGGTACTTGAACACTTGTATTTTTATGTTGGATTTTGTAAGCTAGTAGTTTTTAAGTGAGGTAAAACTTGGGGTATGCCAGACAAATCAGACTCCTGAAAGGGGTACAGTAGTTTGGAAAGGTTGAGAACCACCTCAATGGTAAAGCATTTAACTGCAGATCAAAGGGGCCCCCAGCTTCAAATCCAGATGCCCTCTCAAAGCAAGATGAGTGATCATGGAGAGACTATGCACTCTGACTGGCTCTTTTACCCCCCATTCTGAGCACACAGGATCTGGACCTCCAGTCAGTGTTATGCAAGTAACTACTATGCAATTAACTGGAGCATCAACACATGCAGTCAGATGGGGCCAGATCAGGGCTGGTGATTAGCAGTTAAGTGATAGGCTCTTATTGTAAGTGACTTGCTCTGGGTACAGACATTGTCACTGGTGGCCCAGTAAGCTGAGGTGGAAGGGCTGCCTCTGAGCTCTCTGATCAGGTACCAGGAAGCTTGCCATGTTAACAGGAGATGAAACCTGAGTACTGTTTCCTTTGGGAAGGCTGGGAGCCACATAGGGCTTCCGCCCTGTGCTGGTTCTGACTTGTGTCTTCTTGACATCACGTCTGATGTGTTGATGTCACGACTGGTCTTTCCGATGGGAACACTGCTCCCAGGCAGGATGTGCTCGCCCTTGGCTTTGAGTGCAGTGCGCATGTGATTCAACACGGGTTTTTCTGTGGTATGTTCTTTAAATGCAGGAAACCCAGAGTTGTCAGTGGAGCGGGAGGAAACCGAAAGGATCTGAGGGGTCAAGTCAGCATTTGGAAGCCAAGCCAAAACCACAAGAGTGTGTGTATGTGTCTGCCCGTGTGTGTGCATGCCCGTTGCAGCCGCAGGCATCTCTCTGAGGAAATACTCTGGCAACACAGACCATCACAGTGCCAGCTATGATCCAAGAATGAAAAGGTGAGTGGCAGTACATCAGATTGAGGTTCAGCCAGCAGGACCCCAGTCAGGTCCGACTCAGACTTTGCCAACTCCAGGGGCTGAACTGGAATGCACAAAGGACTCACCAAATATGCTTCAAAGAGGGAAGCTCTTTGCAGGCTCTTGTCTCCCGCTGGGTCCTAAAACCAGCCAGGTAAACCATGGCTTACAGATCATTGTAATAACACAGCAAACAGCAGCAGAAAGGCTGTGCTAATCTCCCTCCCTTCCATTTCTTTTGCAGGCACCAGAGGCTCGATTCAACTTTCCCCATGCAGTCATTTACATATGTGCAGAGTCAGTGCAAAGTGGGTATAAAAGCAGGAGCAAATCTGAATGGTAACACTGCACACCCACTAGGGGCAGGTGTCAATGACTACACAAGGTGCAAGGCAGGGGAGAATTATGACTAAGGGGCTTTACAAAGGTGAAGTTGACCCTAAATGTGCCTTGTTCTGTCGAGGTGTTTGTACCGTGCTCATCCCTGCAGTGTCTGAGCACCTGGTGATGTGGCTCCAGTTGAAAAGCAGCCCCAGAGCGTGAGAACTATATCCACAACCATCACTTGTCAGCACTACTTCAGGCAAGCAGGAACGCATGTGACTTATGTCAAAGGCCATTTTATAACACAGAGCAGCTCATGCAGCTCTGCTATTAAGTTGAATCCTGGACACTCCTGCAAGAACTTTTCTGGGATGAGCCATGATCTAAGGGCAGCAGTGACTGTAGTACGATCATTGCTCCTTGCTCACTGCAGTATGGTCATTGATCCCCTGGCCTATCCAGAATGATCCCATAGGCCCTGCTCTGGAGCCCTACGTGATTTAGGATATATAAGGCCAGATCCACAGCTGATGTTAATTGTCATAGCTTCCTTGATTTCAGTGGAGCTAGGACTGTATACACCGGCTGAGGAGGTGGCCCATATAGCTGTGTCATATAATGTATCCATACGGGTTCCTAGGATTCAGGGAGGATGGGTTTTTTAATAGGCATGGTAGCTGTTCTCTGCCACATACAGTTTATTCATGTTCTGGATCACGGAGCTTGAATGGCTTTTTATATTTCCACTGCCTCCCTTTCAGAAGGAGCGCAGCCTTGTTTGCACTGTGATTCATAGGCAGAGCCGTGATGTGGAACGCTCCCTTCCATGCCCTGAGCTCACCAGATTTTCCGGTGGCACGAACTTTGTGCCAGAGAGCAGGCTTTCAAATCAGTGGCACCGGCAAGAGCAGGATCCTCTTTTCAGTGGGTTTCCCAGAAATCTTTCATTCTCCCATCACAGGCTGCACCAAAACCAAAGTTCCATTTTGTGTTTGTCTTGCAGAGAAATCTCAGAGCTGCCTGGCTTTTTTCCCCTAGGGATTGTGTCTATTTGAGCAAAGAGCCTTCGCTTTTGCTCTAGTCTTGTTTTGGGCTGGTGCTGTATGCAGTCACATCACTTTCTTTCACTCTGCTTTATTTCCCAGTGAGACGATTCTTGGCTAGACTCTTTGGCATTAAAGGCCAGACTTTCAAAAGTGCTCAGCACCCAAAATCAGGACCAGATTGTCAAAAGGGCTCAGCACCGAGGGCAAGCAATGGGAGATGCTGGGTGCTGAGCTCTTTTGAAAATTGGACCTCAATTGTGGGTGCTGACGTCCTGGAAATCTGTCCCCACTGGCCTGCTCCTGCTTCCATTGACTTTAGTGGAAGCAAGATCAGGTCTAAGCAAATTGAGACCTTGATGCACATTAAGTTTACAGAGTCTTGCATCCATCTGGCAGCTGGATTTGCTTCAAGGGTTTGATTTTCAGAGCTGCCGAGCATCTATGGCTCTGCTTGGCTTCAGTAGGAGGTGTGGGTGCTCAACACCTCTGAAAATCAGTGCTTGGGTGTATGTATTCTGCACGTGAGCCAAAGGCAGCTGCTGTACTTGGGGAGCCAAGAGGAACTGGGCTAAGCTTTCTCACCCTCACTGGAAGAGACTCTCCGTCTGTTAGAGTGACTATATTCTTTTTCTGGGCTGCAGAAACTGAAGTTGCTAGTCCAGGGGTTGCTGTGTCATCACCTATTAAGGCTGTAGGGCCTGAAATCTGGAGTTGCCATGGAAATAAGGCAGTGTCCTAATTTGACAAATATTTGACAAATATGCATGATCTCATTTGCATAAATTATCTGTTCTCCTCCCTCCTTCCCCAAAGATTTGCTCCCTTGAATTCTCCCCTGTGCCGCTCTCTTTGACCCCCTTCCCTCATTTCTGCTTTCCCCTGGCCCCCTGCAATCTATGGCAGCCCTCTCTATCACTCATGTTTCCTTATACCCTCTCCACCCTACAGTGTGCTCCCTGATTCTAGAGACCAGGCCTAGAGCGTGAGCCCCAACCCACCCGTGGCCACTGTAAATCAGGGTCCAAAATTTCATGAGATTCGCTTAAAAATCACGAGAGTGTAAAATAATACCAATACGTTCTGAGGCAGGCGTCCTGTGGCAAAAGTAGCCTGTGCTCATGCATTAAAGATTGTAGTATAACGCATACACACACCAGGGGGGTAGATCCTAACTTTTGAGCGCTGGACTTTGCAACCTTAATAATGTTGTTTGACTGTAGTTTTTATGGAGGCGGTGTGGATATATAATGGTGAGATGGGCCTTTTCACCCAGGCAGATTCCCCTCCTTTTGCCAGTCTTTGTGTTGTCACTGAGTGGGACTTTATCACATTTCCCACCAGTGTCTGACCTCAACCCCTTGTTTTCTGCTGCTCACCTTGTGGGGGTTGCACTCACTCTCTGCCTCATGCTCACTAGCTCCTGCAAAATGAAGGAGAGCCGGGCCGCTGGCTCCTTCTGAGCGGCGCATCTCAGCCCCTGGATTTCCAGGTCCCTCTGATGCAGCAGCAAGCGCAGGACATGGGTGTCATCCTTCTTCTGCAGGACCTTTGGCTGCACAGGCGGGGCTCTGCAATGGAACCAAAGGATATATATTCCATTAAAATGATAACAATCCAAACCCATGCTCAGATCACGGGGAGGTTCAAACGTTCTGTGCACCTCTAGAGTATGTGCCACTTACTCAAGTGGCTCATTAAGGATTTAGGAGTCTTAACTTTAGTCATCTGGTTTTGAAAAGCTTGGCCATGGTACTTTTCATGCATGTATGAATTGAACAACGGATGGGATGGGTAAGCATTATCATCCAGTTTTATAGAGGATGAAACAGGGGCATAGAGAGGTGAAGTGACAAGTCCAAGGTCACACAGTAAGTCAGTGGCAGAGCAGGAAATAGAATGCAAGTTCCCTTCAGTCTGGTGCCTTATCAGCATCTGAGTGAAAGCTCTGGATGAAGGGTGAGAGGGCTGGATTCTATGTTTCATTATAGTACATAGGCCAGGGTGTAAATTCAGGACTGTATACGCCCCACGGTGCAAAGTGGCATGCATGCCCACAGGTGTCAGTAGGAGCTTTGCACAGTGATCAAGCAGAGAATATGGCCTCTGTGTAGTAACTAAACCGTTAGTGATTATTTATCGTTTGTTTAGTGCCTTATCATCCCATTCATCACTGAATGAGACAAGCTGCTCCCACTGCTACTTCTGTCCTTTGTGTCTCTTCCTTCCCCATCCTCCTCTTTCTGTTTATCTCCCTCTTCCTGTTATTAAAGAGGAAGTTATTAAACTTCCTCTGCAATTTTCTCTGCATTTCCTTCCCTGAAGCATCTTCCCATTCCCTCCTGTGGGCTTCCCTCCCCGCAGTGGTTTCCCCAGGAATTGAAATTAGGGGGGGGTGTTCAAATTTACGGGGGGGGGGGGGGTCAGGGCTGATGAGATATATAAAAGAGATATGAATAAAGTAAATGTTTTGTTAGGATAATGCAAATTTAACATAAGGATAATGCAAGTTACACCAAAACACATAACAGGTCTAGATTTCTAAAAAAATATATAATTTTTTTTTTTAAATTATTTAATTTAAATTGACTTTTGAAAAGTAAGCCATCATGGGATAAGAGGGAAGTCCTCTCATGGATCAGTAACTGATTAAAAGATGGGAAACAAAGGGTAGGAATAAATTATCAGTTTTCAGAATGGAGAGAGATAAATAGTGGTATCCCTGAGGGGTCGACTGGGACCATTACTGTTCAACATATTCATAAATGATCTGGAAAAATGGGTAAACAGTGAGGTGGCAAAATTTGCAGATAGAACTGTTTCATAGAATATCAGAGTTGGAAGAGACCTCAGGAGGTCATCTAGTCCAACCCCCTGCTCAAAGCAGGACCAATCCCCAAATAGCCCCCTCAAGGATTGAACTCACAACTGTGGGTTTAGCAGGCCAAAGCTCAAACCACTATTCAAGATAGTTAAGTCCCAGGTAGACTGTGAAGAATTACAAAGGGATCTCACAAAACTGGGTGACTGGGCAACAAAATGGCAGATGAAATTCAATGTTGATAAATGCAAAGTAATGCACATTGGAAAACAATCTCAACTATACATACAAAATGATGGAGTCTGAATTAGCTGTTAACACTCAAGAAAAAGATCTTGGAGTCATTGTGGATAGTTCTCTGAAAACATCCACTCAATGGGCAGCAGCAGTCAAAAAAGCAAACAGAATGTTGGGAATCATTAAGAAAGGGATAGATAAGACAGAAAATATCATATTGCCTCTATATAAATCCATAGTACGTGCACACCTTGAATACTGTGTGCAGATCTGGTCACCCCAGCCCCAAAAAGATATATTGGAATTGGAACAGGTACAGAGATGGGCAGCTAAAATGATTAGGGGTATGAAACAGGAGGAGAAATTAAAATGACTGGGAATTTTCAGCTTAGAAAAGGGATGACTAAGGGGGGATATGATAGAGGTCTATAAAATCTTGACTGGTGTGTAGAAAGTGAATAAGGAAATGTTATTTAATCCTTCACATAACACAAGAACTAGCAGTCACCCAATGAAATTAATAGGCAGCAGGTTTTAAAAAAACAAAAGGAAGTACTTCTTCACACAACATAAAGTCAACCTGTGGAACTCTTTGCCAGGGGATGCTGTGAAGACCAAAACTATAACAGGATTAAAAAAAAACTAGATAAATTTCTGGAGAATAGGTCCATCAGTGGCTATTAGCCAGGATGGGGAGGGATGCAACACCATGCTCTGAGTGTCCCTAGCCTGTTTGCCAGAAGAATCATAGAATAGAATCATAGAATATCAGGGTTGGAAGGGACCTCAGGAGGTCATCTAGTCCAACCCCCTGCTCAAAGCAGGACCAATTCCCAACTAAATCATCCCAGCCAGGGCTTTGTCAAGCCTGACCTTAAAAACCTCTAAGGAAGGAGATTCCACCACCTCCCTAGGTAACCCATTCCAGTGCTTCACCACCCTCCTAGTGAAAAAGTTTTTCCTAATATCCAACCTAAACCTCCCCCACTGCAACTTGAGACCATTACTCCTTGTTCTGCCATCTGCTACCACTGAGAACAGTCTAGATCCATCCTCCTTGGAACCCCCTTTCAGGTAGTTGAAAGCAGCTATCAAATCCCCCCTCATTCTTCTCTTCTGCAGACTAAACAATCCCAGTTCCCTCAGCCTCTCCTCATAAGTCATGTGCTCCAGCCCCCTAATCATTTTTGTTGCCCTCCGCTGGACTCTTTCCAATTTTTCCACATCCTTCTTGTAGTGTGGGGCCCAAAACTGGACACAGTACTCCAGATGAGGCCTCACCAATGCCGAATAGAGGGGAATAATCACGTCCCTCGATCTGCTGGCAACGCCCCTACTTACATAGCCCAAAATGCCGTTAGCCTTCTTGGCAACAAGGGCACACTGTTGACTCATATCCAGCTTCTCGTCCACTGTAACCCCTAGGTCCTTTTCTGCAGAACTGCTTCCTAGCCATTCGGTCCCTAGTCTGTAACAGTACATGGGATTCTTCCGTCGTAAGTGCAGGACTCTGCACTTGTCCTTGTTGAACCTCATCAGACTTCTTTTGGCCCAATCCTCTAATTTGTCTAGGTTCCTCTTTATCCTATCCCTACCCTCCAGCGTATCTACCACTCCTCCCAGTTTAGTGTCATCTGCAAACTTGCTGAGAGTGCAATCCACGCCATCCTCCAGATCATTAATGAAGATATTGAACAAAACCGGCCCCAGGACCGACCCTTGGGGCACTCCGCTTGATACCGGCTGCCAACTAAACATGGAGCCATTGATCACTACCCGTTGAGCCCGACGATCTAGCCAGCTTTCTATCCACCTTCTAGTCCATTCATCCAGCCCATACTTCGTTAACTTGCTGGCAAGAATACTGTGGGAAACCGTATCAAAAGCTTTGCTAAAGTCAAGGAATAACACATCCACTGCTTTCCCCTCATCCACAGACCCAGTTATCTCCTCATAGAAGGCAATTAGATTAGCCAGGCATGACTTGCCCTTGGTGAATCCATGCTGACTGTTCCTGATCACTTTCCTTTCCTCTAAGTGCTTCAGAATTGATCCTTGAGGACTTGCTCCATGATTTTTCCAGGGACTGAGGTGAGGCTGACTGGCCTGTAGTTCCCCAGATCCTCCTTCTTCCCTTTTTTAAAGATGGGCACTACATTAGCCTTTTTCCAGTCATCCGGGACCTCCCCCGATCACCATGAGTTTTCAAAGATAATGGCCAATGGCTCTGCAATCACATCCGCCAACTCCTTTAGCACCCTTGGATGCAGCGCATCCGGCCCCTTGGACTTGTGCCTGTCCACTTTTTCTAAATAGTCCCAAACCACTTCTTTCTCCACAGAGGGCTGGTCACCTCCTCCCCATACTGTGCTGCCCAGTGCAGCAGTCTGGGAGCTGACCTTGTTCGTGAAGACAGGCAAAAGAAGCATTGAGTACATTAGCTTTTTCCACATCCTCTGTCACTAAGTTGCCTCCCTCATTCAGTCAGGGGCCCACACTTTCCTTGACTTTCTTCTTGTTGCTAACATACCTGAAGAAACCCTTCTTGTTACTCTTAACATCCCTTGCTAGCTGCAACTCCAAGTGTGATTTGGCCTTCCTGATTTCTCTCCTGCATGCCTGAGCAATATTTTTATATTCCTCCCTGGTCATTTGTCCAATCTTCCACTTCTTGTAAGCTTCTTTTTTGTGTTTAAGGTCAGCAAGGATTTCACTGTTAAGCCAAGCTGGTCGCCTGCCATATTTACTATTCTTTCTACACATCGGGATGTTTTTTTCCTGCAACCTCAATAAGGATTCTTTAAAATACCGCCAGCTCTCCTGGACTCCTTTCCCCCTCATGTTATTCTCCCAGGGGATCCTGCCCATCAGTTCCCTGAGGGAGTCACAGTCTGCTTTTCTGAAGTCCAGGGTCCGTATTCTGCTGCTCTCCTTTCTTCCTTGTGTCAGGATCCTGAACTCAACCATCTCATGGTCACTGCCTCCCAGGTTCCCATCCACTTTTGCTTCCCCTACTAATTCTTCCCAGTTTGTGAGCAGCAGGTCTAGAAGAGCTCTGCACCTAGTTGTTTCCTCCAGCACTTGCACCAGGAAATTGTCCCCTACACTTCCCAAAAACTTCCTGGATCGTCTGTGCACTGCTGTATTGCTCTCCCAGCAGATATCAGGGTGATTAAAGTCTCCCATGAGAACCAGGGCCTGTAATCTAGTAACTTCTGCTGGTTGCCAGAAGAAAGCCTCGTCCACCTCATCCCCCTGGTCTGGTGGTAGCAGACTCCCACCACGACATCACCCTTGTTGCTCACACTTCTAAACTTAATCCAGAGACTCTCAGGTTTTTCTGCAGTTTCATACCGGAGCTCTGAGCAGTCATACTCCTCTCTTACATACAATGCAACTCCCCCACCTTTTCTGCCCTGCCTGTCCTTCCTGAACAGTTTATATCCATCCATGACAGTACTCCAGTCATGTGAGTTATCCCACCAAGTCTCTGGTATTCCAATCGCATCATAGTTCCTTGACTGTGCCAGGACTTCCAGTTCTCCCTGCTTGTTTCCCAGGCTTCTTGCATTTGTGTATAGGCACTTAAGATAACTCGCTGATTGTCCCGCTTTCTCAGTCTGAGACAGGAGTCCTCCCCTCTTGCACTCTCCTGCTCGTGCTTCCTCCCGGTATCCCATTTCCCCACTTACCTCAGGGCTTTGGTCTCCTTCCCCCGGTGAACCTAGTTTAAAGCCCTCCTCACTAGGTTAGTCAGCCTGCTTACCTGGCTGGGAATGGGCAACAGGGGATGGATCACTTGATGATTACCTGTTCTGTTCATTCCCTCTGAAGCACCTGGCCTTGACTACTGTCGGAAGACAGGATACTGGGCTATATGGACCATTGGTCTGACCCAGTATGACCATTCTTATGTAAAAATTAATTATAATAATAAAAATGTTTAGTACAGAAACTCCCCAACATAATGACCTCTCAAGATAGCAACGATGTGAGATAACAACCTTGGCAAATAATGCATTTTAAAAATCTTGGCCTACTAGGAAACATATTTATATAAGTTTCCATTTCCAGTCACAAATCTAGCATTCTGGAGCAAAGTCACTAAAATATAGTAGCTCTGGCCACTGCTGTTCATTGTGCCACTGTTCACTCCACCACTCTGTTGCCAATGGCCCTGCGCAGTCACCTTCTGCTGCCACCTGCCACTGTGACCTCTGCGAGTTGGTCTCTTGAGGTTCCACCCAGCTCTCAGTGATTTCAGCTGAGCTCTCAGTGGGGGAACCTTGCTGCTAGTGCAGTCTAGGCCGTCTCTTCCACAGAAACACTGTCCCCACAGCAGGACTAAGCATTTAGGGCTTGGCTACACTCGAAACTCCAAAACGCTGCCGTGGGAGCGCTCCCGTGGCAGCGCTTTGAAGTGCGAGTGTGGTCGCGGCGCCAGGTACTCCACCTCCCCGAGGGGATAAGCTTACAGCACTGGGAGCGTGGCTCCCAGTGCTGGGGCACTGTTTACACTGGCGCTTTACAGTGCTGTAACTTGCTGCGCTCAGGGGTGTGTTTTTTCACACCCCTGAGCGAGAAAGTTGCAGCGCTGTAAAGCGCCAGTGTAGCCAAGGCCTTAGACCTGATTATCAGTGATTTCATCTGCAGTGGTCACTTAACAGAACAAAAGACTATCTATGTAGCCTAATCAGCTCTGTCTTTAAACAGTGGAGAGGGGCAGGTCCCCACCCTCTCTCTTGATGCCCTCAATCAGCACAGACTAAGTACAGTTCTACTGGCCTTTACTCATATAATAAGAACAACAACATTTCATTACCCCCCCGCCCCGCATTCAAGTGATTTGTAACTCAACCCCAGCCAAAATCTATCACTTGGGCAACACAGCTCTGTTTGCTGGATACCTAGGTAGATTAGGTGTGAATGTAAATACAATCTGGTCCTGAAGCCTGTCCCGCCAGCCCCAGCTCATCACTAGCTGTCAGGGAGAGCTCATTTAGACTTTGCTTACAAATCATCATTTGAAATTACACCTCTACCCCAATATAATGCTGTCCTCGGGAGCCAAAAAATCTTACTGCGTTATAGGTGAAACCGTGTTATATTGAACTTGCTTTGATCCGCCGGAGTGCGCAGCCCCGCCCCCTCCCGGAGCGCTGCTTTACGCGTTATATCCGAATTCATGTTATATTGGGTTGCGTTATATCGGGGTAGAGGTGTATTAGGTTGGCCAACATCACCAAAATGAATGCACTGACATTGTCATAAAAAACAACAGCTGTATATGTCCATACTTTTCAAATCTATTATACTTTTTCAGATACACGTATTTTATCATACACTGTATATGCTTTTAAAGTGTGTATTAATGTTTCAATTTCAATTCAAATTTCCAAACAGTCACTAAATTGGCATGTAACTAGTTCACAAAACTGAGGGGGGGGGTGTTGGGGAAATTCAGGGGGGGTGTACACCCTAGGGGGGGGTGTAGGGAAATCACTGCCTCCCCCCTCACCAACTCCCATTCTGGGCACTAAAATGAACAGTGATTCAATAGTTCATGTGGACACTGAAACATCAACATTTGGGTTTTACAACGGATACTCTGATTAGATGAATAGGTGACTAGGGAATTCACACAGCTGAGTCATTGTTTCAGGCTGTCTGCACATTCAGGCAGACATCACGGGCACCTGCACTCAGGATACACTCGCACAGTTACCTTTGCAGCTGTGAAGGCTAGAAACTTTTTTTGTTTTAAAAAATGAAAACTTAGATTATACAGAATCTGAGTGTCCTGCAAGCTATATAAACACAGCTTGTCTGTCTGATACCCCTGCCTAGAACCTTCATGAAGATTGCCCATCACTACCCCTTACTATTCATTGCTGCAGTTTACCAGGAGACAAACCTTTTGAGACACATTAGTGCTGCTTTAAGTGGACAGGCAACAGCTGGAAAATAAAAGGGCCCAGGAGCTCTGGGGATATGATGTTGAAGGTCAGGAAGGCAGCCCCAGAAAATAAATAGTAATACACAGCAAGGGGAAAATGTAATATGTGGGGAAGTGCGGGGTGGATTTTCCTCTTCACTCCCTGCCTGTTGGAATATTTTCCTAGAATCACCTTGACCAGGCAATAAAATAAAACTCTATTATCATGGTGCTCCTCACTTTCCTCAAAAAATACAGGAAAAAGTCCTTCTGTGGTACCCAACTTCCCACACTCTTCCCCTTTTCCATTGGCATGCAGAGCCCATGCATCTGTAGTGTCACCGCCTCATTGACAGTATCTGATGCACAGGTCCCTTTCCCCTAGAGGTGTCCAGGCATCTGGTGCCTCTGTAATGTTTCCTCCCTACGTTCAGGTGTAACCCACCACTCTGTGTGTGTCATGTGTCCTCGCTCTGTGTCTGATCCACAGAGTTTAACCACCTGCCATCGCTCCTGGCTAGGTGCCTCGCTAAGGTCCCCTCCGTACTTGCAGGTACCGGTTGTCTCTCTTGTCCGCACAGAGCCAGCTTTGCAGCAGCCTGTATTGCTTGTTGGCTTATTTATTTATCTATTTATTTTCCCCTTCAGAGCCATTCTTTACTCCCATATGTTGTAATAATTACAAGTGATAAGTTAACAGCTGGTCTGCTATTCTGGGCTCAGCAGAGCCGCCCGCCTCTTTCTTCCCTTCCTCCCACAGCTCTGGGTCAGCTTTTTGGCTCCAGCAATCAGGGATTCCTATGATTTCTTAGACCCCTTAGAATCGGAGCTTTTCCTCAATCACCATCTGTCTTCCCCTCTCCCTCCCTCCCTCTCACCATACGGCAAAGTGGTGATTTTGTGATTGTGACATCCATCTGTTGCCATGGAAAAGACTGAAATAGCAAAGGAATGTGACTCCCCTTGCTAGGAGGCCACAAAAAGAGATAGTGAAGGGTATTTTTTCCCCCCATTGGCATCAGTGTCCTTCAGCGTCAGTGATGATAACTGAGGGCCTAGCAATAATCCCATGACAGGTGTACGATACGGGGAGTGATTTTGATTGGGCGCTGTCTCCTGGGCCTTGTGTGTCACTTTCTAGACCTGATGTTAGAGATTGCAAACAAGCAGGTCAAAACAGTCTAAAGCCCTGTGGCCCTGGCATTCAAGTGTGGAATCCCCATCCGTGCCCCCAGACCAACCCAATCCAAACACAATTGCTGACAAGATCATGACATTCCTTTGTTATCCAGTCCCTTTCCCCCATGGAGCCCCTGAGCCACCTTGGCCTAGTACGCAGCTGCTATTGCTCCACTCTCAGAAATTCATGCTAAGACCATCCCATGAATCAAGTGTCAGGAGCTACTCTCCCACCAGTAAGTGGGTGATTTCAGGGATCCACCACCTTGTGAACAGTGTCCCAAAGGACATTCAGGGAGCTGGTCTTTTATGGCACAGGGAGGAGCACAATCACCATTACACATATTCTCTTTGTGGAGATCTTCTAGAATCCCTCGTTTACTCCCCCCGTCCATCATAGAATCTAGGGCTAGTCTATATGAGAAGTGCTACACTGCCACAGCTGCACTGCATCTGGTGAAGATGCTCTATGCCGATGGGAGAGAGCTCTCGTGTCGGCATAATAAAACCACCTCTGCAAGAGGCGGTAGCTATGTCGACGGGAGAGCGTCTCCCGCCAACATAGCGCTGTCCACAGCGGTGCTTAGGTTGGTGTAACTTACGTTGCTCAGTGGGGTGGCTTATTCACACCTCTGAGTGACATAAATTGTACTGACATAACCTGTAGTGTAGACAAGTCCTAGAAATGTAGGCCTGGAAGGGACCTCGAGAGGTCATCTAGTCCTTACACTTATGCTGAAGCAGGACCAAATAAATGTAGACCATCCCTGACAGGTGTCCAAACTGTTCTTTAAAACCTCCAGTGACAGGGTTTCCACAACCTCCCTTGGAAGCCTATTCCAGTCCTTAACTTTTTAACTCTAAGGGTAGTTTTTCCTAATATCTAACCTAAATCTCCCTTGCTGCAGATTAAGCTGATTACTTCTTCTCCTACCTTCCTAGACAAGAAGAACAATTGATCACCGTCTTCTTTCTAACAGCCTTTAAAATATTTGAAAACTGTTACCAGGTCCTCCGAGTCTTCTTTTCTCAGAACTAAACATACCCAGTATTTTTAACCTTTCCTCGTGGGCCAGGTTTTCTACACCTCTTAATATTTTTGTTACTGTTCTCTGGACTCTCTCCAACTTGTCCACATCTTTCCTAAAGTTTGCCGCCCAGAACTGGACACAGTGCTCCAGCTGAGGTCTCACTAGTGCCAAGTAGAGTGGGATAATTACTTCCTGTATTAATAACACTCCTGTTAATACACCCCAGAATGATATTAGC
This sequence comes from Terrapene triunguis, assembly GCF_002925995.2. Taxonomy (NCBI): domain Eukaryota; kingdom Metazoa; phylum Chordata; order Testudines; family Emydidae; genus Terrapene; species Terrapene triunguis. The sequence continues at coordinate 1,061,326 of NW_020664601.1, read as the reverse complement.
CTTTTTCACAACTGCATCTCATTGCTGACTCATATGCAATCTGTGATCCACTCTAACCCCAAGATCCTTTTCGGCAGCATTTGCCACCTAAGCAGTTATTTGTGCATTTGATTTTTCCTTCCTGAGTGGTTACAAAATTCACTATTATTGATGACATTTTGAGTTACGAATCAATTATTTAATGGTCATCAGCTGATTTCCCTTTGTGCATATTGCTGTCCACCTCCACCCAGCCTAAACCAGCACAAGGTTACAAAACTGCCCTACTGGAGACTCTGAAACAGAAAATCAGATTGAAGAATCAAGCTTCCAGCAGTCCATTCGCCTAATTCAGAGGTGGGCATGAGAAAACCATGTGAGCAGTTCTGGTTTCAGGAGCTATTGGGGCATATGAGTGAATGAGATCCCTGCCTACTTTGCTATTCCTCGAGAAAAGAAAGGGAGGCAGGGGCATTGTTGCATAAGGATTTCTGTACAAACCTGCAATGATATGGAGATGAGCTCCATTTGGCTTATGTGGTGGCTTGAGGCAGTTTGCACCTGTGTGGGAGATACCCAGATGCAGTTTCTATGCAAAGGGACCTCCTTTAAGAGTTAACATTATAGATGTACAAACTAGAAAGACCAGCTTGTACTACTAGATCCAAGAAGTAGCAAGGTTTAGTGGCTCGAGCATCGACCAAGAACCAGGCACTTTGGAGTTCCAGCCCTGCCTCTGCCATTGAGTCATTATGTTGTCTTAAGTGATTTGCTCAACATCTCTGGGGATACTACTTTGCAAATGAATTGAGAGGAGGAGCTGGTTGATATGTGTACAGTGCTTTGGGAATGTAACATACAATGTATCTTTTTAGCAGTAGTATTCTCTTAGGCCTGGTCCACACTACCCCCCCACTTCGGACTAAGGTACGCAAATTCAGCAACGTTAATAACGTAGCTGAATTCGAAGTACCTTAGTCCGAACTTACCGCGGGTCCAGACGCGGCAGGAAGGCTCCCCCGTTGATGCCGCGTACTCCTCTCGCCGAGCTGGAGTACCGGCGTCGACGGCGAGCACTTCCGGGATCGATCCCAGAACATCGATTGCCTGCCGTCGGACCCTCCGGTAAGTGTAGACGTACCCTTAGTTTTAGCACCATGCATTATCCAGGTATGGATGCTAGACAGGGTCACATGTTCTCTGAGCCATTTGAGGGTGGAAAGATATCAGTAATATCTTGTTAGGGTTAACCATCCCATTGTTCAATGACACTCCTGCTGGCTAATTAGTGGCCACATCATTGTTCTCTTTAAACTCCACCCTTGCTCTCAGCTAGACTGGAGCTGTGTTAAGTGTATGGCCCAGGAAGTGATAAAGAGCCTTTGTATAGGTGCTGGTCTGAAATCATGTGATGTCCAGGTTTCCTTACTTTCACACAGTCCAGGTAGAGTTCTCTCTTACGGAAGGTGCTGCACATTATGGGTACTCTTATGCAAATGACTTGCCTACATTCTGCATCTGGAGGGAAATGCCAGTAAGCTTGCCTGCTTTTCAGAACCCTCCAGAAACCACGCCTTCAAATTAATAGTGGAAATAAACTCAGGCATGTAAATCCACAACACTGGTTCTCATTTACATGCCTTGCTACAAGGTAACAAGGTGGAGTTTGCTAACAGTGACCAGGAATTTATTTTAATAGCAATCCCCTGGGCCCAGTTTTCAAACCAGGGGCTTGAGAGAGCACCTACATCCCACATTAGAGGATTCTAATTGGTGCTTGCCACCAGCTGTGTAAAAAGGGGACTTTCCCCCATGCTGTGTATCTGAATGCAGGATTGCCTGTCCTAGTAACTCCCCAATTTTGAAAATTGTATTCCATGTGTTAACTAGAATGGGCAAGTGGTAGGAAATGAGAGCCATGAAGTGAGAGAGGTTTCTGTGGTAGGACATGCTATTGGGACTCAAGAAAATCTGGATACTATTCCCTTCTCTGCCTCAGACTTTTGAGTGGCCTTGGGTATGTCCTTTCACCTCTCAGTGTGTCAACGTAGCCCCTCTAAAATAGGGATAATACTTACTTCCCACACCAGATTTGTGAAGCAATCGATGGATGTGAAGGGCTTGCAGCTCTTCAGAGGATGCTATTGATATACAAAGGGGGTGTTATGCTGATGGCACACTTGAAAACTTAGCGGCAGAGTGAGTGCATTGATACGTACTTGGGCTGTTGCTCGGAGGCTACAGAAAGAATCCAATAGCAGCTGGTGCCATCTTCTCCCTGGCCCCCATCCTCTCTGGCAGGCTGCATGCTGCTCTCAGTGTCTACGGGCGGAGCCTGGTTGCAGATAGTGTCTTCTCCCAGACCCTCACTCCTATTGGAATGCGGCCTGTGCAGCTTGTCTTCTTTCTGTGTTTCTCCCATGGCTCGAGGATCATCTCCAGGCAGCAAAGGCAAATTCTCTGGAGGCCTCCTGGGAAAGGAGAAATAATTGTGTATAGAGAGTGTCTGTTCCTCCCAAGCAAGCCAATATGATGCCCTTCCTTCTTTCCCTCTCATCATGGACCTCTCCGACATCAGGAAATGATGCTCCAGCTCTCACCTCCGCTGATGTACATTATTATTAGCCCCACCTGCTACCACTTGCTTACCATAGGGCCTTAGTCACGAGGAGTAAGACTTTATAGGTAATTCCACTGGGATAGATTGTGCCTTTAAGCACAGCCCTGAGCAAGGAGTGCTGCATAAGCGACCCCAACCAGGAATAGCCCCACGCGGCATCGTGCCTGAGACATAATTCCTTGCTTCAGGAGAGAGAGGGATGAGGAGTGGGCTGTACCAGCAGCAAACTTCAACACTCCCTTGCTGGCTCAGCTCCACCGATTGGTGCATTTGGTGGGGGACCCAAAACTTCTCCCATTCCTTGCCCCTTCCTGCATACTCCCCACTCCCCTGCTCTAGACGGGAAGTAGAGCCCAATGCAGGACTATTTTTAATTCTGCTACCATCCCACTCCCACTGTTATGGCAGCGGGTCCTGTGGGACCCTTGGGATCCTGGTCCCACCTCAGGGCTCTACACTAGTCCCGGGCAGGGGTCTAATGTGGAGTAAAGTGGGAGCTGTGTGCCTGTAGCCCGTGTAGCCCACACAAGGATTTATGGGGGTGGGGAGGGTTCTTAGTCCTTTTACTCCCCTGCATGGGTCTGTAGTCCAAGGGCTTGTCTGTACTTAAAACGCTGCAGAGGCGCCACTGTAGACAGTGCTTCAGTAAAGAGACTACCTATGCCCACAGGAGGGCTTCTTCCAACAGCGTCGGTACTCCACCTCCTGGAGAGGCAGTAGCTAGGCTGATGAGAGAATTCATCCATCGCCCTAGCACTGTCTACACCGCGGGGTTAGGTCGGTTTAACTGCATCATCCAGGGGTGTGGATTGAGCGAAGTAGTTATACCAACCTCATTTCCCAATGAAGACCAGGCCCAAGTCCCCGTCTAGCCCTCAGTGTAAAGGCTGAGGGGGGTGCTTATTTGCCTCTATTGTCCTTGTTACTAAAAATCAGGAGTATAAGAAACTAGAATACCCAGCTAACCTGAGTCTGAGTTCAACGAGAACAAAGGCTACTCCAGGTTGGGTGCTCAGTGAAGATTTTACAATGTTTCTGTTCACCTACTGCAGCATAGCATTCCCCATTCTCTTATTCTATTAATGATAATTATATATACAAACATGTTGTATAGGCTAATAAAAGATGGATAGTTTCCGCCTTATTGCTTGTGTGGTGTTTGATGTCATCATAATTGTGCACGTGATTCAACAGTGCATGACTCCGGCTTTACACTAGCATTTCTCCCAATAAAACCGATGTGATGCTGAAGTCATGCAGCATTGGATCACAGGCTGTGTGTGCAAATGAAGTGCTTATGAAAGGTAATGGAGACTGATGTGGGAGACCTCTTGTAAAGTGTCCATGGCTCATTCAGTCCCCAGGCTCCCTGCTGAGACTGCCCGCCAGGGTGCTAACTGATTTCCGTTTGTGGTTTGTGATGTGGACACCTGTCCCTAGGAATTGGACTGAAAGTATCAGACTCATTTCACATATGGGCCACCCAACAGAGAAATCGAACTGCCCAAACTAGGGGCAAGGTTGTGTTGAGACGAGGGTCAGAAACATGGGAGGGAAAGATGGTTGATGAGTACAAAATACACGGGTAAGTGGATCTAGTGCACACAAGGAAGAAGAGAGCTCCTATTGTGTGGACAGCACTTCCAATTTTGTGGACCCAATTCATAGCATTTGGACCTGGTCTGTAGAAAAAGCAATTTTGTTAAATCGGTGCAGTCCCCTAGTGTGCATTCAGTTATGTCAATAGAAACATGGTTATTTCAATATAACTTGTTTTGATTAAACACTTCTCTGTCAACATAACTGCATCTCTGCTAGGGGGCTGCACTGATTTAATTAATCAGTGAATAAACTGAATGTAGGTTAGGCCTTAGATGTCTAAGTGCTATGATTTGTGCCTGTAATTAATAGTGGGTGAAAAATTGGGCCTATAAAAATAGAGGCGGCTTCTTATATCATGCTCATAATGTCTCCAGAGAGGTCTGTATTCTAAAATAGGTCGATCCCTGCAGGTATGGCAGCAGACGGAACAGGTGCAACCTATGGTTTTCTACCTCTCTGTTGTATACCAGACCTCTAAGAGTCTGGGATTAATGACACTAAGACCTGGTCTACGCTTAAAAGTTTTGTTGGCATAGCTATGTCAGGTAGGAATGTGAAAAAACTCACAGCCCTGTCCACAACAGCCCTAGTCTAGACACAGGTACACCAGCAAAACAGTCCTTTTGCTGGTGTACCTTATTTTGTTCGGGGAACTGGGATAAGCGATACCGGCAAAAGAACTCTGTTGCTAAAATAAGCTGCATCTCCACTAGGGGTTTTTGCCTGGATGGCTCTACCAGTATAGCTGTACTGTCACCCCTTTCTAATACAGACAAGACCTAAGACTTGAGTTGTGCTTTATATCCCGCCCTTGTAGAGGAATGGACTCCATTGATACATAGGCCTTTTTCCAGTCAGTTCAGAGCTGTGTGTCTGGAGGTCTTGTCTTGCCTTAGGCTTTGTCTACACTAGCACTTTGTCAGCAAAACTTTTGTTGTTCAGGAGTGTTAAAAACACACACACACACACACCCCGAATGACAAAAGAATGACTTTTACTGACAAAAAGTGCCGGTGTGAGCAGCGCTTTGTCCGCAGGAGCGCTCTCCTGCTGACAAACAGCAGTTACGCTGCGTGTCTTTTAGCGGCACGGCTGTAGCAGCACAACCATTGCTAAAAGCCATGTAATGTAGCCATACCCTTAGATGAAGTCTTAAAAGAATTTGGTCAAAGCAGCCAAATGCGTGGTGGAGATAGCAGCGTATGTGAGACCGTACCTCACCATCAGTTCACCTGGGAATCTGCACCCGCTCATTAAATGCTGCTCTTTTCTTGCTGAGCTCTGCTGAAAAGCTCGACAAAGATATAAATCTGCTGCTTGTTGTCCCTTAACTTTTGCTCAGCTCTCTCCATTTCCTAGTCCCATCCAGCATTAGGAGCTTAAAAATGGCTTTCCCTTCCCTAGGCTTCATGTTTTCCCACCTGTTTTTCACTGTGCGCCTTCTCTTTTTCAAACAGAGAGAGCTGTGTGTCTAACCAGAGGAGGCCTGGAAGCTTTTCTGAAGATATCTAATGGCATCTTTCCCTTCTAAACCTGAAATGCCCAGATGGAGATTCTTTCCCCTCGCCTGTTTTCCAGGTCATCCAATTTCTCCTCAGAGCTGCTTATCCCCTCAGCTCAGGGAAGACATATCCCCCTTTATCCCACTTGTTTCACCGGCTGCTTTTTGTAACTTATTTTCTAAGTAAGACATTCGGGATTTGACACGAGAGCCCTTATCTCTGAGGGAATGTGTCTCTATTAAAATGCCTGTTTTTTTTCTCTCAGCTGCTATTTCCTGTGCTAAGCTCTGCATCCAGGAGGAGGAGATTGCTTAAGCAAGTGAGTCTTCGGCCTCTTATATATTTATCCATTTGAATCCATCTGTGGCAATCCAGGAAGTATCTGGGCAATGTTTTTTGGTGTGGTTTTTTTTTTTTACGTTTTGAATTTTTGTGCTTGATGGGGTGTATACACCCCACGTGGGCAGCAAAAAGGTTACTGGGAGCCCAAAGATTCAGCTAGCTCACTGGTGGCACCTGGAGGGTGCATTAGGTACAGTTCGTTAGCAGACTCAGCTGGGGAGGAGCTGGGTTGTCCAATAAAGGGAGGCACTCAGAGCAGCGAGGGTGAGAAGGCCTTGGGATCCTCTCCTAGAAGGGAGCTCTGGCAAAGGGTCAGGGATGGCAGAGATACTGAGAAGCAACAGGAGTGGCCTGAGCCCCTGTGGCGGGCCTTGATAAAGGAGCAAGACCCCAGGCAGGCAGCCCTGTGGGTTGGTGCTCTGGAAGAGGAGCAGGGAGCTGGGGAGAACCCAGGGAGACTGAAAGCTCAAGCATAGGATGGGCAGAGTGGCTTATGTCGTGTGTGGTTCTGTTTGGGGCTTTTCTGTGGGCGAGCACCAGGGAGAGGTCTGGGAATCCCCTGTTCTGAAAGAGCCCTGGAGGGGATGGAACCTGTGTTGGTGACTAGTGCCGTGCAGGACATTGATTCTCCGGAAGGGGTGGACAGTAGCGTGACCTGGCCTGAGGGCCATATCACCACACCAGGCCATAGGAGTCCAGGGGAGGTGAAAGTGTTGCCATGCTGGCTCTCACTGGGAGAGGGCGCTCTGGGATGGTGAGTTTGTCTCATTGTATTTAATGAGATATGAAAACATTGATGAATAATAAGATCAAATTTCACTTGAGGAGAGCAGACATCAAGCTGTCATCATCTCCTAGGCAGCATGTGACCCTCAATATGCCTTTCCTCTTAAGCCTATCATTTTAATTGAAACACACCCACTCTCCAGCTCGATGTGTAGGTGGCAGTAACGAACACTCCCAAAGTGTCCCTGTGTGCACTGGATCTTGTGGAAAGACTGGGATGGATTCTTCTTGAGGGGGAAGGAGAATCAGTCTCTCTCTTGGTTGTTCCCAAGTCTTGGTCAGGAACACAGAGTGGGCAGGTGGCGGTGGTCGGATCTTTCTGGGACATTACACTTTCCAGTCTGGGAGTTCCTTGAAGGTCTCATTACTGGTTCAAAGCAATGCCGTGCCAGGTCATTGCCTGTGACTGAAGATCAAACAAACTCTGCTGTGGAGCTCTGTCAGTGCTGCCGGTGCGGGAGGGTGAGAGCGAGCATAGCTGCTCAGGATCCTGGCTATGTGGTGCGCTATGTGCATGGTGTTTGTTGCCCAGTGAGAAGACACAGGGAGGAGGCGGGAAGCCTTGAAGTTTGTGTCCCTTTGCTCTTTGGTTGGGATCCAAAATGCTACGCACAGTGTACCCTCTGCTTGATTAGCATTAAAGCTGTGAAGAGCCTCTGCTGGATTGTAATTATTACAACAGGGTCCACACAAGTTGGCAGACTCCACCGGGCTCTGCTTTAGTGGAGGTTTTTGGAGAAAGGCTCCGGCCAATCAGCTGGATTGTGGGTGTAGGGAGGGGAGAAGCAGGAGCTGGTGGGCAGCTCCTCCCCCGTCTAGAAGACAGCAAAGCCCCTTACAAAGAACATGAGACTCTAATTTGAGGAACTGAGCCCTACTCCTACAAAGTGGAGGGGTTAGCTTATGGCTTCTGCAAGAGTATATATGGTACCTTGCCATCCCATTAAAGTCAGTGACATGTAATTGAAAAGGTAAAGTGTTTGGAATTAGCCGTTTTTGCTGAATACTTTACGGTCTCCACAGTCAGACCCAGGGCAGGGCCATGCCTTGTGGGCTAGTGCGTAAATACATAAGTGCACACAGAGCTGTCATGAGCTTTTGCCACATTGCAGATTCCTTTGCACCTGCACTCATCTTTGGTCGACTAAGGTTATGTTTTCACTGCCAAAAAGCTGAGGTTTTTTGGAGTGAGATAAACAGTTATCTTGCTGTAAAATGCTAGTGGAGAGCGGCACCTGTCTTGTTTACCACAAGATAGCTAAGCGAGGTCAGCACTACACCCCTTACCTGGGTTGACCTCACCTAGTCTACCTCACAGTAACACTACAGTTCCTCATCTCCATTGGGTTTTTGCCTATTAAGGGTATGTCTTCACTAGCAACGTTAAAGCATGTGCTGTGTAGTCGTGGCACCAGCGCTGGGAGAAACCACCCGAGGGTGACCAGACAGTAAGTGTGAAAAATCGGGACAGGGGATGGGGGATAATAGGAGCCTATATAAGAAAAAGACCCAAATATCAGGACTCTCCCTATAAAATCGGGACATCTGGTCACCCTAAACCACCCCCACGAGGGGAGTAGCTACCAGCGCTGGGAGAAACCACCCCCACGAGGGGAGTAGCTACCAGCGCTGGGGGGGCACTGTCTACACTGGTATTTTACAGCACTGAAACTTGCAGTGCTCAGGGATGTGTTTTTTCACACCCCTGAGCGAGAAAGTTGCAGCGCTGTAAAGTGGCAGTGTAGACAAGGCCTTACTTAACCTGTGGTAAAACCACACCTTTTTGTAGCAGTGAAGACAAAGCCTTAGGTGATAATGGGGTTCTTTGTTCCAGTCTCTTCCCTTGGGAGCATGTGTGAAGGATCTAAACCACCATTAGCCTGATCTTTAAAAGTCAGATATGTGTAGAAACTAGGAATGAGACGTATTGCCCTGTGCCTTTGGCATCAAAGGATGGGAATCATTTTATGGCCTTGTCTACAGCAGCAATTTTAGGGAAATCTCCCACCACTGGGACTAAGAGTGGGAGAGTTATAAGCCACTGTCCTTTTTACCATCATGTTATCTAGACCTGATCTGTGCAAGTCTAGACAACATGGAGATAAAAATGCCTGCATCAAGACTACACTATTATTATTTTTTATCTCTTTATTTGTATTGTGGTAGCACCAATGTGCCCTGGTCCATGTGCCAGCACTCTCACCCTCCCTAATACCATTGTTAGGGGAAAGATAGGAGATCTCCCTAAAATTGCCAGTGTAGATGTAGCCCATCAGGCAGTCTCTGACTTAAGATAAGCTCATGATGGACTCTCTGATGTTTTATCACTGTTTGCTCACCTCTGTTGTGTACCGATACTGGCCGGTTAAGCCTCATATGGTTATTTCATTGTCTAGTTTAAAGAAAAGGGTAAGGATTTAATTGCCCTGAGCTGGGGAGGTTTGAAAGAGCCCTGTGTAATCCACTCTTTGTATCACTGTGGTGTGGGGTATACTAAGTGGCTTAATTGCTCTGAGATTTGTGCATGCCCTCTGAAGTGCTGATTTATAACAATTCTTTCACTTATATATAGGGATCTTAAAAATGCTTTACAAAGAGTTGCAACGGTTATTACTCCCATTTCACATTGGGGAAACTGAGGCACAGAGCCATGAAGGCCAACATTTTCTAAAGGGCCGCTGATTTTTGCCCAAAAACTGAGGGTATCTCAAATCACTGACTACTTCTGAAAATTTGGAGGCAGGTGACGTGTGCAAAACAACACAGCAAGTGAGTCAGGAATAGATCCCAAGTCTCTTAATTCTGTGAGTCTGGTTTTCTTTGCACTTACACTCGTGTAAACCAGGAGTAGCTCTGCTGAAGTCAGCAGCTGAGACTTGAGCCATTTGGTATTGGAGAGAAATATATGAAGACATGTCTGTTGCTTGACCCCTTCATGTGGCTTTTTTGTATTTTAGAATTTGAGAAATTTGAACTGCGGGCCCTTATGGAGTAAGGTTTATTGTGAGTGTCTGATGTTCCCATTTTTTGGCTTTCTTGGGATAATTTTCCTTGGCTTTACTAAATCAACATCAAAATGATATCAACTATTGCATTTTTAATTGGATTAGTCCACTATCCCCTACCATAAAATTCTGGGGTAGGCAGATTCTTAACAGGTTACTAAAAACACATAAACAGAATCCTGAAATGAACCCTATATCCTGGGTCTTTTTACCTTCTGGGTCAAATTCTGAAATCTTTACTTGGTCTTTAGTCAGACAAACCTTCCTTTGGAGTAAAAGGAAGAACTGCAGTGCACAGCCCACAGGTTTTTATGAATTACACAAACCATTCCTCGCCAGCCTCATTGGTGTATGTTCATGGCTGCATTTTGCAGTTGCCCAAAGAACTTCTGTCCATTTTCTGCCTGGATTTGCTAATAGCTGTGAGCACATGGGGCTTGCAATGATTTCCTTCTCATTTTAGACTCTCCTGGGCTCAGACCAGTGGCCAGTCTAGTCCAGCATCTTGTCACAGACAGAGGCTGTTACCAGCAGCACTTAACTACAGACAAAAACCCTGTGTGTGATCAGGTAGGTGAGGTAATATTTTATTGGACCAACTTGTGTTGGTGAAAGAGGGAGAAGCTTTGAGCTACAGAGAGCTCTTCTTCCGGTCTGGGAAAGGGACTCAGTGTGTCAAGATGGAACAAATTGTTCAACATAAATAGTTAGCACTATAGTCGCTGACTTCCTCTCTTTCCCGTGGGTGCTCGACCTCCCCGTCCCCGTCCTCAGCCCTGCCCCCACTCCACCCCTTCCATGAGGCCCCCACCCTGCCCCGCCTCTTCCCACCCCTTCCCCATCCCCATTCCAACCCCTTCCCCAAATCCTCGCCCCAGCCCCACCTCTTCCCCACCTCCTCACTTGAGCGCGCCACGTTCCCACTCCTTCCCCTCCCTCCTGGAGCGTGCTAACACTGCCAAACAGCTGTTTGGCGGTGGCTGAACGGGAAGCTCTGGGAGGTAGGCGGAGGAGCGGCGATGCGGCGCGCTCAGGGGAGGAGAAGGTGGTGGGGCAGGGAGTGAGGGGAGCTTGGCTGCCGGTGGGTGCAGATCACCCACTAATTTTTCCCTGTGGGTGCTCCAGCCCCAGAGCACCCACGGAGTCAGTGCCTATGGTTAGCACATAGTTCAAGGGACCGTTCAAGGTGAAGTGGCCTGTGAATACCTCTGCTGTCTATGTGGGACCTTGCAGACAGGAGTATCCTATGGGGGTGAGACAAGGAAAAGGAGTTCATTTCCTGCCCTGCATCCCCCCATTGTTATCACTTTCTGCCTCTGTACTTACCCACCCATTCTTTATCTGGCTCTTCACACCAGCTCCAAACAGTTACTGCTATGGGTTGATCTGCAACTAAGAAAAGAAGAAATCTTTATGTTAGCAGGTAGGAACCATATTACCTCAGTAAAGTCAATTAGATCATGGAATGACCTGCCAAGTGAAGCCCTAGAACGGAAAGCCTCTTGGGGTATGGCTACACAGTAAAGAAAAACCTGTGGCTGGCCCATGCCGCCGGACTTGGGCTTGCAGGGCTCGGGCTGTGGGGCTGTTTCATTACTGCGTAGACTTCTGGGCTCAGGCTGCTTCCCTCCCACCTCACAGGGTCCTACAACCCGGGCTCCAGCCTGAGCCCGGAAGTCAACACAGCAATGAAACAGCCCCACAGCCTGAGTCCCGTGAGGCTGAGTCATCTGGCACGGGCCAGCCACAAGTGTCTCGTTGCTGTGTAGACATACTCTTTAGGAGGCAAATTCTCTGTCTACACTAGAAGTTTGCCCTGATATAGCTACTAACCTGGTCCAAATGCCTACGGTAGAAGTGTTGCACTGGTGCCATTTACTCTGGTAAGTTACAGGAAAGTGGGGGTGGAGGGGCATGAAGTGAGTGAGCCGTGATAATGGCGAACCGTGGAGTTGCCCTATTGAAGAAGGCAATTAGTCTGTCTGCTCTGGTTGCTTCAGAAAAGATGATTCCTCTCTCCATAATGTACCTGGCCTGTTCATGGCATGCAGGTTTGTCAGGGTAACTCTTGAGGGAAGAGGTGATGCAACTTCCTTTTCAGACTCAGCACATCTCATTTAATTAACGAAGGAACATTATCTCTTGTACATGTGGGAGTAGGGAAGGGTATATTTCATGATTCCCTGTATTTTCTGACTTTAGTGAAGACGCTACTACACCGATGGGAGAGCTTCTCCTGTCGGCAGACTTAGCTACTTTGGGAGGTGGATTATGTCAACAGGAAAAGTTCTCCCGTTGACATAACCCTCCATGTAGATAGTGCTAAGTTGGTATAACTACATTGCTCAGGGATGTGGGTTTTTTACACCCCTAAGCAACATAGTTATGCTGATATAGGTCTATAGTATAGACCTGACCTAAGATCTTGCCTTTGCCATCTTGCCATCACAGCCATCAGTGGGCAGCCACTGGTGTAGTTGCACCAGTGTAAGCCCTTAGTGTAGACAGGCAAAGAAGTCAAATGGTATTGCCACCCTTACTTCTGTGCTGCTGCTGGCAGCTGCACTGCCTTCAGAGCTGGGCACCTGGAAAGCAGTCGCTGCTGGCAAGGAGCCCAGAGGTGCTGGGGCTATGAACCGACAAGCCTCAAGGTTCTGGGCTTCAGCCCCGGTTAGCCCCTGCACAAATTAAGCACTGCTTACTGGATCTTAAATTCTTGCGATAGCATCAGTTACAATTGAGCTACGAAGCCACCCATTTTTTCATTAGTGATGGAAACGGAGCCAAAAAATGAATGTGAGTGGGATTAAATGTTGCAAAGTTGACAGTAAAAACTGAGTTTTTAACCCAAACTGGACAGTGGATTTTCTTTTTATTATGCCACTTCGTTTAAACACAAAACCATTGTGTTTAATATGCCAAACCACTGTATCCATCTTTAAGGTCATCAGTGTGAGGTACAACTTTGAATCAAAGTACAGTAACTTCAATGCAGCCTAGCCTCCTGGCAGTGTTGCACAATGTGACAAAATTGAAAATCTGACGTCTTCGGATCATATTCAAATGTCATTCTCACAACAGCAGCAGCTGTACAGGAAAAAGCAACAGCTGCTTCTCTTCAGATAATGTTGGTACTAGCTAAAAAGAAAAAGCCTTTCGTGGATGCTGAGCTTGTGAAGGAGTGCACATTGGAAATGCTGGAGGAGCTTTTTACCAGAGATAAAAACAAAGATGATATTGTGAACCGTATGAAGCAAGTTCCCCTGTCTGATTCCATGGCAGTGCGAAGACGAGGTAATATATGAGGATTGTTTGTCAGCACTGCTTTCTGATTGACATAATGCCAAATATATGTCTCTTCTAGTGGACAAATCAAGCGATTTAAATAACACTTCCCAGCTATCGCTGTTTGTTAGAGTTTATGATGGTGAAATTTTCAAGGAAGATTTTTTGTGCTTAATACCATTAGAAACCTACACCATAGGAGAGATCATTTTTGGAAAGGTAAAAGGCTTGCTTGTTACAGACAGAGATCCCTCCGTGACAGGGAAAGAGAAAGGCTTTGCTTCATGTTTGGCAGCGATACACCCTTCATTAAATACACTTCACTGCATCATTCACCAGACTGTCCTGTGCAATAAGTTGTTTGGGGACTTGAAAAAAAACAATAGGTATTGTGATGAGATTAGTGAACTACATACATTCAACTTCCAGCTTGCAGCATTGTCTTTTTAAAGCTCTTTTACAAGATGTTTCAGCGGAATACAGTGACCTGTTGCAGCACAAGGACGGCTGGTAAAATAGGGGGCACGTGTTAGAGAGGTTTTGTGTGCTTCAAAAAGAAATAATAGAATTTCTTTCAGACCACAAGACCAACAAGGCTTGTGAGTTCCTGGAATTTATGAATGATGTCCCCCCCTATGTCATAGGTAGCTTTTCTGTGCGATATTACTGGTCACTTGAATTCCCTCAACTTGCAGCTCCAAGGCCGTGCAAGCAGTGCTGAGGATCTGTTTGAAAAAGTATGTGCCTTTCAGAGGAATCTTGAAATCTTTCAGACAAACTTAACAGGAAAGATGTTGCACTTTCCCACATTGTGATACAGATAAAACTTCAATGAAAATGATGCAAGAATTCCTAAACAATTTGATCAAAAATTTTAAAATGCGATTTGAGAATTTTAAAATTCCAAAGGATTTGCTTGGATTTGTTCATGATCTGTTTGTTGTCTCTTCTGACGATGGACCTTGCCCTTCTGAAGCAAAGATTAGTCTTGACTCAATTGATGAAGGTGCCTTTAATTAGAAATTGTAAGGCCCCAGAGCTTAGATGCCTTGAAGGCAAAATTCAGAGAAGTGGGACTTTGTGATTTCTGGACTCAGTACGCTGACCAATTTCAGAATAGCCAGAATCTAGTCATCTATCTTTTAATGAGGTTCGGATCAACGTAGCTTTGCAAATCTGGGTTTTCTACCATGAACATTATAAAACACCAACACCGCAATTGCCTGCCAGATGAGCATCTTCACCAGTGCATGTGCCTTGCTCTGACCTCCTGTAAACCACTCTTCACAAAGCTTGCCAGAGATCGTCAATGTCACCTCTCCCATTAGAGATCGCCACAAACACAGGTAATATTGTTGATTTATAAACTTTGTTAAAAGATAGAAACACTAATACTTATGTTGTAATTAAGGTCTTTATTTATTGGCAGCTGAAGCTTTTTTTATAATTATTTTGTCAGCTGTCTGCGCAAATGGCCCGCCTCTTGTCATAACAGTCTCAAATTGGCCCATGGGTAGATCTAATTGAGTATCACGGTGCTAGATTGTAGTGGTCCCTTCTGACCTTATAATCTATGGCTCTAGAGCAGCGTTACCATAATAGAAGCAATAGAGTCTAGAGATAATAATAAGGGGGGAGAAGATCTCGGTAGGTATATGGATGGCTTGCAGGTTACTTTAGCTTGTTGCTTGGCAGAGGTTTGGCTTAGAACTGCTCTTGATTGGTTCACATGTCACAGACAGATCTCTGTGAAGTCACTGATTTCTCCCCTGTTGAGCAGCTTCCCTGCCACAGTCTCTCCTCTGAGCTCTGCATGGAGGCCCTCTTCTCCACCTGTCTGCTCCACAATGATCTGTTGAAAGGTTTTTCCACATTTATTGTGCTTCTTGAGGTTTTACGAGCATGATTATGGGAGGCATAGGAGTGGGAGACAGGAGACTGGGTTCCTAATTCCATCTGTGCTGGAGACTTGCTGAGTGGTATTGGAGAAATCATTGACAGCTATGTTTTTAAGCTCGGCCACTGATTTTTGGGTGCCTTAAATTCTGGGTGTCCATCTCAAAGCACTCTGGGCCCAAGTTACAGAGCTGCTCTGTACCCACAAGTCCTGTTGGTGGCAGTTGGAGTTGTGGGTTCTCAACACTTGGCAAAATTGGGATGAAAGTGTCTCAGGTTGGACATCCAAAAACAGAGGTATTCGAAATCAGTGGCCTTAATCTCTGTGCCTCAATTTCCCCATTTGTAAAATAGGGATAAGTATGCTTAGTCACCTCTGCGAAGTGCTTGGAGATCCTTGGATGGAAGGCACTATGTAAGTGCTAAGTATTAACATAGTCATTAAAAATGCAAACTCCCTTAGGGAAACAAGTTATAGAATGTAACACGGTTGTACGGAGATGTAATGGGGTTCTGTAGCAATTACTGTATTCCAAAATAAACTATAGCAGAGAAGAGAAAATGGTAACTTTTCTGTAGGCGTTATATTTTTTTACATTATCCTAAAGCAGGGATACAATTAAATGCCACTGGATGGCCCAAAAGTCTATAGAAAGATTAGTAATTTGATTAAATTCTGTAGGACTTTTTTTTCCTAAGGGCTGCATCTGAATACAGCTTGAATAGCTCAGGCTGGATTTCAAATGTTCCCATTACAAGTAGATGGAACTGCGCAGGTGCCTGCCCCACACACTTATGTCCCTGTAACTCACCAGCTGCCAGCTCCTGCTCCTCTGAGGGCTTTGTGATCATAATCATACTGGCTGCATGTCTCTGTCCCAGGGGCCTACTTAGGTCTCTGTTGATGTCACCATAGTAACAGTGCTAAAGGGAGGGGCAGACCACTGAAACCTGTTGCTGAGAGGCAGAGTAGCAGGAAAGAGCCATGTTTGGAGAGCATAAAGCAAAGTCAGTCTAGGTCAGATGGGGCAGACGTGGGTGAGCCGCATTCACTGTGTGTTGGAGAGAGATCAGTGGAGAAACTAGTCATGGGAGTAGCAGGGTGACTGGACTGGATGCAGGTTTCTCTGTCAGCTGAAGGTAATGGGGTGGATTAACCCAGTGGCTGCTGTTATGCCAGCTTTGTAGCAGCATATGCCAAGGGAGCTGGCATCCATGTCCGTAATATCTGGAGTTGCAGCCATCTCATAGTACACTGCAGTGGGACATTGTGACATGGCTGCATTGGCTCCTGATATTACAAGCTAAACATGATGATGGCTAAACAAACCTGAGGAGAGAAAGAACTTCACAGGCCTCGGAATAACATCATAAACAGAAAAAATCTCTCTCTATCTTCCAGAAAAATCCGTCAGGCCCTGGAAGTGGCAGACTCGGATAAGCTGGCAGGAGAAAAGGGATGCAGGAGGAAGACTGTAAGTACTGAATGCTGCTTGCAAAGTGTTATACTTGTATTGCTGGTTCTCTCTTATTTTTTATCTTATGCTGATTGTCTCATAACAGAAAGCTCCTATCCCAACCCCCTGTACCTCCCACAGGGCAGTCTGTCTATTCTGGTAAACCATAGTGAGAGAACTACTGTATCCACCTTGGACCTTTGAAAATGTTGGCTCTAGTGGCCATCTTCAGTTAAAGGAGCAGATTTACCCAGGACTGGACAAAATCCAGGAGGCATTTATTTTCTGGGAGTCAGAATTCATGTCTGTCTCACCCAGGTAACACTCTGGGAATGAGACTTTGCAAGGTCTTTTCACTTAAAAATACAGAGGGAGGTGGGTGATGCTTCCTAATTCATGGTTGGTTACGACAGCGACTGGGGCGCGCGGCTCTGAGACCAACGGCTTCAAAGACAGACAGACAATTTCTATTTTCTGGATGGATCTTAAGTGCTCAGGCTTCAGTTTATTTTCATTTATTTTAGGACAGCGGTACCCAAAACCTTTTATTTTTTGCAGATCTCCTCCTTTGTTTAGGTGAAGTCCTCTGTATGTTATTAATAGACATGGGCAATCATAGGCATGGGCACAAACCAAAAACCCTGATCCAAACATCTCTTCCAAACTTTGAAGGATTCCTTTCCAAGGTTGGAAAGGCTGTCTTAGGGCTTGTCTACACAGGGACATTTACAGGCATTATGAATCCAATATAATTATACAGTGGCCGCTTTCCACCACTCTGGGCAGTGTAAAGGGGTATTAGTGTAACTGGCTCTAAGTAACTTGCCTAAAGTCACCTAGGCTAGGAAGCCTGTGTCGCAGCCAGGAATTGTACCCAGTGATAAACCCTTCCAGAAGTTTGGGTCCATGCAAATTGTAATGTAAACATAGAAGCAGATTGGCTATATCACCAGTCAGAGATGCAGAGCAGGCTGTGCTAGTCCATAAGAGAGCCTAGTCAGCTTTGAAGGGGAGGAAAATCATGGCTTGGCTTTTTCCTCTTGCATCCTTCATCCAAGGGAACTGGGCTGGGTTCCCAGGCCAGACCCAGGTGTTAGCTGGGTCTGGAAAGCAAATGCATCAGGCTGATAAATCAGCAGAGCCATTATAAATTAGAATCAATTTGGCAGACTGGGGGAGTTATGTCCAACTCTAAAAATGAGGAGGGAAAGACAGTTCATCTCCGATAGAGGAGAAGAGGCTGGAAAGAAAGGAGAATTCCTTTTGTTAAATGTGGTCCCTGCAAGCCCTTGGTTATACCCCCTGCCGGGTCTCAGAACTGAAAGGCAGAGAAAAGGGCTTGTTGACCTAATGTTAACCTTCCACTGTCAGCCATTCAGCTTGCTGATCATCACACCCCTCTCCTTAATCCCAAAGGGAGAGGGTACAAAGCCTACCCAGGGACTGTGCCATCTAATTAACATTAGGCTTGAGCAAGATTTTGTCCTTCTTTGTGTTTGCAGCAACTGAAATTTAAATGGCGCTTTTGCTTGTTCGTGTTATAGCCTGGGCTGCCGCTGGCCTTCATTATGTCCTGGCCAGTATATCTAATTCATAGCCAATAACACATACAAAATGTAATGCCACTGAGCTGTAAATCTGTAAGATTATTTAGTAGCAAAATAAAAGCCAAGTGTTGGTCATTGGGGGGATGGGAGGGAAAGGGTGGGTAGATCTTATAGGAATGAAAGCTGGAAAAGACCTTTGAGGCTGTATGCTCCATCTTTTGGCCAGAACAGGATAGTTCCCCATGGTGATGTAGATGAGATGAACTGATAGGGCCTGATTTCCAGAGGTCCTGGACAGCTGCAATTCCCACTGACTTCAATTGGAATTATGGATCCTGAGCAGCTTTACAAATGAGGTCATAGTACCTGACTGGCCATTAGTGGTCTCATTAAAGGCTGGGAAGGAAAGTAGTCAAAGTTCCCCCAAGCTCATTGGGTTGATGCAGGTTAAGGCATGTCAGTTTCATAGCCAACCATACAGAGGCCTGATGTGGCCAGCATCACATCTGACTGCCTTTGACTGCCCTAACTTGATGGAGCAAGTACCCATTTTGCAGCTGGGTGAAGTGAAGGTGGCCTTTCAGCATGAGATTGACTCCAACCCATGCCCTTCAGGATGGTAGCTGAGCGCTTTAACCACTCAGCCAGTAGAAATGAAGTGGGAGGAGAGGGAGACAAGGGAAGACGCTGGCCTCTCTATAGCTCTTTGGTGTCCAGGAAGCAAATTCTGCTCTCATTTATGCTGGGTACAGGTACACCTTAGTGACATGGGAATAGCTGAGGGTGAACTTGGCCCTAGGAGTGGAGTGCTCTTATAAGTCACTTTACGGTGGAGTTAAAGCTGCGGCCACATAACTCTGCCTTGTGATCGCTGTAGCCTTCCCCACTAGAACTAGTGAGTACTGCCTTTAATTCTTGGCAGGGAGACTGGATGCCCCAGGAGCTTAGTAAAGGGTTATAGACTATTTTACCTCTCAGATAGAGATTCAAGAACTTGTAGGGACCAAAAGTTGTTCCCATCTGATGACCATTGAATGGCATGAAATGAGCTTGACGCTGTTGGTTTGGTTCCCAGTGGACAAGTGTCCACCTTCCCCAAAGGAGCATTACATGGCCTCCTTGTTGGTAAACACAGACGAAGAAGAGGACTGAATGAGCATGAAGACTGAACTCTCCTCTCGACTGTAGAGGTGGTCCCTGTCTGCCCAGTGTGGTGGGACAGTATGAGGAGACTCTTATTCTGCAGATTCCCACACCATTCTGGCTCTGAGGATGAACTAGGTGCATTGTATCATAATATCTAGTTAAGGAGGCTGTTACGCTCCCTTGACACACACTAACAGTTTAGTGACGCCAGGATTGTGTGCCTGGACCATTGTGATCCCAGCTTCATGCAGGGTCAAAAACACTAGAATGTGGATTTCTAACACTCTCACCTCAGAACAATCATCACATGGAGAAATGGGCCTGCACCAGAAACCCATGTCTAGACACTCCCTCCTCCGCTGCAGAACTTTGGGGAAGTTCTGATCCAGGTCTCTCTAATGGGTCTGAATGAAAACCTGTAATCTGTTTGGATTCAGACCCGCATTTTGCCTCTCTTGCCCATCTTTACTTTTGGGTAAGTCGTTTTCGATTAGCTACATGCAACTAACTATCTTCTGATGTCATGGGGAAGGGCTGTATTTGGAGCACTGACGACTGTGGTCAGTCGATCAGATTACCTGCCTCCTAGCCTTCCCCTCTGCCCAGCCTCTCCTGTTTCACAGCCTCTAGCTGTGCCAGCTTTCCTGATCCTGTTTGCTTAAGTAATTGGCACTGCATACCATGGGTAATCAGCTTATTTTTTTTCTCTTCATAATTTGTATACAGTTCTCCCTTTCTCTTCTAAAGAGATAATGATGTAGCCTGTTTCTGTGAGCTGCCTGGGTATTTTGCCATGTCCTGACTGCAATAACACTTTTCCCATCATAAATCCATTTTGTTTTTCTCTATAGACATTCCACTGCAAACACTAGAGAATTGACTCTAGAGCCCAATCATGCCTTAACTGGGAGTTGAGGGGAATAGACTAGATGACATAACAGGTCCTTTCCTCTTCAGTTTTTATTTTACCATGGGTGGATATTTGAAAGATAGTGGGGAAAAGCCCAACATAATCACACATTCTTTCCTGGTTTATTCCTTTTGACTTTACTAGACGGGGGGACCCATGCTGGAAAGTTTGGATCTAGTTTCAAACTTCCCTGAAGTTTGAAGCTATTTGGGCTACTAAAGAGCTAGGGGCCAGCTGTGACATTGGGATTTTGAACCTTGCCAAAGCTGATGTTTTAGTTTGAACTCCTCTCCAGGTAAAACTCCTCTTTTATTTCTTTTTCATTCAAATCTTGGCAACTTCCTCTTGCCCAGCTGTAAATCTGCTCTTACCTCTACACTCTAATCCTTTCCTTGGCTGCTAACACTATCGTCCTCCTTGTTTCAGGGCCTGGCTTCCTACTGTTAGATCTCCTTATTGGATTTTTACCCTCCAATCTATTTAGTCTCCTCTGTGTGCTCAATATAGCCCTTTAACCCTTCAACACCCTTTCATCTCTGCCTCTCAACCTAGGTACCAGCCTGTGCCCTCCTCATCACATGCATACAGCTCCCATTTGCATTTCTCCAAACAGGGTCTTTCAAGTTCCCTCCCTTCTCTCCAAATAATCATGCTTAGGTTTGATCTTGTTTTGTCTGGCTCCTTTTTGTAAATTGCCCAGAGAAGGCTTCTGAACCTGTATCACCATCTCTAATCTCATTCTCTTTGTACACCAAGGGTAGGCAACCTATGGCACGGGTGCCGAAGGCGGCACACGAGCTGATTTTCAGTGGCACTCACACTGCCCGGATCCTGGCCACCGGTCCGGGGGGGCTCTGCATTTTAATTTAATTTTAAATGAAGCTTCTTAAACATTTTTAAAACCTTATTAACTTTACATACAACAATAGTTTAGTTATATATTATAGACTTATAGAAAGAGACCTTTTAAAAACCTTAAAATGTCTGACTGGCACGCGAAACCTTAAATTAGAGTGAATAAATGAAGACTCGGCACACCACTGCTGAAAGGTTGCCGACCCCGTTGTACACGGTGGGTGGTTTATTGTAATCTCTTTTTCTATTTGTGGGCTGTGCAGCATCACAAAGTTCAAATTGGTTTAAAAAACCCCACATCATTTTTCAAGAGGACATTGCCCAGAGATTTTAGTTCTCTGCAAGGGCCAAAAGGGTCACAATGCTCCTGGAGAGATTTTGGGAAGAGGTTAAGAAAGCTGAGACTCTATTTTTTCCCTGTAGAGGACTTGGGGTGATCTGATTTCTTACAGGAACCCTAAGAATTCCTCAACCTCTCTCTGTTTTTCCACTCTTGTATGCCCCATCTTGCAGCCACTCCGAGCTTATGAGTACTAGCCAGAAACCCCTTCTGCACCAGACAATGTGATCTGGAAGAGGGGTCAGGTTTGGCCCAAGATTTCTAGTGGTGCCTACTGATTTTTGGGTGTCCAGTGTGAGGCACCTTAAAGAGGTCTGATTTTCAGAGGACAAATGCTATGCAGTTTCTGAAAACTGGGCCCCTTTTAGGTATCTCAAGTTGAGCACCCAAGAACGGAGGCACCCAGAATCACTAGTCACTTTTGAAAATCTTGGCTTTGAGCAATTAAAGGCTGTCCCTCTGTTTTGTCCTGTGTTGGGATCCATGCCCCAGGCTGGATGAGAGAGCAAACGATCAAGACCAGAAACCAATCCCCAGTTTCCCGGGGTGCATTATGGATTAAGTGCTAGACATCCAGGTCATCCTTAAAAGTCTGGAATTGAACCTTTACGCCAAGAAAAAAATTAATTATTTTAGTCAAATGCAAAACTATAGAGGGGTCTGGGTTCCAATCCTGGCCCTGCATTCAGGCAAGTCTCACTGTGCCTTAGTTCCCTATCTGTTAAATAATAATATGTATGATAATAATACCCAGCTCTTATATAGCACTTGTCATTCATAGATCTAAAAATGTTTTACAAAGGAGGCCAATAGCTTTATCCTCATTTTACAGATAGGGAAACTGAGGCACAGAGCGGGGATGGGACTTACCCAAGGGCACTCAGTAGGCCAGTGGCCGAGCTGAGACTAGAGCCCAGCTCCCTGGAGTCCTGGCAGGGACTGACTCTTACTGTGTGTATGGATAGCACCTGGTGGGATGGGGTTCTGATCTCAGTTGGGGCCTCATGGAACTGCTGTAACATGCCATATCTCTTCTCTGAATAAAGCAAGGATTATTTCAGTACGCAGGGCTGTCCCTTCAGCACCACCTCAGGGCTAAATGTACAGTGATAAATGATGGGCCAGATCCTCTGTTGGTGTAAATCAGTGTAGCTCCGTGGAAATCAGTGGAGCTAGGCTGACTCACGCCAGCTGAGGATATGGCCCAAGCTGTCTGTACTCTGTGTGCTGCATAATCGGTGGTGATGTGGCACCAGTGGTATCTGTCTTGCCACCCCCAGGCTCAGAGTGCCTGTTAATGGAATACAGTCTCACTTGGAAGGAATGTGGAAATCCAGCCACTGGATGAATGACCATTGGTTCCTGGTGCTCTAATCACCCAGCCTGCCTTACAATAGAGGGATAAAGCAGCTGAGACAAACACTTCATATCGTTTTGTTTCACAGCCCACACACTGACGCAGCACCATTATTTTTAGACAAACTGGCTCTTTGTTTGTGGCAGGTCTTTATTCGGACATCATGGAATGATAAACATGCTTTATTCTGTGTGTTGGCCAAGGCAGCATGTTTATATTCAGAGGGGTCTGGTGGTAACAGTGTAAGTCGGAACACGAGCCCTTGTCTCACTGAACAGCCAGAGTGTGAAACATAGGGAGAAAGAGTCAGACATGCCAATGTTCAAATCCAGAGACACATGATCCATTTCTGACTATGCCTGGCTTTTCATCTTTCTGCTCCATTGCCTCCTGCAACCAGCCAGCCACTCCCTAGGCCTTGATTAGCCCATATCCTCCTCCTTTTTGTGCCTTTCCAGCTACTTTGTGATCTCAAAGCCTTCATCTCGGTAGCACTGATATGTGTTGCTATGGCTAAGGCTGTGATTCACAGCAGTGTTTGCATCTTACCTGAAACTGGAGATATATATGTATGTGTTTGCACTGAGCACTTTCCCGCTGTTCAGTTTTATTTACACTGGGGAAAAAAATCCCTGGGAAAGAGACCCTACTACAGAGGCAGGTGGTGGCGGCGGGGAGAGAGCTATTATGGAAGGCCTAGTCTGGAGAGGAGAGTGATGAGCAAAAAAAAATATATGGAGGAAGGGTCAATTTGTGTGTGTGTGTGTGTGTGTGTGTGTGTGTGTGTGTGTGTGTGTGTGTGTGTGAGTGTGAGAGAGAGAGAGAGAGAGAGCTGCTTTTGATTTAACTAGGACTGGCACATGTTCAAACCCAGACTGGCTTCATGGGAGGGGGAAGGATGTGTATGGAGTGTCTGTATAGGTGGGAGTCATATGTTCTGACCCGCACATCATCCCTCCATAGATCACATTTAGCAATGACTGCAAAACCTTTCTCTCAGCCCTACACTTTCCTGGGTGTCCGTTTGCATATGGTATAAATGTGGATTGTAGGGAGCTTCTTTTTGGTCATGACTTGCCATAGAGGAAACTGGAGGAGATAAGTATTACCAAGAACGGCTGGGGAGGATGGGACGAGGAATTCTTCTCACACACCTTTAGTCCTTTCATTATTTTTTGAGTTCCATTTAATGGAAGCCGCACATCTCAAGGTTGCTGCTGGTCTGGACCCCAATTATTTTCCAAAAACAAGCCAGTCAGTCACAGTCCCACCTAGGTTGTTTTCTGCATGGGTGCCCCCTTTGCTGCCAGGATGACAGCCACATCCTTTGGTGCTAAGTAGGTAGTTCCCAGTGCTTGCACCCCAGGGTGGCAGGTCAGATTCACACTCCAGGAAGTACTGGGTGCATCGCCAGCTGACAATAGACTGGTTTTCTTCATTCTGTTTTTTGCTCACCAGCAACTTATTTCCACTCCTAGCTTCTCCCTTCCCATTGTCCTGTCAGCCTAGATAGGACAGAGCAGAGAGGGCCACAGAGAGGACCTTTTGCCTCACCCAGACTGGGGGAAAAAAATTGTTAGCTGCAAGTACTTTTACAAATGACCCTCTTTTATAGTATAGATAGATCCTCTGCCCATCCGCCCCCTACTGCCTCCTGTCTCCTTGTGTCTCTGTCTTTCTCTTCACTAGACATGCTACATGTGGCATATAGGTAGGAGAAAGCACACTGCATTCTGGGCTAACAGAGGGTCCTGCTTAGAAGACACATGCCCATAGCTCACCGAAAGGTTGGCCTGGTAATAGTGCTCTTCATTACCCTGGACACTCAAATAAGATTTCTAGTTCTGCCTCTTCAGGTTACCATGTGCAGGTAAAGCTACCACAGCAGCATGCTCAGAGCCTGAGGGAGAGACGCTACATTTTGTTGCTGGCTAATCAAAGATTGACACTGACGAACACCAAGGGGGAACTTTCTTCAACTTTCCTTAGCCAGTTTGTAGGTGGCTGTGAGATTAATTCAAGGACCAGTGATCATAACGATTTATACCAGTAGAGGGTCAAACCCCTGTGTTTTTGAGAAAAGATGGTCTAGTGCCTAGGCTACTAGTCTGGTGCTTAGGGAGATCTGAGTTCAATTCCCTCCTCTACTACAGATTTTCTTGGGCAAGTCACTTAGTCTCTGTGAGTTTGTCCCTTTATCTGCTCCCAGGTAGTTAGTTCTGTTGTTCAGAAAAACAATCTCGGTGTTAGCTTCATAGTGTATCAGTTTGGGATCTGATGATTCTATCATTGTTTGTAATAAATTGGCTCAGAATAATGGATCTTTTATGAAAGGCTGACGAAGCTCTTGGGTTGTGTGGATAATATTATTAGAGACATTTGCATTGATGGAATAATTCTGAATTACTTCACATAAACATGCATTCAATTAAGAATTAAATCAATACTTCCTGGGCCCTCTTCCAGATCCGGAGATGGAGAAGGCACTCTACTTAGGGTTGGGTTTTATTTCTGTTAGCCTGTCTCTATCTCTAAGGGCTTATGTATACTACCACTTTTGTTGGTATAACTTATGTCGCTCAAGACTGTGAAAAAACACCTCCCTAAGCAACATAAATTACACCGACAGAAGCGCAGTGTGGACAGCGTTACATCAGCAGGAGTTTCTCTCTCTGACATAGCTACCAGCACTTGGGGAGGTGGTTTTATTATGTCGACAGGAGAGCTCCCATCTATTATGTCTCCCTTCGGCATAGCGCGCCTACATAAGTGATCTTACAGCAGCACAGCTGCATCGGTACACCTGTGCCATTGTAAGCTCACTAGTGTAGACAAGCCCTAATAGTGGTTTCATATCGCATTTTCGGGGGCTCCCAGGGGGGTTGACCCCTTAATGAAAATCACGTTGTGCTGCTGCATGTTGATGTTGAATCTTCACATCGCAGCACTGAGTCAGTGCATGAAAGCATTGCGAAGCTGCACCATCATGTTGATGGGACATTAGCACACCATACTAATAATTGGCTTTCCTGTGCCAGTCCCAAGGAGCTATGGAGCAGGAGCAGCAATGCTAGTCATGAAACAAACCAGCAGAGCCTGGAAAAACATTACTTACTTTCAGACATGGATTATTAAATGGGTTAATTCCCCCCCATTAAACCTGTCTAATGTTTCATTATTATCCTTTGGCCTTTTGTATAGTAATATTGTAATTGTTGGGAAGGAGGAGGTGTCCTCTAGGATCCCCGTGTCCATTTGATCTATCTAATCCCCTGCAACAAGGTGTGTCTTGTCTGACTGCCCCATCCTTCTGGCTGAATGGAACTCCTTCTGGAGCACATCAGCTCCACCCCTGACTCATCCACAGGAAGCTGCTCCAGAGCGAAGCCAGACACTCCCTCCCCATTGTCAAATATGTCACATTAGCCACATCCCTGGGACCTGCTGCACTGACAGCTTGGAACTAAGCTCAACATGCTGCTCTAGAGACCCCCTTGGTGACAGTGTAACCCGCAAGGAGCATGTGGATATTTGTCTCCCTCTAGGGGCTGCTCCACATAAGAGGTTTATGAGTCTGCAACTATTACTTCTGGTTTTAAGAGGTTTATGAGTCATGCTACTATTGCTTTAGCTGAAACAGTAAAGGCTCATGCTTTAGCGCTGAAGGTTCCCATTCCAACCCTGCTGTTGGCCCAACATAGTGGAACAGTGGCTTAGCGCGTACAGGTATTATTTCTATAGTGTTTGAAACACTAGACATTTTATTTTCTTCATTAGTGTGGCCATTTAGTAGTTGGAATGATAAAACATTCCCAGGTGTAAGTTGTGGTCTAATAACCAACACTCCTCATTGATGGCTGGTGGTGATTTATCTTTCATCATTCACGCCTAATGATGCAACTCATTGTGGTGTGGTGTACTATGCAATAATGCCCAGCCTGCTGCGTCTCTGACTGCTTAGCCATTTTATGTAACCATATAATTATAACCTGGGAGGTGGTGTTTATATAGCTATATCTATAATAGTATTAATAACACTGCTGCTGTTCTTTAATTTCTGACTGGCTTCACTCTGATGGAAAGGCAGTTCCCTTGTTTCTTTCTCAGCTGCCCATAGGAAGTTCCTCAGACATGCCCTTGTTTTATCACTCTGGTCTGCTATCATCCCACCTGTGGGGTCACTAATGGGGCTGCTGGCATTATTACCATTCTCCTTTGGTGCTACAGTGGTTATATTCCTGTGACAGGTTGACTGGCCCCTTTAAGAAGGAGCGGGGTCCAATACACCTGTGACTACTAGTCACTGCCTCCCAGTTGGGCTCAAGAGAAGGCCCTGGGCCATATAAATTGGAGACTGGGTGAGTCAGAGCCTGAGAGAAGTAGGGCAGGTGAGCTGCCTGAGACCAGAGGAGAGACAGAAGATGCAGCAGAGAGAGTTGTCAGAGGGAAAGGGCTGCAGGAGACCTGAAGGAGGACAGTAAATGTGAGCTGCTGGTGATGAGCTCAGAGGAAGATGGTTGATAAGCACTGGCCAGAGCAGAGTGAGCTGAGGAGTCCTTGATGCATTTCAGGAGAGTTTGGGCCATGACCCCTAGGAAAAAGGGAAAGATCCAGCTCCTCAGGGTTGCTGTGCCAGGAAGCAAGAGGGTTGGTGTGGGAGGATGGGCCCTGCTGAGCAGATGTAGGGCTTGCAGGTAGGGATACCTGGGGGAGTGGAACACTGTAGGAAGGGGGAAGCCCTCTGGGTGAAGGGCTGTGAGAAGACTCTCAGGCAGGGAGGTCTGGAAATTGGTGTCCTCGGGGGTGGAGGGAGAGGGAGAGTGCTGCTGTTGACTCTCAGGTGGGTGACTTGGAGGTGAGGTCCCTGGAGATGGGAATGGAAAAACCCTCTCTCTCTGTATGTTTACTGTGGGAATTAGAGAGTAGTTTTATTACAAGGCTTTTGGGGAACTAGTGCACTGGTGTATATGAACACACTATACCCAGAGGACGGCTTTGTATCGGTCAGTTAGAGAATGTTCCTTTCACCAGTGGACAAACAAGGGAAATGAAGGCTGGGCCTGACATTGCAGGGTGCTTGTTGCCGTACCACAGCTCCACACCCACTCAAGTTAAACAGTGTGATTAAAAAGAACAGGAGCATGAATTCTTACCACTGTAACAAATCCATCCCTGTTGGTTTCAGTAGACCCTAACGTCCATAGTTATGCTATGGGAAAAATTTGGCTCTTGTTTTTATGAATGGGACTATCTGGGAATGATCAGACTATAAGGATTGTGTTACCAGGGTACCACTGGCTACTGCCATAGTGATGTTTGGGACAGACAACAAAACATCTTATAAAATATATAGGGTGGATACTCAGGACTGACTGACTGGGAGTCACAAAGAAGGTGGTAGGCCATGCTTACACCCACCTAATCCTCAAGCTGTTGAGCCTAAAGTTACTTCTGAGGCACAATTTAGAGTGGTCTCAGTGATGTGCTATGTTACATCTGACCGCCTGTGGTCCCAAGGGGCAGTTCTGAAAGCCAGGAATTGCCATTCTGGCCATGCTCCCTTTCCCCCTGCTATTTCCCTACACCAGGGGATATGGAAGGAGGTGGTGTAGATTCCTGTATGCTGGGTGAATTGGTACAAAACCGCCACAGCAGGAGCTAGTTTGGCCCTATATATCTTACAGGGCCACATGCTGAGCCCAGAGGCCAGAACGGGAGTATGGACATTGGGTTCTGTACAGGTAGTAAAACAGGACCAGCAGGAAAAGGCCTGTTTCTGAACAGCCAGTAAAACTCATTTGTCCATTTCTCTTGCTGGATTGGATGATTCACCCTCATCGTTTTGTTAATTGTTCTAATAGCAGACACAGAGCTCTTTGTTTTCCTGCATTCTGTAACTAACCATGAGGAGGCAGTGAGCAGCATATCATTGTCAGTAACATACTGTGCTGTTGGTATGCCTCACTTCTCCGGTATACCTTAGTAAATCAGTGGAATTACACTAGGATACAGTAGCTAAGGTAATGGAGTGGAGAATCAGGCACATAGACCATTCTGTGTTGTACATAGAGGCTAACCTCCTTCCTTCTCCAAGGTTTGGATTTATTAATGAAGAAAACAATAAAATAACATAAGTCATCTCAAATCTTCTCCCCAGGCTTGGCTATTTCTATGGATCCTCCCTCCAGACTGCTGAGCTCACACCCTAGATCCTCTCTTCCTGAGAGAGAGCTACCTTCACCTCCCTTCTATTTGGGGTGGTAAATAAGTCCCATGCATTAGTGAGCCTGCAGAACCTACTTAACCCTGGGATCAATACCAGCTAACTGGGCGGAGTATTTCAGGTAAACACTGCCAGTCTATTACAGTCACCAGCTATGGAAGGTTCAAACTTCCCCTATAGAATAACAGAGAGCTAAGTCCCACCACCACTAGCCCACTAGCAGAAGGGGAGAGTGTTTTCTTTAATTTCCAGTGTGCCCTATGGTGAACACCCCATGCATTTGAATGGGAACAGAATGGCATTAAGGGGTCTGTAGCAGAATTGTGTTCTCAACATCACCTGCCTCAGGAGGGATTTGGTATCACTGCTCTGAGTTGTTCAGAAAGCATATTATGGGGTGTATGAGCCGAACAGTAGGACAACGGTGGGTGTGGCTACAAGTATCATGTCAGAACGCACACATGCTGCCGCTGCTCCTGTGTCCCAAGCGGGAGAGGCACAGCTCTGCACCAGACCCAGAATGCAGTACTGCTGAGTGCATGTGTCTGCATTTGTAGCTGTGGGGCAGATACAGGACCCAGAGGAGCTGCAGGTGGAGGGATGGTCCTTGGGATGGCGAGAACAGTCCAGATCACATCAGTTCCCAAAAGAACTCGCCACCAGGGCCTGGTCCGAGAAAGCTCTCTTCTTTCGCAGTCAGGCTGGCTGAGTCATTCGGTCTCCAGGGAAGCAGCTGTTGGAGCTTGGGGTGAAATGAAATGGGGATGTGAAGAGGGAGGATGAGTAGAAAGGCTCAAGCTTTTGAATCCAATTTTGGTAGGCATGGAGCAGGCTTCAGTGCACTGGCTCAGCCCCTTCTATTCTCTCTAGCAGGGGGCTTTCTTTTCTCCCTCCCTCAGGGCTGTAGCTCAATAGAATGGGCTTTTCCAGTAATGAGGGGGCGAAGGGGAGGGAGATGGAATTGCCCATTCAAAGGCAGCTCCCCCTGGTCCTCTGGACACTGTCATCCTTTTCACTCACACAAATGCTGGCATCACATGACCCACGGCTGAGTGTGCTCCAGCCCGAGGTCTGATTGGTCACCAGCTCCTTTTTTGAAAGCCTAGGTGGCCGTGGCAACGAGAAGCAGGCCAGCCATGCTTTCCTGGGCCCCAGAGAAGTGCCGCAGGCGCTGAAGAAAGGCAGGCGGCACGCACCAAGAAGCATCAAGTGGGTCACCAGCCCTTCTCCAGGTACCTGCTATTGTTAATTCCCAGTGGTCCTCTTCCTTTCTGCTCAAATGTTTGAGTTGCAGTTAGCTTTGTGTCTATTTCGGTGTGCTGTGCGCATTGTGGAGGGTCCCTATTTGTGTTAACTCGCTTGTCACATCACCCATCTGTCTCCTATTACCAGGAGAGTGCTCTCAGGCCATCCCAAATCTGTACAGGGACAGAGGAACCTGTTGCAAGAGGCCATTAAAAAAAAAAAAAATCCATCGCCTCAGACTGGTGTGCAACAACAAGTCAGGCAGAATTGGAGTCAAAACTTTAAAATGACTGAGTAAGAGAGGACTCAGGGCCAGATCCTCAGCAGGCGTAAATTGGTCTAAGTCACCACAGCCTCGCTGTCTTCAGTGCAGCCACACCAGCAGAGGATCTGGTGTGTACGCTTACTAGAAATAACGTTTACTGCAGGTTTGACTGTGGGGCAGAGGGATAGCTGAAGAAGTGGCCACTGAAAAAGGCTTAAATACATAGCTACTTTAGGGGCTTTGGGGGTTTTTTTGTGTGGTTTTTTTTGGAAAGACGAAAAATTAGGACTAGCAAATGACATCAGGTTGTTTTTGGTTTGCTTGATTGATCAAAATCCATCAGGACCTCCAGGACTTGCAATTCTGCTGGATATATTATGCTTCAGAGAAGGTGGATTTGGGTTTAAACGAAAGAAACCTGTCTTGCTGAGAGAGCTTCTCTTGAAAATGATCCCTTTGCTTTAGCACAAACAGAGAAAAACCTGTCTTATGTTCTGTTCCTCTGCAGTCTGGAGGAGGGGTGAGAAAGGAAGGGCTCAGTTAAATCTAGGGAAGCTGCTGTGATTGTGAAGAGTGCATTGTAAAGAAGGGGCTGTTTGAGCAATCTGGGATGCAGAGTGCAGAAACAGAGGGTGAGTCCAATCAGCCTTCAGCGAGAATTGCAAGGTGTTGTGCAAAGGCAAAAATTCATAGAGCAGCATTTGTGAAAATATGAGCAAGCAGATTAACAGCATCATCATGCAAGGCTCTTGGGGTTATAAATCCTCTCTTAAGGTTACCTTCCATCCCAGAAGAGCCCCAATTTGTTCTGCAGGCCTGGTTTGTGAAAGAGGACGGATACAGTCCTGAATGTATTATGTGACATCATAATGCAGTATCATGACACATTGCATCACTAGGTGATGACACTGTCACAATGCAAAGATCTTTCTGTTTGCAGCTTATTACTTATATTGCGGTAGCACCTTGAGACCCAGCTCCCATCGTGCTAGGTGCTGTACATACACTTAGTCAGAGACTGTCCTTGCCCTCAAAGAACTTGTAAATAGACAAAACAGAGGGAGTATTATTATTCCACATTCTACGAATGTGGAATCGAGGCACAAGATTTCCCCAATGTCACACAGGGAGTCTAAGGTCTCCTGATTGCTAGTTCAGTGCCTTAACCACAAGACCATGCTTCCTCCCTTGGTCAGTTAAGGATCACAGAAGATCACTGTTCCATTGTAGCTGATAATATCCACCCGAAGCAGCACTAAACTTGGAGGCAAACTTGTACTCTATGAGCAAGTTCTCAGGTACACTATGGAGGATTCCTTCATTCTGTGACACACTCATGCACCAGACTGGAAATATGCAGTAGTTTAATTTACATATAAACTATAGCTCTTTAATGGTTTTAAAGGTTAGGCAGCTGGTGTACTGAGACTACTGCCTATCATTCTGACTGATGCTGTCTCATTGTTTCCCTGTTACCACTCCACCTGTCTGTATCCACCTGTTGTCTCTTGCCCCGTACTTACATTGCAAATTCTTCAGGGTGGAGACTGTCTTTCTGTTCAGTGTTTGTACAGTGATTAGCACCATGGTGTATGATTGAGGCTGCTAGGCACTACTGCAATACAAATAATAAATAATGAATGAAATTGAATATCAGTACAGTTGCCCTGTATTTATTCTAATAGTATATTCAGTTTTATATGGGCCTCAGCTTTTGATATACCAGAAAGTAAGCATGGGTAACACAATTTCTACAAATAAATTGTCAGGAGGAAGTGTCAAGTTGTGGCAGTTGAGCAGGGAGCATTTGTGGCATTAGGAAGTGTAAGTAGGCAGTTTGGAATTGTAGGAGGAGAACATTCGCTGGATGTTTCTGCTAAAATAATCAGCAGTGAAATAGTTAACAATGTTGACAAATTATTTTTAGGTTCAGAATTAACAATCCACTGGGATTGATTGGCCAGTTCAGCCCCATTTAGTGCTATTTTGTTCAGATTGCCTTCAGATCCAAGCAGACATCACAGCGTTCATTTATACTTGGTTCACATTTCCACATTTCACACTTGGTTCACGTTTTCAAGGTGTTTTTTGCAAGCATAAGAGCTAGGAAAGGAAGGAAGAGAGCTGAGGTTCTGGAACAAAGGTTGGATTCTACTACAAATTCTGCTGTCACAGAATACATGGGATTCCAGCAGCCCATGTTCCAGCCTACAAATTTGGTTGTTCCTATTGGGATCCAGGAAGTCAAAGAGTCCTGATGACATGGAAGGTTTGGGGGTCTGGGAAAGAGCTATAAGAAAACTTGCCACACCAATGGTGGGATAGGCCAGGAATTGAACAGACTATGTGAGGATACTGTTGAGAAGTAGGCCATTTGTGGTGATTTTTTGTGAGGGGACATCTGTCAAGTGAATTTAGTCCTCAAATTTACTTCACAATAGCTTATTGAGCAGCCATCTTAGGAAAACAACTTTTGGTTACCATTGGCCTGGATTTGAACTAATGATCAAGAAATAGAAGCCCAGGACCAATTCCTTGAGCCCTCTTATCCCTTATCATTGCTTCTAAATGGCTAATTTATCACCTGTTTTAAATAGCTTCTTTTTTTAGCAGAAGAAAAGTGCTTTACACAGTGTTGCCAATGCTCACAATTTTTATTACAAGTCTCATGATATTTGATACATTTCTTAGGAACCCAGGAGCTGAGGTTTTGTGATTATGTGAGCCTTTTTTTTGTTTTTTTAATAAAAGCGGATATTAACTTAATAGCCCTCCTGGTTCTAGAGAAGAGCTTCAGAATGTGACTCAAGTGGGCCCTGAAGGCTCAGAAACCAGCTGGTTAATGAACTGAGCCCAACATGTGTGTGTTTTTAAAATTCCATAATTGTTGGCCTGATTTAGTGTGTTTAATGTTTGAGGTTGGCAGTACTGTTCACGTCCAAATCAAGACAGACCCTGACCAATTTATCCAATTATGATTTACTTTGTCTTCCTGGTGGGTCAAACAGGTAAAATCTGCTAGATTTCAAGCTATGGACAGCATTGTAAAATAATTTAAGAATGAGCTACAAATCCATTCCAGGCAGTAAGCAGGAATTTCAGCTTTGTATTTGGCTGTTCTGTTCTTTTTTAACTGGGGAAGCTAGCATTAGTGAAGAAAGACCATCCCAGAGAATCACTAAATAATTTGTCTTTTCTGGTTTTTTTATGGAATAAACACCCACTGTCTCTCATGAAGAAAGTTTGATTTAATTAGGGTGGGATTATGTTTTATAATGTTCCCTGTGCTGTTTGCGCCTGGTGTAAATATCTCTAGCAAATAATTACTGTAAGAAGACTGGGGCTAATAGTAAATTCACTCCAATAAGGTTTAATGCTGATGTATGCTATTGATTGGAGGAGCTGACAGTTGTCAGTTTGTAGCATTGGTGATTAAGGTGGAATGATTTGTCACAAGATGATTAAGTGCTAATGAGGAGCTAGTGGACTGAAGAAGTCCCACTTAATGCACATTACCTAAAGAGGTGTGTAGTCATTAGGACTATAATTCTAAAGGTAACCATGTCTGAGGAAAAAGAACAGGAGTACTTGTGGCACCTTAGAGACTAACAAATTTATTAGAGCATAAGCTTTCGTGGGCTACAACCCACTTCTTCGGATGCATATGCATATGTCTCTAAGGTGCCACAAGTACTCCTGTTCTTTTTGCGGATACAGACTAACATGGCTGCTACTCTGAAACATGTCTGAGGAATGATTTGTTGCCCTTGTTTGATATTGCTGATATGTTGTGGCAGTAGCCATTTGGAAGGTGAGCTTGGCAACCAGAAAGGCTAGAGACTTTTTTTTTTTTTTTTAAATGAAATGCAGATGTTTCTGACGTTCCTCAGGAAAGATTCCTGCTTGCCTTGGGTTCATGGAGTTTTCAAGCACAGGTAGATACCAAAATTTGGGGTTCCCCAATCTAAACAGGCTAATACAAGCTATACAGAATGGCCACTCAAGATGCTACCTAGCCTGAGTGTACAGGAGAGCCTAGAGTTTTCACCCATGGTTTTAGGGCTCTCTCTCCCCTCCTCCCCCCTGGTGCTTGTATTCATTGCAGCAACTGCAGCTAGCAAGGCAGTCATTCTCCCCTACCATTGGATGTTTTCAGTCTAAGTAGATGCCAGGAGGGAAGCAAGCCCTGTGTTCAAAACAGCATTGCCTGCTGCACCCTATTCCACCTTCTGAGTCTGGGACCATCCCCTCCCTATGGCTGGCTAGTTCTTATGTGGTGCTTTTCATCAGCAGGTGGGGGTGGCAGTGGGGAACCTACAACATGGGCAAATCTTGAAGCACACTTTATAGACAGGAGCAACTGGCTGGCTAAGATTGGGGCCATTTGAGATGGTGTGAAGAAAGCCAAGGGGCTGTTACAACTGCCACCACCAGTCTGTCAGTATGGCAGCTAATCAGGTGTATCTGACACCCTCTGATTGCTCTGGTAAATTGACTCATTATTTGCAGTTGTCTGCCAGGGCCCTTTCCAATTTGCCTGATTAAGAGGCAAAGAAAAGGAGTGTTTCTCTCTCCTTTTTAACAAGGCTTCCTTCAGCACATGGACAAAATTACACATAAAATAAATCTCTACACTAGGAGATTGTCTTCCTAGGTGTTTTAATGCCTTTGGGCTGTGCGTATTTTTTCCTGAAGGAAAGAGCCTGGTCCTGTTTATGTGACAAAGGGTGGGATCCGCAAGGGGACTGAAGCCTTGCAATGCCCCCTTAAAGATCTGTTGGCATATTGGGGAGCCATCCTAGTACCCATGGCTGTTCCCAAGGTTGAACAAAATAACATTGTTATAGGTGAGGATGAATTGGATGAGTTTGATATGTGACCTCACCCATCTTTTCCCTCTAATATTCTGGGACCAACACAGCTACTGCAACAACACGGCATACAGTACTTCTAAGAGGTTTTTCCTTCTAAAATTCTCTCCAGCTGAAGGGAAAGAGGTGCAGGTGTTGGCAGCGACCACCACCTTGTGACAGCCTCCATCAAGCTAAAACTGAGAAGTGTGGGTCCACCAAACAAGGGACATAGATGTTATGATATTGACAAGCTAAAGTCCCTTGAAATACAGAAAGCCTTCATTCTCCAGTTAAAGAACAGGTTGCAAGCGCTTGCAGACGTTGATGAAGAGGAGGGCAGCACCATCAGTCAGGACGGTGGCACAAGCTAGGACATCTGGAACAAAATCAATAAAGCCAGGAACACCTTCAGGAGCTTAAATACAGTCTGGAAATCATCAAAATACAACACCAAAACCAAACTTCAAGATTTGTCAGAGCTGTGTACTTTCAACACTACTTTATAGTGCAGAATGCTGGGGAATGAGAAAGTATGACATGTCCAAACTGTCTTCATTCCATACAACCTGCCTCAGAAAAATTCTCTGTATCTTTTGGCCCAGAACAATCTGAAACCAAGATCTATTGACACAGTGCAGCCAAGAGAATCTGAGCACCATCATTGCCAGGAGGCGTTGGAGATGGATTGATCATGTGCTTCTGATGGAAACTGATTCCATCACCAGAGTAGCAATAAGATGGACACCTGAAGAAGAGCTGTAGAAGCCGAGCTGAAAAAACTGGGGCACAGCTGGGGAACCATTGAAAGACTTGCCAGAAACAGACAGGAGTGGAGGAGCTTCGTCACTGCCCTAAACGCCAGAGGCATAATAGGAACATGATGATGATGATGATTGATGACTAGTTTAACTACGTAGATTTTTTTTAATTGATTTAGATAAACCTGTAAACACACAGTGCCTGAATCTGCTCTCAAGAACAGCACCCTTGAAGCCTGTGGAATTACCCCAGTGTAAAAAAGCAGCGGTGCTGAGAGGAGTTTAAGGTTCCATGCACAGGGTATTTGCAACACTTTCTCTTTTTGTGAACTTTCTTGTAAACAGAATTTAGTTTGTACATATGTTTGATGGGCCACAAATACCACGGGAGTGAATTTGAAGCTCTTAATCAAACACATGTTCATAAATACTATTCTCCCAGCTCTGCTACCTACCGCCTGCTCTTTTTGCTCCCGGTGTTATATGTAGCTCACTTACTGGAGTACGTAACTAACTTCCTCATGTGCACAAGATAAAGGAGATTATTCTAGCAGTGGTGCGGCCTAATGGATAGACTCCCGAACTGTGCTCTGACCTGGGTTCTATTCCCAGCTCTGCTGCAGAGTGACTTCGGGCAAGTCACTTCACCCTTCTGTGCCTTTTGTAAAGCACTCTGAGATCCACAGAGGAAAAGCACTATCTGAGAGCTAGGTATTATTATTCTACACCTTGCCATAAAGAGGGATGGCCTACTAGTCTGAGCTCAAGACTGGAAGCCAGGAACCAGTGAGTGGGTTTTTTTTGTTTTTTTAATTCCTGGCATTATTATGACTCCCTCTCTGGCATCAGGCAAGTCACTTAACTTTTCTATGCCTCATTTTCCCCCCCAGGTGTAATGTGGGAATTAGTATCCCCACATGACAGGAGGGTAGAAAATAAGTTAATTAAATGTTTCAGAGTGCTTTGAAGATGAAAAGCACTAGACATATAGTAAGTAGCATATACAGTACAAACAAACGTAGCTGTGTATCTCACAGACTATGACTAAAGGAGCAAAAAGGCTGCTTTAACCAGGGGTGTTGCATCTATCCCGTAATTAAGAGATTGTCTCAATTATCCCTTCAGTGCACTGTATCCTCCTGGCTGTGTAGTGAATGACATTGTAACAAACTGGCAGAGGTAGCTGGAGAAAAGCTTGTCAGCCAAGTGAACTGAAGCAACATATTTAATAGGGAATAGCTTTTCAGAGGACTCCAGTAGGTGCTTGCACTTGGATCTGGCCTGAAATAAATTTAGACTCAACTGTCCTCTCGGTATCCTAAACTTTATGCCCCTCGACACATAGGGCAAACCCAGAAGCTTTCCCTGGTCCCAGGCAGAGTTGCAAGTGGGTCAGTCTGGCATGAATAGTTCCCTGCTGTGATGAAGCTGTCAAGATGCAGAGATTCTTCCTGGTACGTCCCCCTCAGCTGGCATCAAAACAGACCTGATCTGGTGGCCCCAGGGACAAACCGTCTCAGGGGAGATTGCCATATAGACAAATGGGAGACCCAGACTAAAAGTTGCTACTTGTCCTGAATATTACAGGGTCTGGAAGGCAGGCTTACAGGAGGTGAACCGTGTAGATGCAGGCAGGTACAGTGTGGGGTCCTTTTTCCAGTGCATCTCAATCCAGATCTGCAGCATGCCTTGCTATTCTTGTGCTGGGCCCCTCAACAGGTCTGCCAATGCACCTCCATCTGGACCTACATCACCTCCTGCTACTCTAGTGCTGAGCCCACAGCACTAATAATGCACCTCAATTCTGACCCAGTGTCATTTGTTACTGCCCAGCCAAGGGGCACCCATTCTCAGAGTACTGACAGAGAGACATGTGCAGCTTGCATATGAGAGACAAGGTGGGTGAGGTAATATCTTTAATTTTCGACCAACTTCTGTTGGTGGAAGAAGCTCTTCTTCAGGTCTGGGAAACTTACTCCTCGGAGGCCTGCTCTACACTAGGAAATTAAGTCAGTATAACTCTGTCATTCAGGGGTGTGAAAAATCCACCCCCACTCCGCCAAACAACCCAGTTAAACCAACCTAACACCTGCTGTAGACAGCATTAGGTCAATGGGAGGATTCTCCTGTCGACCTAGTTATTGCCTCTAGGGAGGTGGGTGGAGTACCTACATCATGGGAGACGCTCTCCAGTCAACATAGGCCTTGGCTACACTTGCAGCTGTACAGCGCTGTGAGGTAAACCTGTCTTCGTACAGCTGAGTAGGGAAAAGCGCTGGAGTCTGTCCACACTGACAGCTGCCAGCGCAGTGGTGTGGCCACACTTGCAACATTTGCAGCTGTGTTGGGAGCGGTGCATTATGGGCAGCTATCCCAGCATTCATGTGGCTGCAACGTGCTTTTCAAAACGGGGGGGTGGGGTGGATTGTAACAGGGAGTGTGGGGGGAGAGAGAGTGCTTTTTGGAGCATGTCAGCTCTCTATTTTGCAAGTTCCGAACTCCCGGCCCCCTGCTCATTCATTTACTCACCCAAAGCAAGCTGCAAACTGTTTGCTTTTCTCTGTGGTACGAGCTTTGAAACCGGCACTTCCGCATTCCTGCAGCAGGTCACAACAATGGAGAGGATTGGCCACTTGACAAGGTGATTAGTACACCCGTGAGTCCTAGCCACTCCGCTGCCGCTGTTATTCCTCTCAGATAGGGTTACCATCCGTCCGGGTTTCCCCGGACATGTCCGGCTTTTGGGTCTTTAAATAGCCGTCCGGGGGGAATTTGTAAAAAGCTAAAAATGTCCGGGATTTCCCCCCGGACGGCTATTTAAAGACCCAAAAGCGGCTGACAGGGCAGCTGTGCCGGATTGAGCCGCTCACGTGGGGCCGCTCCGGCAGCAAAAGCCCCTCCCCTGCAGCTTCAGCACGCCGGTAGCGAAACGGGAGCAGGAGCTGTTTGTGCCGCTACAAACTAGAGTGGCCCAGAAAGCCACCCCCC
>NW_020664601.1:1011038-1021965 GCF_002925995.2 Terrapene triunguis | reverse complement strand
GGGGGCGGGGCCGGGGCCCCGTGGAGTGTCCTCTTTTTGGACACTCCAAATATGGTAACCCTAGATTAATGGCCCTGCAAACTTGCATCAACACAATTCCAATGGTTGACTTTCCCACTCCAAACTGGTTAGCGACTGAGTTGCCAGCTTCCAGATTGCAATAGCCACCCGCTTCTCCACTGGCAGGGCAGCTCTCAATCTCGTGTCCTTGCGCCGCAGGATGGAGGCGAGCTCAGCACACAGTCCCATGAAAGTGACTTTTCTCATCCGAAAGTTCTGCAGCCACTGCTCATCATCCCAGACTTGCAGGACGATGTGATCCCACCACTCAGTGCTTGTTTCCCGAGCCCAAAAGTGGCGTTCCACGGTGGTCAGCATGTCCGTGAATGCCACAAGCAATCTCGTGTCGTATGCGTTACTCAAATCAATATCATCATTGGAGTCCTCACTGTCAGTTTGGATCTTAAGGAGTTACTCAACTGCCAAACGTGACATGCTGGCGAGACTCGTCAGCATATTCCTCAGCAGTTCGGGCTCCATTCCCGCAGACCGAAAGGGAAGACAGAGTGCGCGGTACAAAAAACATTGAAAGATGTCACCAAATGTGGACGGAAGCAGAGGGATTGCTGGGATGCGAACTGATGCATCACATCGTTGGGACAGGACCCAGAATGTCCTGTACCCCCCGCCCTCTTCCCACAAGCCACAGCACCAGAATGGGAAGAGGTGCTCTGTGGGATAGCTGCCCATAATGCACCACTCCCAATGCTGCTGCAAATGGGGCCACGCCAGTGTGCTTGCAGCTGTCAGTGTGGACAGACTGCAGCGCTTTCCCTACTGTGCTCTACGAAGGCTGGTTTAACTCAAAGCGCTCTACATTTGCAAGTGTAGCCATGCCCTTATTGATAGTAGGTAAGAAAATTCCAGTTGCAATTTCTCACAATTGTCCCTCTAGTATGGGTGGATCTTTCTTTTTGGGATGGGTGTGTAACACCTTCTGTTGAAGATCAACCCTTCATGGTAATTTGTCTCTCTTCTGCTTGGTGATTTACACAGACATAGAGACTAACAATACAACTGCTCAAATATTACCTTACAGTATGGGATACAGACCACTAAACACTGAGAATGGGGTGGAGATTAAAGATAATCTAGGCATGGCCCAAAACCTAAACAAATACTTTGCCTCAGTTTTTAATGAGGCTAACAAAGAGCTTGGAGTAGTGGCAGGGTGGATAATAGGAAGGAGGAGGTAGAAATTACCACGTCTGAGGTGGAAGTCAAACTCAAACATCTTAATGGGACTAAAATGGGGAGGAGGGGTCAGATAATCTGCATCCAAGAATATTAAAGGAATTGGCACATGAAATTGCAAAGTCAGTAGCAAGGATTTTTAATGAATCTGTAAACTTGGGGGTTGTACCCTGTGATTGGAGAATTGCTAATATGGTTCCTGTTTTTTAAGAAAGGTGGGGGGGAAAGTGATCCAGGAAACTACCGGCCTGTTAGTTCGACCTCAGTTGTATGCAAGGTTTTGGAACAAATTTTGAAAGGGAAAGTAGTTAAGGACATAGAGGCTAATGGTAATTGGAATAAAAAAAAACAACATGGTTCTAAAAAGGTAGATCGTGCCAGACCAACCTGATCTCCTTTTTTGAGAAGATAACTGATTTTTTTTTTTTTTTAGACAAAGGAAATGCAGTAGATGTAATCTGCCTGGATTTCAGTAAGGCATTTGATTCAGTTCCACATGGGAAATTGTTAGTTAAATTGGAGAAGATGGGGATTAATATGAGAATTAAGGAACTGGTTAAAGGGGAGACTACAACGGGTCATACTGAAAGGTGAATTGTCAGGCTGGAGGGAGGTTACTAGTGGAGTTCCTGGATCGGTCTTGGAACCAACCTTATTTAACATTTTTGTTACTGATCTTGGAACAAAAACTGGGAGTGTGCTAATAAAATTTGCAGCTGACACAAAGTTGGGAGGTATTGCCAATATGGAGGAGGACCGGATTATCAAACAAGAAGATCTGGGCAACCTTGTAAACTGGAGTAATAGAAATGGGATGAAATTGAATAGCGCAAAATACAAGGTCATGCATTTAGGGACTAACAACAAGAATTTTTGCTATAAACTGGGGACGTATCAGTGGGAAATGACAGAGGAGAAAGACCTGGTGTAGTGGTTGATCACAGGATGACTATGAGCCACTAATGGCTTTAAGCTGGTGGCATAAGTTAGAGCTTCTCCTCTGCAACTTTAATTTACACCAGGGCCTGGCAATTCAAGATCAGGGAGCCGCAACTATCTGCTGCTCCCCTTTCCCTGCAGAGCTTGGGCA
The DNA here is from genome assembly GCF_002925995.2 of Terrapene triunguis. NCBI lineage: Eukaryota > Metazoa > Chordata > Testudines > Emydidae > Terrapene > Terrapene triunguis. The sequence goes on along the minus strand of NW_020664601.1, from coordinate 1,019,621 downwards.
GGGTGAATCTGCACTGATGTGTTCAGAGATCTGTTTACTCTCATGGAGCTAGTCTGCAGCCTGATTCTTTCATCCTTACCCATAGGTTGTGGAAAGGCCATGCGCATCCTCCTCATGGAAACTCCCTTTATATTGTTTTCCTGCCCGGCTCCTTCCCTTGCTGGCTGATGCTGTTGACAAACCAGTGTTGTCTGTGTAAAGGACAAGGCATCAAGCTCTCATGGCTGAAAGATTCTAGTTGGACTTTTGCCAGCAAGTGGGTGTAGCAGCTGGCGTGGGAAAGCTTTCCACTTGAGGGAAAGAAGGGAAGGAAAACTAACAAGAGATTTAGCAATCAGATGGCTCCGGACTCAGACCTCCCTACCTGCTAGGTTGTTAATAATCATTTGCCCTTTAACAGTAACCCTCTGCCCTTAAATCATAAATCCCTGATGCTTACCTTGCCCTTTCATTCAAGGATCTTAAACATCATTACAGCTGTTAATTAATTCTCCCTACCCACCTCTTGCTGATGGGGAAACTGAGCTCACTCTGTGAGACGGTGGCAGAGTAGGGAAAGGGAACACAGTCGTTCTGACAGCCAGATCCCTGCTCCAACTTCTAGAGTACCCACATTTCTAAAGCATAAAGAACGGGGGAAGGGGGGTATTAATGTGGCTTACTGGGCCATGTCTACTGATGTCATATAAGGGGGGAAATGTAATGTTTTAAAATAAATAATTGGAGTTGTCCATACAAAATACAAAAGGAATGTCTTTTTTCACTAGTAGGTTCCTCATTCTCCTAGTGTGTGGAGTAAACTTGTATTTGGCCTAAAGCGTAGGGTATGTCTACACTACGGGATTACTCCGAATTTACAGAATTTGATTTTTGGCAACCGATTGTAAAAAGTCGAGTGCATGCGGCCACACTAAGCACATTAATTCGGCGGTGTGCGTCCATGTACCGAGGCTAGCGTCGACTTCCGGAGTGTTGCACTGTGGGAAGCTATCCCATAGTTCCCGCAGTCTCTCCCCGCCCATTGTAATTCTGGGTTGAGATCCCAATGCCTGATGGGGCGAAAAACATTGTCGCTGGTGGTTCTGGGTACAGCCTCACCCCTCCCTCCGTGAAAGCAACGGCAGACAACCGTTTTATGCCTTTTTTCCTGGGTGAACTGTGCAGACGCCATACCACGGCAAGCATGGAGCCTGCTCAGTTCAAGACAGGAGTCATGAACATTGTAAACACCTCGCACATTATCGTGCAGTTTATGCTGAACCAGGACCTGAAAAACCAGGCGAGGAGGAGGCAGCTACGGCAGCGCGGCGACGAGAGTGATGAGAACATGGACACAGAATTCTCTCAAACCGCGGGTCCCGGCGCTTTGGAGATCATGCTGTTAATGGGGAAGATTCTAGCCGTGGAATGCCAATTCTGGGCCCGGGAAACAAGCACAGACTGGTGGGACTGCATAGTGTTGCAGGTCTGGGATGATTCCCAGTGGCTGCATAACTTTCGCATGTGTAAGGGCACTTTCATGGAACTTTGTGACTTGCTTTCCCCTGCCCTGAAGCGCCAGAATACCAAGATGAGAGCAGCCCTCTCAGTTGAGAAGCGAGTGGTAATAGCCCTGTGGAAGCTTGCAATGCCAGACACCTACCGATCAGTCGGGAATCAATTTGGAGTGGGCAAATCTACTGTGGGGGCTGCTGTGATGCAAGTAGCCAAAGCAATCACTGAGCTGCTGCTACCAAAGGTAGTGACTCTGGGAAATGTGCAGGTCATAGTAGATGGCTTTGCTGCAATGGGATTCCCTAACTGTGGTGGGGTGATAGATGGAACCCATATCCCTATCTTGGCACCGGAGCAGCCAGTACATAAACCGCAGGGGGTACTTTTCAATGGTGCTGCAAGCACTGGTGGAACACAAGGGACGTTTCACCAACATCAACGTGGGCTGGCCGGGAAGGGTTCATGACGCTCGCGTCTTCAGGAACACTAATCTGTTTTTTTTTTTTTTATAATGGAGATATCCTATCTCCTAGAACTGGAAGGGACCTTGAAAGGTCATCGAGTCCAGCCCCCTGCCTTCACTAGCAAGACCAAGTACTGATTTTGCCCCAGATCCCCAAGTGACCCCTTCAAGGATTGAACTTACAACCCTTCGTTTAGGAGGCCAATGCTCAAACCACTGAGCTATCCCTCCCCCCTTTAAATGGCTGCAGCAAGGGATTTACTTCCCAGACCAGAAAATAACTGTTGGGGATATTTAAATGCCTATAGTTATCCTTGGGGACGCAGCCTACCCCTTAATGCCATGGCTCATGAAGCCATACACAGGCAGTCTGGACAGGAGTCAGGAGCTGTTCAACTACAGGCTGAGCAAGTGCAGAATGGTGGTAGAATGTGCTTTTGGACGTTTAAAGGGTCACTGGCGCACTTTACTGACTTGCTCAGACCTCAGCCAAACCAATATTCCCATTGTTACTGCTGCTTGCTGTGTGCTCCACAATCTCTGTGAGAGTAAGGGGGAGACCTTTATGGTGGGGTGGGAGGTTGAGGCAAATCGCCTGGCCGCTGATTACGCGCAGCCAGACACCAGGGCGATTAGAAGAGCACACCAGGAAGAGCACACATCAGAGTAGCTTTGAAAACCAGTTTCATGACTGGCCAGGCTACGGTGTGAAAGTTCTGTTTGTTTCTCCTTGATGAAAACCCGCCCCCTTGATTGACTCATTCCCTGTAAGCAACCCACCCTCCCCCTTCGATCACAGCTTGCTTTCAAAGGAAATAAAATCACTATCGTTTAAAAATCATGTATTCTTTATTAATTGATTATAAAAAGTGGGAGAGAACTGACAAGGTAGCCTGGGTGGGGTTGGGGAGGAGGGAAGGAAAAGGCCACTTCAAAAGTTCAAAATAATGACAGCCTTTTGCTTGGGCTGTCCACTGGGGTGGAGTGGCAAGGTGCACGGAGCCTCCCCCCCCCCCCCCGCGTTCTTATATGTCTGGGTGAGGAGCTATGGAACTTGGGGAGTGGGGAGGGCGGTTATACAGGGGCTGCAGCAGCACTCTGTGATCCTGTTGCCGTTCCTGACGCTCCACCAGATGCTGGAGCATGTCCGTTTGCTCACGCAGCAACCCCAGCATTGCATCCTGCCTCCTCTGATCTTCCTGCCACCACCTCTCATCTCGGGCATCCCTCCTCTCCTCACGTTCGTCCCTACTGTCCTCACGTTCGTCCCTCCTGTCCTCACATTCACTGGCATCTTTCCTGTACTTTGATACCGTGTCTTTCCACTTATTCAAATGAGCTCTTTCATCGCGGATCGATTGCATGATTTCCGAGAACATTTCGTCTCGTGTGCGTTTTTTTCGCCGCCTTATCTGAGATAGCCTTCGGGATGGAGGAGGGAGGCTTGAAAAATTTGCAGCTGCGGGAGGGAGGGAAAAAAGAGAGAGAAGTATTTTAAAAGATGCATTTTACAGAACAATGCTTATACTCTTTCACGGTGAACAACACTATTCACATTACATAGCACATGTGATTTCGGTACAAGGTCGCATTTTGCATCTTATATTGAGTGCCTGCAGCTTTGGTGTTAGAGATCACAGACGCAGGTCTGGGCAACAGAATTCGGCTTGCATGCAGCCATGGTAAGCCATTGTCTTTCGGCTTCTGCAACCTTCATAAAAGCAGTGCCCTCCTTTCCCATACCAAACAAAGCCCGTTGAGTGCTGCGGTTTTCCTGTTAATGTGCAGCAGCAGAAACCAAACTAAACCCCACCACCACCCATCCAATTCTGTGGGATGATCGCTTTACCCCTCCCCCCCCCCGCGTGGCTGGTATCAGGGAAGATCCCTGCTAGCCAAATGCGAAAAGCTCAGTGCCAATGCCCCCCACCCCACCACCACCGCTTGGCTAACTGCAGGGAAGGATTTCTTTTCAGCCACAGGCAAACAGCCCAGTAGGAACGGTCACCTCTGTCCCCTTAATTAAATTCCCATATTTCAACCAGGTTACCATGAACGATATCACTCTCCTGAGGATAACATAACGAGATAAAAGAACAGGAGTACTTGTGGCACCTTAGCGACTAACAAATTTATTTGAGCATAAGCTTTCGTGGGCTACAGCCCACTTCTTTGGATGCATAGAATGGAACACACAGAAAGAAGATATTTATACATACAGAGAACATGAAAAGGTGGAAGTAGCCATACCAACTGTAAGAGGCCAATCGATTGAGATGAGCTATCATCAGCAGGAGAAAAAAAACCTTTGAAGTGATAATCGAGATGACCCATAGAAGGTGTGAGAATACTTAACATGGGAGATAGATTCAACTAGTGTAATGACCCAACCATTCCCAGTCTCTGTTTAGACCTAAGTTAATTGTATCTAATCTGCATATTAATTCAAGTTCAGCAGTCTCTCTTTGGAGTCTGTTTTTGAAGTTTTTTTGTTGCAAAATTGCCACGTTCAAGTCTGTCACTGTGTGGTTAGAGAGGTTGAAGTGTTCTCCCACTGGTTTCTGAATGTTATGATTCCTGATGTCAGATTTGTGTCTATTTATTCTTTTGCGTAGAGACTGCCTGGTTTGGCCAATGTATATGGCAGAGGGGCATTGTTGGCACATGATGGCATATATCACGTTGGTAGATGTGCAGGTGAATGACGGATGTTGCTTGAATGCCAGCAAACACCGGGACCATACGCTGCCAGGCTTTGTCATGCAATGATACCAGATTACTTGCTACTAGCATGGCGTGGTCAAGTGTCCTACCATGGAGGACGGAATAAGGCTGCACTGCCCAGAAACCTTCTGCAAAGGCTTTTGGAGTACCTCCAGGAGAGCTTCATGGAGATGTCCCTGGAGGATTCCCGCTCCATCCCCAGACACGTTAACAGACTTTTCCAGTAGCTGTACTGGCCGCGAATGCATCCCAAGTCCTCAGGGCAAATTAATCATTAAAAAACGCTTGCTTTTAAACTATGTTTTATATTTACAAAGGTACACTCACCAGAGTTCCCTTCCATGCAGGGCCGCTGCAACCCATTAGGCAACCTAGGCGGTCACCTAGGGCACTAGCATTTGGGGGGCGGCATTTCGGGTCCTTTGGCGGCGACTGCGGTGGCCGGATCTTCGGCTGCCCCGGTCGTCGTCGGCATTTAGGCGGAGGGAGCTGGGGTAGGGGGGCGCGGGGAGGGCTGCCTGCAGCAAGTAAAGGGGGGGTGGCACACAGGGGACCCGCTCCCCGCCCCAGCTCACCTCTGCTCCGTCTCCTCCCCTGAGCACGCCGCCCCACTCTGCTTCTCTCCCTCCCAGGCTTGCGGTGCCAAACAGCTGATTGGCGCCGTAAGCCTGGGAGGCGGGAGAAGTGGAGTGGCGACGGCGTGCTCGGAGAGGAGGCGGAGCAGAGGTGAGCTGGAGCGGGGAGCTGCCGCACGGCTCCCCGGGCTGGGAGGAGCTGCCACGGAGGGGGGGGGCCTTAGGCCGGGGAAAAAAAAAGGTACGCCTGTGGGGGGGGGGCTGATGTTGGGGGGGGCGGAGAGCTGCCATTGGGCTCGGGGGGCACAAGGTGGAAGTTTCGCCTAGGGCGCGAAACATCCTTGCACCCGCCCTGCTTCCATGGCTTCATGGTCTGGGATACCGCCTTGGGAGGGTTGGGAGGGTACTTCAGTCAGGCTGAGAAAAATATCCTGGCTGTTGGGGAGAACGGAGTGCTGTGTGCTCTCCGCAAGCGCGTCCTCCTCCTCCTCATCATCATCTTCCCCGTCCGCAGAATCCTCAGGCATGACTGAGAGTACCCCCTCCTCGGAATCCACGGTCAGGGGTGGGGTAGTGGTGGCGTCCCCCCCTAGAATTGCATGCAGCTCAGCGTAGAAGCGGCATGTCTGCGGCTCTGCACCGGACCTTCCGTTTGCTTCTTTGGTTTTCTGGTAGGCTTGTCTGCAGTAGCGTAGCTAGCGGGGTGCAGGGGAAGCAGCCGCTTCCCCTCAGCAAATTTCCCCAAAGCGGTGCCTTTCCAAAGGCGGCCGGAGGAGTGAGGGGAGGCGCACCATGCTGCCGCGGCCAGAGCAGCGGGGGGGAGGGCGCACCATGCGGCCCGCAGTCGCAGCCGGAGGAGCAGGGAGGGGGTGCAGGCTGCCCACCTGCAGGCCGCAGCAGGCCGGCAGCTATAGGTGGGTGGCGGGTGCGCGGCCGGAGGAGCGGAGGGAGGTGCACCATGCTGCCGCGGCGGGGGGAGGGGGGCACACCATGCAGCCCGCAGCGCAGCCAAAGCCGTGGCCGGAGGAGCAGGGAGGGGGTGCAGGCTGCCCGGCCGCAGCACGGCTGGCAGCTATAGGTGGGTGGCGGGTGCGCGGAGGGAGGCGCACCATGCTGCCGTGGCCGGAGGAGCGGGGGGGAGGCGCACCATGCTGCCCGCAGCGCGGCCAAAGCCCAGGGGCGTGCAGGCTGGCTGCCCGCAGGCCGCAGCACGGCCGGCAGCTATGGTTGGGTGGCAGGCGCGCGGCCGAAGGAGCAGGGGGAGGCGCACCATGCTGCCGCTGCCGGAGGAGCGGGAGGAGGCGCAGGCTGGCAGCCGGCAGCAACCGAGGACGGCGGGCACAGCCGGAGGGGCGGGGGGCGGAGCATGGCGGCCAGCAGCCGCGGCCAGAGGAGTGAAGGGGGGGGGGCCGCGGGGGTGGCACAGCAGGGCCGGAGGAGCCATGGGGGGGAGGGGCGGAGCGGCCGGAGGAGGAGCCGCCAGCCAAGGGGGGCGTGGCCAGAGGAGGAGCCAAGGGGGGCGCCTTTTTTATGTTTGCTCCCCCTCCTCTTAGAAGCTGGCTACGCCACTGCTTGTCTGAGCTCCTTAACTTTCACGCGGCACTGATATGAGTCCCTATTGCGGCCTCTCTCCATCATGCCCTTGAAGATTTTTTCAAATGTTTTGGCATTTCGTCTTTTGGAATGTAGTTCTGCTAGCATGGAATCCTCTCCCCATATAGCGATCAGATCCACTACCTCCCGTACGGTCCATGCTGGTGCTCTTTTTCGATTCTCGGACTGCATGGTTACCTGTGCTGATGAGCTCTGCGTGGTCACCTGTGCTCTCCACGCTGGGCAAACAGGAAATGAAATTCAAAAGTTCCCGGGGCTTTTCCTGTCTACCTGGCCAGTGCATCCGAGTTCAGATTGCTGTCCAGAGCAATCACAATGGTGCACTGTGGGATAGCTCCCGGAGGCCAATACCATCGAATTTCGTCCACACTAACCCTAATTTGAACCGGCAATGTCGATTTCAGCGCTACTCCCCTCGTCGGGGAGTACAGAAATCGATTTTAAGAGCCCTTTATGTTGAAGTAAATGGCTTTGTTGTGTGGATGGGTGCAGGGTTAATTCGATTTAACGCTGCTAAATTTGACCTAAACTCATAGTATAGACCAGGCTGTAGAATGGAGTCCTGCAGGAGAGGGCAGTGTGGTCCAGTAGTAGGGTGACCAGATGTCCCGATTTTATAGGGACAGTCCCGATTTTGGGGTCTTTTTCTTATATAGGCTCCTATTACCCCCCACCCCCATCCCGATTTTTCACATTTGCTGTCTGGTCACCCTATCCAGTAGCTAGATTGCAGGCTTGGGAGTCAGGAGGTCTGGGTTCTATCCCCAACTCTGCCGCAGACTTACTCTGTTCCCTTGGGCAAGGCACTCCCCTGTCTGTGCCTTGAGTTCTCTCTCAGTAAAAATGGGGATAAGGCTGCCCTTCCTTTGTAGAAGCTGTTTGAGATCAGGAAGGTAAAAGCACTGTGAAAATGCTAAGCATTACTGGAGAAGTTTGCAAGTGCAATAAAGTACTGCCAGGGGTGTGTTGCCCCAAGGCTTCAACAATGAGATTGTGCTATAGAAATTTGTGAAATATAATTGTGAACAATGACAAAGTGTAAACATGGGCAAAGCTAATTAATCATAGGGAAGCAATGCCTCAAGGTGTACAGTTACTCCCATCTACATTTCATTGGCCACTCAGATTCCTGCTGTTTCTCTCCCCCACCCCGGAGTCCCACACATTCCCATCACAAAAGCCTTTCCATGTTTATCACCCCACCCCTGAATACTTGGCTATGGTATTCAAAAAGTTACAGATACTACTTGCAGGCCTAAGGGGTTAGCTCTGCTTTGTAGTTGGCTGCCCTGCCAGATATAGCTATCCCCTTTAAGGATGATCTTCAGAGCCTGTCAGTGGCACTCTTCAATTATCCTGAGTGAGTGCAAGGCTCTCCCTCAAGACCTGAGCATGCTACTCCCCCCACCCGCACAGTGGGGGAATCTACCTGGTGTTTCCCAGCCCAGGTACCATTGTGGAGCTCCAGGCCTGAATTCTTCCTTTATTATAAAGTACTTGAATGACCCAACCTGCAATTGTGTTTCATTAAATTCTCCTCTGTCAGTATTGGTGGCTGATCCTAATCATACAACCTAGCAATGGGAGTTTACACCTGGATACATCTATCCCACCTTTTCCCTTCTTCCCACTCCAGGTGGGTTCTTTCTGTACCTGGGCACCCAGGGCCTGACTCTCCACTGTGGGTTCATAGAATCATAGAATATCAGGGTT
>NW_020664601.1:983876-1011028 GCF_002925995.2 Terrapene triunguis | reverse complement strand
CATGAGCCATATGGAGTCTGAACAATCTAAAACTAGCTCACTCTCACATTGAGATCATTCTCAGCTGATCAGGGGCCCAGTCCTACGATCTTTGAGTACAGACTGCTTTGATACAGAGAGGGGAGGATGAAGGAAGAAGTTGAATACAAATATAGGGCTTGGTTCTGCACCACTGAAGTCGATGCAATTTTAAAATCGACAAAGAAATGCTTTGTCCGCGCAACTAGCCTGTGGAACTCATTGTCACAAGATCTCATTGCTCCCAAGAGCGTAGCAGGATTCCAAAAAGGACTGGATATTTTTATGGATAAAAAGAACATCCAGAGTTGGAGTAGCAAGGCTGAAAAACAGAGTTTGGGAGGGATATAAATCAGTCAGTTTATGGGCACAAGCCAACCCCTCAGTTATGGAGTTTAGGAGAAAACTTTGTCTGAAGACAGATTATGCCATAACCACCTACTGGAAGGTTTCTTACACTTTCCTCTGAAGCAGCTGGTACAAGCCACTGGCAGAGACAGAATACTTGTCTAGATAGAGTCACTCAGATCCTGTACGGCAATTCCTGTGCTCATATTGGAAGTCTTCCAACTGACTTAAATGTAAGCAGCACTGGACCCATAAGGACTCCAGGTGCACTTGGTGAAAGCACCAGCTGATTAGCTGGCAGCAGCTCAAATGGCGTAACAGGTTGTTTTCTTACAGGTGCAGCTTGGATTACAGCAGAGCACTCCCCCCTTGTGTGGTCATATCAGCTCCAATTACTGTGTCACCTGGTTGCCAATGAGGCCCTGAGCTTGAGTTCTCTGTGTGTGTATTATCTCTGCCATTGTCCTAGAGCTGCTTTGTTTAAAGAACCATTAACCTTTTATGGCCCTGAAGGATCTGAACCCTGGGATTTCTTTAGGCTTTTAAAAAGTTACTATTATTAGTCAATGAAAGTGGATGGCCAGCAATACTGTGACATAGAAAGCAGAGGAAGATTCACCAGGAGTAAAACATCAGAGAATATTTCTTGCCTTTGAAATGCTAACCGAATAGATTTATAGTTACACTGCAGGATTGGGCCCTTGATACTAACACTGCATAGATTTAGCTTCCAAGAAGAAGGTGGCCTCATAATTGATTTCTGTACTCAACTATAATGCTTGGCTGCAAGGGGGTGCTGGGTTTTAGTCCCAAGACAACTGATCTATAAAACTAATTTTGAAGAGTGAAATAATCCTTCAGCACTTTCTAATGAACAACAGCATTGTATTCACGTTGCTCTTTATGTATTGTTTTAACTGAGGACCTGGTGTGCCAGTTAACTTCTACTAGAAGGGATTTGTTTTTTAAATTGAAATGTGGTGTGCTCATAAAAGGTGCTAGTTTTACAGCCCTGGAAACTGAGGAAGTTTTAAGCAGCGTTGTTATAGCTTTCAGAGTTGCAGCCGTGTTAGTCTGTATCCGCAGCTGTGTCAGTCCCAGAATATTAGAGAGACAAGCTGGATGAGGTAATATCTTTTATTGGACCAACTCCTGCTGGTGAGAGAGACACGCTTTTGAGCTTACACGGAGCTCTTCTTAAGCTTTCACGATGCAGTCGGTAGTGCAGCAGCAAACGGCTTTGTCTGCGACAGGAAACTGGAATGGTCAGTTTGTACTTGGAAACCGTAAAGTGGCCCAGGTTTTCTCTGGTTCACAAACATAGTCTGAATTTCCAGTTTTGGAGTGAAACCCAGAAGTAGGGGAATGTGGGCTGGTTTGGGATTTCTTTATGGTTCCACATAGCTCTTCTCAACCTTCCCCCCCCATCCGCTGGGGTGGGAGATGAGGTGGAACAAAGGCCCTACAATGAACAAATAACAACAGGAGGTGATTTAAGATACGTAGGATAAATAACATTTTCCATGACAGGTCAGCATTTTTTCTATTAACTTTTTATTAGACTTTAAAATACACAGAAAAATAAACATAATAAATGGTATATAAACTTCTCATAATATATTAACCATGTGCTATCTAATCTTAGCTATACATTAAACATTTCAGTACATATATAATATGAATGGTTAAAATCATAGAAGTGTAGGACTGGAAGAGATCTCGAGAGCTCATCTAGTCCAGTCCCCTGCACTCATGGCAGGGCTAAGTATTATTTAGACCATCCTTGACAGGTGTTTGTCTAGCCTGCTCTTAAAAATCTCGAATGATGGACATTCCACAACCTCCCTAAATTTATTCCATGACAGGAAGTTTTTCCTAATGTCCAACCTAGACATCCCTTGCTGCAATTTAAACCCATTGCTTCTTGTCCTATCCTCAGAGGTTAAGGAGAACAATTTTTCTCCATCCTCCATATAACAACCTTTTATGTACTTGAAAACTTTTATGATGTCCCCTCTCAGTCTTCTCTTCTCCAGACTAAACAAACCAAATTTTTTCAATCTTCCCTCAGAGATCATGTTTTCTAGACCTTTAATCATTTTTGTTGCTCTCCTCTGGACTTTCTCCAATTTGCCCACCTCTTTCCTGAAATGTGGCGCCCAGAACTGGACACACTACTCCAGTTGAGGCCTAATCTGGGACAACCAGAACTGCATTCAGTATTCAGTATGTGGCTGTCTCATGGATTATTATAGTGGCATCATGATACACTGTCTTATTATATATCCCTTTTCTAATGATCCCTAACATTGTTAGGTTTTTGACTGCCACTGCACATATAGCAGATGTTTGCGGAGAACTATCCACAATGCCTCCAAGATCTTTTTCTTGAGTGGTAACAGTTGATTTAGACCCCCATGATTTTGTATGTATAGTTAGGCTTATGTTTTCCAATGTGCATTTATCAGCATTGAATTTCATCTGCCATTTTGTTGTTCAGCCACCCAGTTTTGTGAGATCCCTTTGTACCTCTTCGCAGTTTGCTTTGGACTTAACTATTTTGAGTAATTTTGCATCATCTGAAAATTTTGTCACCTCAAGTAATTTTGTATCATCTGCAAATTTTACCATGGATGACAATGATAATGGTGGGAAAGAGACTTTTTCAATGGAAGGCCACACGTTGACTTCAATGGAATTCAGACCAGACCCAATCACCTGAGTGTAGAAAAGTAAGATATTTGAAAAGTGCAGGAGGGGGACCTTAAAATCTCAGGTGCCTCCATGGAGGCCTTCTTGAGTGAAGAGGCTAGGGAGTGTCTGCACTAGAGATGGGACCAAGCCACAGGATAAGAAATAGGATCTGAATTTTGAACACCCCAGTGCTTGGATCTGTGGCTTTTTGGGGGGGGAAGGGGCTTTTAAAGATAGGGGCATCTGGCCAAATTGGATTGGGATGTGGGGTGGGAATTTAACACCTCCCGACCCAAAGCGTGGGGGGTGCTCAGCTGTGGGGCTGGCTGAGGAGCCTGAGCCTCTTGCCTTAGGCGGATCTCCCAGCGTAGCTCTGCCCACACCTGCGAGCCCTGGCATGGCAGTGGGAGGGGCCGGGCAGGGGGCGGAGCCGGAGCCGGGCGCAGCGGACCGGGCCGCGCTGTGCAGAGACGGGCTGCAGGTTGCTAAGACCTTCGCAGCGAGGAGTTGCCGCTGCCTGAGCTCCGGCGATCGCAGCTGAGCTGGAGAGGGACGGGCCGCTGCCCCCCGTCACAGGGGCTTGTAGTCGCCTACAGAGGATCGGGCCCGAACTCCCCCCAACAAGTTCGCAAAGTGGAGCGGAGCCCGTGTGACCTTGCGCGGAGAGCAGCAGCAGCCTGAGCTGTGTGCGCGCGGGGCGGAGGCGCTGCTCCTGCGAGCTGGGTGAGGTGCTTTGCAAAGAGGATTTGCTTTGCTGTTTCTGTCCCGGCTTCTGGGAGAGGAAATTCAGCCAGGTACGTGCAGCTGCTGCTGGGCGATCGGTCGCCCCGCTCGCCTCCCTTGCCCCTGTGGTCTCCCTGCTTTCTTGTACTGTCTCCCCCAGGGCGCAGCCCACACCCAGCATCCCTCCTTTGCCCCCGGCCTCCTAGTGCAATGACTGCTCCTGTTTTCTCCTGTGGCCCCCTGGCAACCTGCTCCATTATTTTCTCCTCCCTGGAGGAAACATCCTTTAGCTCTGTCTTTAAAATACTTGTGTATCTAAAAAAAATCTTCCGTGGGTTTTAACCTGGCCTGCCTTCTTGTGTGTGGCTCATTCCGCTCCCCACATGCGACTGTTTGAGGTCTAAATCCCCTTTCATCTCCTGGGCATTGACTGGTTGTTTTTAGATGGAAGTGCAGCCTGCTGTGAAATCAGATTATCTGGAGTTTCTGGTTTATTCTTCTTAAGGCAAGGGAGAGAGGGACACGGCTTGGGGGTGGGGTGGAGGTGGAGGAAATTCATTTATTCTTCTATAAGTACTAAAAAGTTCTCAGCCCAGCCTAGGAAGAGCTTTAAATACAACCAGTGTTGAAATTAAAGCCCAGGGTGGGAATTAAGACATCAACAACCACCCACGTTTAATGCAGTGGATTGTCTGTCTCCAGCAATTTGCATGTAGCATAATCAGCTGCAGCTCAGAGACATGCATGCTACACCTTGTGTTTGGCTCACATGTATTTAACCTTTTACTTGCTGTCTAGCTAGCTGTGTGCCTCTCCCTCCCTCCCTCCAGAGTCACTCAGGGTTGATGCGTGAATAGAAAATTGTACGTTGGTAGACCTAACAAATTAATAATTCTATTGTACGTGCCTGCTCTGTGCCCCAAGACAGCCCCCAATCTGTGCAACTGGCACTATCTCTGACATTCAGGCGATTTAGTGCCACCCTGGAATGGGTACAGGTGGCACCGTTGCTGCAGGTTTAGCTCTTGTTGCGCAGGTAATTGTATTTACCCTCCGTTGGGCAACAGGATTTTCAGTTGTCTCACAGCTAGCTGTTATCATAAAACGGTATTGGTTTTAACTTATAACTTCTGCATGGAGGGTTCAAGCACTTCTTCTTGCCTTAACTGGACCTGTTGTGGTTTATGCTGCACAACAGATCTCTTTTCCTTCCACTGCTATTTCACTCCAATGCTAGACAGAGTAGTAATAGCAGAAACATTGGGGAGAAGGTGAGACCAGTGCAGCCTGACTAATACAGGTACTGCAAAATCTGCAGTGGGAGGTGAAACGGCCCCCTGAAGCTGTATCCATTTACCTTCTTTAATGACCTTTTCCATTAAGCCACACTACAGCATACCATTGTACCTGTTCTACAAGTCTGTCTTCCTTGTTGCTGCTATGAGGCTTGTCCTGATTCCCTTCTATCCCACTCCTTATTGTCCCAGGCAGTCCCCTGGGTTCTATTCCCAGTTCTGACACTGACTCGCTCTGTGACCGTGGGCAAATCCTTTGACATATGTTGACAAATACAAAGTAAAACACATTGGAAGGACTAATCTGAATTACTTCTGCCACCTTGTATTCCAAATTAATTGTAACCTCTCAGGAGACGAACCAGGGTGGCATTGTGGACAGCTCAATGAAAACCTCTGTTTAGTGTGCAGTTGCAGTTTAAAAAAAAAAAAAAAGGCAAACAATGTTAGACTGCATAAGAAATGGGATAGAAAATAAAATTGCAAATATTATTATTTTAGTATAGAAACCAATGGTACTCCTTGCCCTGTAAATGTGCAACAAAATATCCCTGATGACAAGAGCGTTGACTTTTAAGTCACTTATATGAACATATATGAATGAGAACTTCCACAGTCCTCCTACCTTCTTTGCCTTGGTCTTTCAGTCTGTCAAATGAGCATACTACTGAGCTATTTCCCAGGGTGCTAGTTAGGTTCTAATTAACATTTGTAAAGTGCTCTTGAGTTAACCAGATGAGAGGTGCTATAGAGATGTAAAAGCTTTATCATCCATCTGACATGGGCTCTCCCCTATCTGCACCCATGATCACACTGCCTGATCTTAGTCTGAACAATATCCTGAGTTTCAGTAGCTCTGTCCCAGTTTTGAAAAAGTTCATTTTTTGGTGTGGTTTATGATATAACGGAGGGTGTTTTTTAAAGCCATTCCATTGCCAATTTAATGGGTATAACTTATGCTTAAGATGAAGACCTGACGTGTCAGGTGTCCAAAAGTGAGTATTAAAGTGGTTGGTCTGCTAGGCGCTTATAAAAGCTTTTGTGGAGGAAGAATAGCCTTGTGGTTATAGCCCTAGATTGGCACTCAGCAGATCTGGGTTAATTGCTGGCTCTGCCACAGATGTCTTGTGTGACGTTGAGCAAGACGCTTAATCTTTCTGTGCCTCAGATCCACCGTATGTAAAATCAGAATAATAATGCTGCTTTTCTCCATTCTTTTTGTCTGGATGATCTATTTAGATGGTAAGTTCTTCGGGGCAGGGATGGTCTTTTACTATACGTTTGTACAGCATGTAGAAAAATGGGGTTGATTACCATTATAACACAAAAACCCTGATCCTGGAAACAGTTACATCTGTGTTTAACTGTACTACCTTGAATAGTTCTGTAAAGCTAAGCACTTAAGTGTTTGCAGGGCCCTAATAATAATCACTAATGTGTGTGGGTCCTAGTAGAAATACTTTTGCTTTATGAAATTAATATCTTTATGTTTCCTTCAGTCTTTCATCTTAAATGAATAAACAAACTAAAACTGATCATAAATCTTTACTGGTAGAGAAGCAGGTGTAATATTCTGTGGTAGTGCCCAGCGGCAACAATGCAGATGCGCTAGGTGCTGTACAAACATGCAGAAAAACACTGTCCTCTCCAAAAAGCTTGCATTGTAATTTAATTTAGGTGAGTTAGTTTGTGTGTCCCTGCTGCATCGCACTTCTCTGAAAATAAGAAACAGGTGGTACCCTCTGGGATTAGCCTTGGGCACTTAAGAAATAAATTGGGAGCAGTCAGTCCCTCCTGGGAAATGGTAGGTATTCATTTTATTTGAAAATTCAAGTGGGCAGATTATAAATGCACAAATGCCATTATTTTCTTCCTTTGAAGTGAAATAACCTCTTAGCGAGGCCAGCTTCACTGTTGTAAAAAAGAAAAGAAAAAAAACCCAAATCATCCAAACCCTGAGAGCCCATGATTTGTTGGTCAGCTTCAGGCGCAGTAATGCAGCTCCCATAAAAATTGAAATCTTTTAATGACAGCTCAGGATAAAACGACTTGGTGAGCTGTGCAAACTGTCCTAGCCGTGACCCTCCTGGCATCGGCAAGGTTCTAAGCCCATTTACCATCTGCACAGCAGTGGCAAAAGCTACTCTGTGCTTGTCCTTGTGCTGTTTAATGTTATGAGCCAGCTTAGGCTCTCCCTCCACCCCCACTGGTGCAGCTGGACTTGAATTGGAGCAGCAAAGGCATGTGGGATGATTAAAAAATCATTTTAGGTTTGTCTGCGTCATCTTGAGTGATGATATTCTATTATAAATGATAAATCCCTTAAACACCACACGTGAGTTCAAGCGGAAGCACTGTATTTTTGTCTGTCTTGGAGGCTTTCGCTGGAGCACCAGAGTGGAGTCAGTTGTGATGTAGGAGGGTTCCAGCTGGGTGCTGGAATGAGATCCATACAGCATCTCCATCTCTACGGTAACAGAGATTAAAAATTCCCTGTTTGAACTGGATGCCAGGCTGGGCTGTTGTGGGGGCCACCCTGAGTTCAGCAGAGGGTGGGCTTGCTGGCTGGTGCAAGGCATGTTTGGCGGGGCAGGTGAATGGACTGAAGCTGGCATGGCCGGAGTAGCCCTAGAAAAAGGCTGGTGTCTTCTATATGGTCCTTTTCCTGTTACTGTCTGTTTAAAGAAAGGTGTAAGCATTGAGGTTTCTCCAATTCTCTCAAGTACACATTGTCTAGGAGGAGCTCTTGGGACCAGAGAGAGTCTTGAGTGGGGGTGAAGTTTCATAGAAATTGGCCATTATCCATGTTTGCATCATTCCGATTCTTTCCTTCTGCAAAGTATGTTTACGCTCATCATGTTTTTTCATCCTTAGTCCCTAATGTGTTGCAGTAGGAATAAACTTGCCTTTTAATTTCCATTGCCTTGTGACTGTTGCTTACAGTTACAAAAAAACGTGGTAGGTTTGCGAGGGAGGGAGCTGCTCTTGGATATGATACTGTTATAGGGACATAGAGGAGGCCACTTTAGCCTTGAGCACTTCATTGGAACAAAGTAAGTGTGTTTGGCAGCATAAACAAACTCATTTATCACCTGCTAGAAGTAACCACCAGTTTCCTTGCTCTGGTCAGTCTGGGGAGCAGGAGGAGCTGGTTTTAACTCTGGTTCGTTGTCCGTGCAATAGCGTTAGAGACAGGGCAGTTCTACACTACAGAATTAAATCAGTATAACTACATCGCTCGGGGGGTGAAAGATCCACACCCCGGAGTGACGAAGTTATACTGATCTAAGCGCTGGTATAGACAGCACTCTGTCGCCAGGAGAGCTTCTCCCGCCGACAGAGTTACCACCTCTCGCAGAGGTGGATTAACTATACTGACGGGAGAGCTCTCTCCTGTTGGCATAGAGCATCTTCATGAAAGCACCACAGTGGTGCAGCTGTGCCGATGAAATGTAGACCTGCCTAGAGCATCTGATCCTCAAAGGCACTGAGAACTCAGTTTCCTTTAACTGCCATTTGAATTTTGGGTGCTGGCGCTTCCGAGAATCAAGCTTATAGTGTGTTATTTGGGGGGGGAGTGATTGATAGTGTGTCCCAAAAGGGGGGGAAGGACTTATGCTACAGGATTCTGTGATGCCAGTAATCTCTGGATGAGAGAACTTTGGTGGTCCTAGTGTGGTCACCTCTGAAGAAAGTTGTTTGGCATGCACTGTGCAGTCATAACTTGCAGTGGCTTGACAACTTGAGCTGCCAGCAGGGGAATACTGGGTTGTGCACACTTCCATTAATGTTTCTTTCTTGTTCCAGGAAAGTTCAAGTCCCTGTACTTAGAATCCTCAGTGGGTTACTGGGGATGTCCCCAAAGAAGGCTACACACACTCACTTGTACAAGGAAAATGGGGGCTGGATGGAAATTGTGTGTCCATGTGTGTTGAAAGCTTTATTGGAAGGGTATGGAGGATAGGTTCTCTCTTAAACCCCTTGCCCTGGTTATGTAGCAGTGTTTCTCATCCCATTAATGAAAAGGCATGACTCCCCAGAGGGCAGGGGTGTGCAGGGCAGTTTTGTAAGACAGGGTGGGAGGCCTCAGATTTCGCTTATTTGAAGACCTTGTGCCTGCTGGAATTCCAGGAATCCTTCACTGTGCTTTGCTGTGCTGCTCTCTCTGTCACAGATATCATGGGCTCCTCCGGGATGTCTTTAGAATTACCCCTGTCTTATCTCGGAGCATGATATCTTGTTGACCTTTCAGCTGCCCTTTTTTTTTTTTTTTTTTAGTGTAGGTTTTACTAAAATCTTTTCCCCTCCCTTATTAACAAATTTATGTGAAACTAGCCCTACTGACTAATTGGATGCCTTGAGCCCATGCTTAATGTGGCCGAGAGAATTCAGGCTTCCTCGCTAACTGTAAATACACTTCAGTCCTGCCCTGTGCCTCCCTTGTAGGCCTCTGTGCGTTAACCAGTCTTGGGCTGCAGTCTGTGGTCCGGGGTTTCTTGAACAGAGCATGATTGGTGGTCTGAACTGTAATGTGTCCTGTGCATTGGGAAGAGGAGTGAGTGGTTGTTCAGCGCACAGTCATTCACGTATGTGCAGACTGAAGATTTAAATCCAGATCTCCAGACAAATAGCAACCCACAGCTCCTCCTGACTCCTAAGAAATGTATCTGTTCCTAAATACCTGCAGATGGCTTGGGTAAAAAACTTACAATATGAAAAATCTACTGCAGAACTTAATGGTTGTGTCCAAACTTTCTGGCAATTGGCTCTGGCTACCTGGCACAATGGATCCAGCACAGTATTTGATTGAATGATCTGAGGATGCAGTGTCCAGTGCTCTTTGAGTTATTATGCTGTTCTGCCTCCTTTTGGTTTAGCACAATGAACTTCAGAGTCTCCAATGTGACCTGCAAAGGCGTTAGATGACCAGATAGCAGATTGAATTCACTTTTTAGCGTTAAGTTCCATTTGTCTGCTGTTCTTGGTATTTTTATTCTGCATTGTTGTTCTGATTTCCCCCCTTCCCTCTGGGCTTGTCTACACTAGGAAGTTTTGCAACATTAACTTATATCAGCATAGTTAGTGGAAATCCTTCCCTAGTATAGACGCAGTTCTACCAGTATAAAAGTATTTATTTATACAAGGATATCTTATGCTGGTTCAGGAAGCAAAATAGGCTTTAATGATGTAAAACATCTATTATGTACTGGTAGAACTGCGGGCACACTAGGGACTGTACCTATATAATCTTTTGGGTACTCTTTTTTTTTTTTTTTTTTTTAAGCATGCAACTCTTTGAACCCTCCTATATCTGTTTAAACCTGGCTTATATTGCTTGAACTTGCTTCTATAAATCGCGAGAGCAAACTAAGCCAATACAAATGTGTCCATGCACAAAGTTTGACGAAACCACTGCAAGCTTGTGTGTAGACAGGATCACCTTACAGGTGCAGCTAAACCCTTTTAATAGTGTCTACACAAGGGTCTCTACTGGTTCCCTGAAACTTGTTTGTGCAGATCAGCCCTACAGGGACCTGTTGGTCCTGGTTCCACAATGGGTGACTGTAACAGGCTGACAGTGTTTGCTTGAAACACCCCACCCTCTTAGCAGGTATTGATTGTGCTGGGTTCTGCTGATTCACTGAGGTAGGTGGCTCACTCCCCCATCTTGATAGAAGGAAGGTGGGAGTGGCTTTTTGAGGGAGGGGAAAAACTAACTCAAGATTCTTAAACAGCTAGTGGTTTTGGGGTGCCTCAAATTTTAGGTTCCCCACTAAAAGGACCTGGATTTCAGAAAGTGCTGAGCTCCCACCCTCTGAAAATTAGGTCCCTTTCAAGAACCTCAGACCAGGCACCCAAAATAACATGATTTTTAAGAAGCGACTTAACCTTAAGTTGTGGGCTGAGCAGACCTGAGCTAGAAACCTAGGAGCAACCAAGCTTGGGGAGAAATCTGGAGCTGAGCTTTGTTTAAAGTAATTGACACCATGAGGTCAAACACTCAAGAAGGTGTGTGTGTGTGTTGGGGGGGTGAGTGTTTGACTCTAGGCAGTGTGTGGACTTCACTTTAGAACAAGTTGGGAAAGGCACCTGCTCATGGTGACGTAATAGCCTCTCACATTACTTAATGTTAGCTTAGCTAGGATGATGAGTCACCCCACTGCCTAGTATATGGCTCTGAACTTGGCTTCTTCATGCTACAACAGCTGAGTCATGTGGTAATGATGTAAAAGTTCCAACCTGGTGACACGCTTCAGATACTTAAGTAGACACAGCGTACGATAACTGGAGATAGACGAGCGATTCAGCTGAGTTTCCTTGAAATAACAATTGAACAGATCTGGTTAGGTAGGATGATATATGCACCGTGTATTACACAGGCATGCAGGGTACGCATGTTTGCTCTGTGGTGAGTCTTGCCTTCCTGAGAGCAGCTATGCATTATATGCTGGGGAGTGTGTGTGTCTATTTTATAATGTTCATTCTGATTTAGTCACTGTTAGATCACTGAGAAATTGTGGGGGAAGGGGGGGATGTTAGAGACAGTAATCTTATGAAAGATCCATTTTCTTCATTCATTCATTCAATCTGTTAGTCTTTAAGGTGCCACCAGACTCCTTATTGTTTCTTCATTCAGTATCTTACAGCTAGGTTAACTAAAAAAAGGTACAGAAGAACATGGTTGGATCAGGGTAACTGGTGCAAGGTGGTGATGGTTAGGCATGCCTGTAGTAGAATCATAGATTATTAGGGTTGGAAGGGACCTCAGGAGATCATCTAGTCCAACCCCCTGCTCAAAGCAGGATCCATCCCCAACTAAATCCCCAAATGGCCCCCTCAAGGATTGAACTCACAACCCTGGGTTTAGCAGGCCAACGCTCAAACCACTGAGCTATCCCTCCCCCCAAAGTAGATTCCTTCTAGATCTATCCAACACAATACAGCAGCTCCTTTGAACAGTTCGTTTTTAATGCAGGTTTGCTTAGGCTAGTTAAAGCAACAGCCAGCCAGAAATATTCTCTATCTTGTGTTGAATGGAAGTTAAGTTAATGTGTCACCACGAGTTATATGCATGGAAAGAGTCTCTTCCCCCAGCTTCCTAATCCCAGCCTAGACCATGGACTGGAAAATAGTTTTCCCAAGTCCTGGCCTTGCAGTGCAGGCTTATATTTTACCAGTCCTGCCTTCTTCCTAAAACCAGTTGATGTTCTTACACTGCTGTACAAAGCACTCCATGTGGTCCTCCATAAACAGGTGCTGAAGGAGTTAGATACTCAATGGGCCTCCTCAAGCAACCATTGAAGTTAATGGGAATACTTCATTGATCAAGCCCAGTGTATTTACCTGCCTTTGGAGATTCTGGTTTTCAGTCGAAGGTGTGTGGGCGGGTGTAGTAAAATCAATTTGCATGCTATTAAGGGGAGTATTGTCTCCACCTATTGAAGTGAAATGCTGGTGGGGAATCTGCTTCAGCTATGGAGACTTCTGCATAGCGCAGTCTGCTCTCTGCTCCACTGGCGACTTCCTGACTTGAATCTCTCTGACTGTTCTGCTACAGCACAGTAGTGGGAGGAGAAAAGTGTGTATATTTACTCTGTTTACGCCTGTCTGGGTAGAGCAGATGCCTATAGGTGGGAGAACCAGACAAGCCTTCAGCTTGTACTTCTAGTTACCCAGAATCAGTGTGTCAAGGAAGGTCTTCTAAGAACGCTTCGAGTGTTCTCATTAGTCTAATTATTACTATAACTATAGGGAATTGTTTCCACCAACAGCTCCCTGGGCATAGCAAGGGGCACAATGGGAAGTGTTTTGTCTTTACTTGTGGCTGTTTGTGTCACATTGACTATTTCAAGTGGGGAGCTGGATAAAATACATCTGCCATCTCAAAGAATACCCATTTAGTTCAACTCCGTGGTATCTACCGTCACTTGTTGGTTTGTATTACAGTCATGCCTAGAAATCCCAGCTAAGATGAGGGATCCATTGTGCTGGCACTGAGCAAACACATAGTAAGAGTCCCTTCCCCAAAGAGACAAGACAGAGGGTGCAAGAGGGAGGCAAAATGACTTGCCCAAGGTCACACAGCTGGTTAGTGGCAGAGCTGGGACCAGAACCCAGGTCTCCAGAGTTCCAGCCCTGTGTCTCTTACCCACCGGACTATGGTGCTCTACATCTGTTCATGTTCATGTCGCATTTCATCCAGATTCTACAACAAGGACGGCTAAAGTTATCTGAAAGGCTTGGCTCCTTCCCCATTCTTAGATATATTCATTTACATGATAATTATTGCTATAATACTTTTTTATATAGTCCTAGGGCTCTTGAGTGCCTTTGAGTGTTTGTTGCTTACAGTAATTAACTTAATGTTATGGGTGTTTTTTTTATTATTTCTAGGTTACTTTTTCTTCTACCTGTGGGTTCCTCCTTTGGACTAGTATAAATTTAGATCAAGGCCTTGCTATTGTGACCGGAAGCCAGATCACTTGCTTTGACTGTTGTAGCCACCCTTTGTCTCTTGTCTTGTAGTTAAGTTGTAACTCCTTGGGCTGGGACACTCTAGGCTGGTCCACACTAACCCCCCACTTCGAACTAAGATACGCAACTTCAGCTACGTGAATAACGTAGCTGAAGTCGAAGTATCTTAGTTCGAACTTACCGCGGGTCCACACGCAGCAGGCAGGCTCCCCCGTCGACTCCGCGTATTCCTCTCGTGGAGCAGGAGTACCGGCGTTGATGGCGAGCACTTCCGGGATCGATTTATCGCGTCTAGACAAGACGCGATAAATCGATCCCAGAAGATCGATTGCTTACCGCCGGACCCGGAGGTAAGTATAGACGTACCCTTAGTGTTCCTGGTTGGCAGACACACTACTGTACTATCCCTCATCAGGTCTTATCGACACTGGGATTTCAGCCACCTGTGTTACTGCCGCAGTGGTAGATTCTACCTGCACTGATGGTTTGCCCCAGTGTAGCTACACCATGGCCAAAATTCCTATGGAGGCATGGCCCTTGTATCTTTCCCCAGATATATATATCTCCATTGACTGAAGTTGATGTCCCTTTTATTGGGTATTTAATATCAACCTAAAGAGAGAAACAGTTTAAAAAAAAAAAAGTAAATCGGGGATAACCTTTTCAAAAGCTTCTGAGATTTAAGGTCCCAAATGCCTGTCACTTTTAAAAACAGGACGTGAGTTCCTAAGTCATTTGCCTTTGAAAATGTTACTCTAGATTTCTATATACCCCCAATTCATGCTGTGGAGAGGGACTGTGAAGTACTACACGCTAAACTGTTCTAGTATGGTGCGCATTACCTGGAAACCTTGTAAGCTAGTATCTGATCTAGTCCTACAGGTGTTTTAATGGCTCAGTGCCGACTTGTGCCAGCTGAGGTTCTGGCCCTGAGAACTTAAAATGCAACACCTACATACTGAGTAGGACTGGTTTGTCCAGTTCTGAAGAAACAGGTCTGTGTACAGCTAAACTAGCATTCAGATGGGTCAGTCTCACAGCCATAAATATGAGGATTCTGTTTTAGCAAAACAGATTCTAAGATTACAAATGCAACATTAAAAAGTGCAGATAAATCAGTGAAGCTGCAACACACACACACAAAATCTTTGTTGCTTCCATTCAACTTCAAAACACCACCTCACTGTGAGACTGTGATTTGTATTTGCTGATTGAAAGCTCTTTCTTTTGTACTGCAGCCCCTTTTTAACAGTTTATTTTTACGGGGCTGTTAACTGAAACTCAAATGCTGTTGTGGAGGGTGAGATAGCACCAGGCATTTTTGTGAAAGATAAGGGATTGAATTGCCTCACTGCAGATGCGGTGGGGTTTTAGCTGTTTAAAGAGCCCATTATGTACGTGTGTGTTCTGGTTAGGATTTATGCCACCTTCAGCTAATTAATCACATGTGAGATACTCTGAAAGCAGAGACTTCAAAAGTACCCAAGTGTCTTTTATCAAAGGTTTCAACCTGGATTAATCCTAGGTCTCTTGTTTACTTGATTGTGTGCATGGCAGAGGGATAATTGCAACTCTTGGCAAACAGTCATTTTAAAGGCCTCTTTAATCCAGAAAGGTGTAAATAAATATTCATGAAGGTGTGCGTCTGCATATTTATTGATGAATTCAACAGAGTTTCTCATGAGACACAGATAGCAACTACTCAATACCTGGCTGCTTTATAAAGAAATTAGAAAATTGTGAACTGTTCTGGAAATACACAATAATAAAGATTGCACCAATTCTTGGGTAAAATACTCATTCCTCTGCTGCTGCCTTCAATCCAGTTAATAATTTATATGATTGTAGATTCATGCTCATCTTGGTAACTTATGTTATCCCTGCTTGTGGAGGGAAGGGGAGAGAACAAGGAAATCAATGACTTAAAAAAAAAAAAACCCAACCTTATTTAGCTTGTAGTCCATCTAGCTATTCTTGCTAGGTAGGAGAGATTTCTTTGGGCCCTTACTCCATCAAGGAGATCTGCTCCCTTGATGGCAAGAGATGTGGGTAGCCTAACAGCTAATTAAGCCCCTTTTGGCTTTCTGTAGCGTCAGCATGCAGAATGGACAACATGCTTCACTCATAAGAATGGCCATACTGAGTCAGACCAATGGTCCATCTGGCCTGTCTTCAGACGGTGGCTGGTGCCAGATGCTGTAGCAGGAAGAGACCCTAAGACAAGCCCTGGTATCAGAGGCCTGGTATGAGGCAGGACCTGCTCACAGAATCTGGCAAGAACAGGGCTGATACGGTACAAAAACATTCCCCAAGGATAACAGGAACACACTGACCGCTCCTAAAAGTTAAGGTCAGGATAATAGTACGTAATAACGATGTTTCAGTTGAGCCATGTTCAAGGCAATGGGTAATAATAATCACGTCAGGGGACAGTATCTATGTCAGAGGGGCAGTACTAATTTGTTTGTAGCAGGGTATAAAGATGTATTTCAGAGGGAGAATCTTTGTCTGGCCTAGGTAGGAATGGAAAGTCCTGCCGTTCACTGAGCTGGTCCATTGTTATGGGCATACATGTATTAGTTGTCTGGTAAAGTCTGCTGGATACTAGTACCATGCCTCCTCGACAATAAACTGGGCTGGGTGCGTTCGTCCGTTAACAGATCTTGTGGTCATTGGGCGATTTGCTCGAGGTCTGCCGTGCCAGCTGTCTGCACAGTGCTGGGGCGGCACAGAGGGAACACACACGCAGCCAGACATCTTTCAGCATCTAACCACACTGGTGACCCACGACTGCTGATCTGGTAAGTAAGCGAGCTGTCCTCTGTAGAAATCGCGATCTAACGTGTCAGAAAACCACTGCTCAAATGCATCTCAATCTACCATATATGAACAATTAAGTTGGCAATGAGCTAGAAACCACTGTCAGTTAAGTTAAACTTGGCTACTATATAAAAGCAACTGTATTATTGCTGAACATCATTTACACTGTGCATAACATTGCTAAACTGTCTAACCAACACACAGGTAAAAATCAACAAATGGCAGCAAACAACATGAAGGCAAGGAAAAAAACAAATTGGTAAATAAATTAAGTTACACAATAACTAAAAATTGGGTAAACAAATTCCCTGGTAGTACCAGTCACACTGGTTTTTACATTAGCTATTCTTCAGTCATCTGGTACATAGACTGATTTAAGTGATAGGTTACAGACCAGTTAGTAGTTCTGCCATTTCATATTTGAGTTCTTTCAGAACTCTTTGGTGAATACCATCTGGTCCTGGTGCCTTATTATTGTTTAATATATCAATTTGTTCCAATACCTCCTTTATTGACACCTCAATCTGGGAAGTTCCTCAGATTTGTCACCTAAAAACAATGAGGGAATCACCCTCACATCCTCTGCAGTGAAGACTGATGCAAAGAATTAAGTTAGCTTCTCCACAACTGCCTTGTCTTCCTTGAGTGCTCCTTTAGCACCTGGATTGTCTGGAGGCCCCACTGATTGTTTGGCAGGCTTCCTGCTGCTGATGTACTAACATTTTTGTTTTGCTGTTAGTTTTTTATGCCTTTTGCAAGTTTTCAAATTATTTTTTGGCCTGCCTAAGTATACTATTATGGTTGACTTGCCACAGTTTATTCTCCTTTCTATTTTCCTCACTGGGATTTGACCTCCAGTTTTTAAAGGATGCCTTTTTGTCTCTAATTGCCTCTTTTACTCTGTTTAGACATGGTGGTATTTTTTTTGGTCCCCTTCCTAGTTTGCTTTTTATTTGTGGTATACATTTAATTTCCATGCAGCTTCCAGGCATTTTGCTCTTGGGACTGTTCCTCTTAATTTCCATTTAACTAGCTTCCTCATTTTTGTGTAGTTCCTCTTTTTGAAGTTAAATATTACTGTGGTTGGTTTCTTTGGTATTTTTCCCCTACAAGGATGTTAAATTTAATTACGTTATGGTTGCTATTACTGAGTGGTTCAGCTATATTTACCTCTTGGACCAGATCCTATGCGCCCCTTAGGACTAAATCAAGGATTGCCACTCACTTTATTGGTTCCAGGACTAGCTGCTCCAAGGAGGAGTCATTAATGGTCTCTAGACATTTTATACCTGTTTCCCACTCAGAGGTGATTTGTACCCAGTCGTTATAGGGATAGTTGGAGTGCTCTGTTTTTGTAGCTTTTCTAATCTCTCTGAGCATTTCACAATCACTGTCTCCATCCAGTCAGGTGGTCGGTAGTATATTCCTACTGCTATCCTCTTGTTATTCAAGCATGGAATTTCTGTCCATAGAGATTCTGTGATACAATTTGGTTCATTTAAGATTTTTACTATATTTGACTCTCTGCTTTCTTTCACATATAGTGCCACTCCCCCACCAGCATACCTACTCTGTTATCCTTATATATTTTGTATCCCTGGTAGGGTGACCAGATGTCCCGATTTTATAGGGACAGTCCCGCTTTTTGGGTCTTTTTCTTATATAGGCTCCTATTACCCCCCACCCCATGTCCCAATTTTTCACACTTGGTGTCTGGTCACCCTAATCCCTGGTAACACTGTGTCCCATTGATTATCATAGTTCCACCAAGTTTCTGCGATGCCTATTATATCAATAGCCTCACTTAATACCAGGCACTCAGATTCAGTCATCTTAGTATTTAGACTTCTAGCATTTACATACAAGCGCTTATAAAATTTGCCTGCCTTCGTGTGATGTAACTGAATGGGGCTCATTTTTGTTCGACTATTTCTCTTCGGTTTCTACATTATCAACTTCTGTCCTCTCCTTTTCTCTAGGATATAGAGAATCCCTTTTATAAAATCTTCCCCTAAGGCAGCAGTTCTCAACCGGGGGTCCGGCTGAAACCCAGTGCTCCGAGCCCCAAAACACCCCTGCGGGGCTGAAGCCAGCATCCCCCTCCCCTGGGTCTGAAGCCAGGAGCGGGAACAGGGCTGAAGCTGCCCCCCACCCCAGCCCCATCTGAAGCCGGGAGCAGCACAGGGCTGAAGCTGGTGGCCACCCTTCCACCGAAGCTGGGAGCCCCAAACACCGTGCCCCCCCCCACTCCCCTGCTGAAGCTGGGAGCAGCGTGGGCCTGAAGCCCCTAGCCCTGGTACTCCACGTGGGCAGAAGCCCCAAGCCCATGGGCAGAGTTGGGGGGGCACAATGGTGTTGCCCCCCCCCAAATTGCAGTGCCTTACCCAGAGTGGGGCAGTCCAGGGACAGCTCCATCCCCCCCCCCACACACACACTTCCTACTCTCCCCCAGCCCCCCCTCAGGCCCAGCCCTCTGGGCAGGTTGTAGGTAAGAAGCCAGAGCCAGGCAGTGCAGGGCAGCTGCTCCTCTAGCTGTGGTGCCATGGAGTGGGCAGCCGTGGCATTCCCCTGTCTGCTGCTGGTGCCTGGGATTGGGGCTGCTCCTCAGCTCCCAACCCTCTTTGGCTGCTCACGCACTCGGTAAGAACTGCCTGGGCGGGGGGACCTGCTCCGGGGCCAGCAGAGCCCTAAGGGAGCAGCCACTGGGGGGGGCCTTCCTGGCACACAGTCCCTAGCTATCCTCCTTCCTGCAACCCGAGCTACCCCCCTGCCTGCACCCCGAGCAGTTTTCAAACTTTTTGAGCTGAGTCCCCCCTTTGAGTTATATTTTTTGGTTGCATCCTCCCCACAACCCAGGCAGGCTGGGTAGCCTACTGAGGTGAGTCGGGGGTGCAGGTGGCGCTCCCTCCCTGGACCCTGCTGTGCGGAGCTGCCTCCCCCTTCCTCCCCCCAAAATAGAAGTCAAACTATGCCAATGCCCAAGGGTTTGCCCCCCGGCCCCGAGTCCCCTCCCCCACCCCCGTTGGGCCCTGGAGTTTTTATAGCATGTTGAGGGGGCTCTCGGAAAGCAAAAGGTTGAGAACCCCCGCCCTAAGGGATGTCTCTGTCCGAACTGTGTGCTCCTCTGCACCTGTTGGCTTTTCCTCAGCCCTTAATTTAAAAACCTCCCCATCAACCTTCTTAATTTTTTACATGCCAGCAATTTGGTTCTGTTTTGGTTTAGGTGGAGCCCAACCTTCCTGTATAGGCGTCTCCTTTCCAAAAAGGTTCCTCAGTGCCTAGTAAACCTAAATCCCTCCTCCCTCTCCATTGTGCCATCCACGGATTGAGACCCTGCAATTCTGCCTGTCTAAATGGAAGCATTTCAGAGAATGCTACCATGGAGGTCTTGGACTTTAATCTCTTACCTAGCAGTCTAAATTTGGTCTCCCAGACCTGTCTCCTACCTTTCCTGTACCTATATGTACCACAGCCAGTGTCTCCTTCCTGGAACTGCACTTAAGTCTACATAGATGCCTTCAGATGTTTGCACCTGGCAGGCAATTCACTGCGGTTTCCTCAGTCACCGCAAACCCAACTATATGTTTCTAATAATAGAATTCCCCCTATTACTATTGCCTGTCTCTTCCTAATAACAGGGGTCCCCTGCCCTGGAGAGTTAGCCGCATTGTGAGAGGATACCATGACATCATTTGGAAGGAGGGTCCCAGCTCTGGGATAGTTTCCCTCTGCTCCAGCTTGATGTTCTCCTTCCCTGAAACTTTAATTCTCCTCATTACCACAGAGGTTGTCAGTCTGGGGGTGGGACTGCTATACTGTGTCCTGGAAAGTCTCATCTTTGTATCTCCCTTAGCTCCCCCAGTTCAGCCACTCTCTGGTCTCAAGAGCCCGTACTTAGTGTCTGAGGGCCATGAGTTGCTTGCACTGAATGCACACACATGCCGCCTGCCCACAGGGCTCCCATTGACTGTAAGGGTAGGACAGGCAACTTAAAAACAAAATACAGCCCACTGCGTAATCTGAATAGGGCAGAATTGATATTTTCTCTGATCAGCGCAGATGATCACTGCCCAAAGACTGTTTCTGGATAGGGCCCTGAACTGGCTGCTACTGGGGAGACGTGGGTTCTATTCCTGACTCTGCTTCTGAGCCCCTTTGGGCAAGTCACTTCACTTCTCTCTGCCTCTGTTTCCTTATCTGTAAAATGAAGTTACTTCCCCCAAGAGCTAGTCGGTATTGTGTACAGCACCAAGCACGCTGTGGGCTCCCATTGAATCAGATACAGCTGTTCATGATCTGCCACATTGGACTTTCACTGGACAAAGTATGCAACTTTGATGGGTAGCTAGATTCTATCCCAACAAGCCTTAATATACCTTAGTTTAAGTAAGCCTTGCCAGACCTGAGGCAGTACAAGGCTTAACTCTTGCTTACTGTGCTTTCAAGGCTTTGAATGTTTCAGTCCATCCATGACATTAAAACCTCCTGGCTTTCCCTTTGGCTAAATGGCTGGTCTCGTCTCATAGGTTTCCCCACATGGGTTGCCTACCTCTGAAATGAGTTTCGCCTACAATACCTGCTGTCACAGTGCTTGCTAGACTCTGTCCTCCTTCACATAGCAGGAGTGCCTGCCTCAAATAATGGACACATCTCTCCGGGAGAGAGGGACTCAGAATTTGTGCAAGTTTGTTTCCAGACCAGGATCTTGGAAGAATTTGGTTGCCTAATGCACTAATAATGCTAGGAGATGTGATTTAATGACTGGGAAGGGGAGCATGTCTGTTCTGTAGGTGACAGGCTGGCAAAATAACCAGTTTTAATAGCTTTTCCCATAGCCCTCAATGGGATGGATTTAAAATAAACATCAAGACACAGCATCATCAGCACCCTTAGTTTTCCCATTAGTGGTTGGCAGGGGGAGGGGGAGCCCAGCATGCCTGATCTGGTGAGCTGCTGCATGTCTTCAGCTCCCACTGAGGGGAAAACGGAATTGAGGGTGTGAGGCATCTTGCTGGTAGAAGCTCGGTGCTGGTCAGCATTTAGCAGCGAGCCTTGTGAGTTCCAGAGGTGGCTTTTGACTCCTACTTCTGCCACCTTGGGCACTGGGCTTGCCAATGTGTTCGATTGATTCTGTCCTGCTCCTGCACTGGGAGAAGTCAGTTCACGCACCCGTAGGCTCCATCAAAGCAAGTATAGTTGAGATAGACAAGAATAGTGGGATGAGTGTGCTGGGGAGTCTTATGGAAGTGCTGCCCTTAGCCTCTGGTCCTTCTCTCCGTATTCTGGGAGGTGGCAGAGATAAGCTGCTCTCTTGGCAGAGAACGATCCCTATGTAATGATTACAAGGGAACGTTTGAGCCGCATCCGGTTTTCATTTGTCTCTACAGTTTGCTGTTGGGAACGTGACTAGAACTAACCTTTCTGATGTATGTAACACATTCTTCAGGCAGCTAGTTAGTTCGGATGGCTCGATTTTTTTTGGGAGCCCAACTTAACACATCTTAAAGGGGCCTGATGGTTCAAAAGGTAGGCGCTCAACGCTTTCTGAAAAACCAACCTCTTCAAGGGGTGTCAAGTTGGGTACTGACAAAGGGCGTGCCTGCCTTGTAGCTGGCTCTTCTGGCCAGTTGTGGCTCTGCTGAGGCCTGCCTCAGTTTCCTCTTCACTAGGACTCCCTTAAGTCCACACAGGCCAGAGATTCAAAACGTTCCCCCTTCTGGGGTCCAGTTTATTAAGTCCTGCACAAAGTATCTCAAAAAGAGAACTCCAACTTACTAAGTCTTCATCCCAGTTTCAGCTGAGTCCTGAGGATCTCTCTCTTCCCTTCAGAGTTCCAACACTCGTCTGTTCTGGTTGGGCAAAGCCCCCTCCGTAAGGGTCTGTCTTCCTGTTTTCCCTTTCTCCTCTTGCCTGTGTTTTGCCTCTCTCCACAGGCCTTTCCCGCTGGTGCCTTCCCCCTCAGGGCTCCGCAGGAGCCGTCTTACTCCCCACAGTGTATGCAAGCATCTGCCTACAATCTGCAGCTGTCTCCCCCTTTATAAGGCTCAGGTGTCCTTCCCCAAGTCCTATTGGGCAGTTCAAGTGCATTGGACGTTCCCTCGCAAAGGGGTCGACCAGTCACCTAGTGACAGGCATCTAAAATTGCTGCTCACTTCCGCTCTGCATTTAGACCTCAAAATCCATGTTTACTGGGAAATCTCTAGTGAGGAGGGGACTGCCCCTATTTTATCTCCTTCGTATATGACTGCACAGATCACGCAGCTTCTACTTTGGGAGCTCCTGGGTGGGCCTTCTTCAGAGCGACTAGCTGTGACGGGTTGGATCACAGAAACCCCCTTGAGAACTGCCACCTGATGTACCAAGACTACCCCTGCTCCTATTTTCCCTGCCAGCTCAGGACTCCAGCACCCTGTCTTGCTGAGCCAGACACACCCGTCAGCTCCAACACAGACCCAGGGTCTGAATAACTTGCCCCAAAGCTGCAGGTTTACCTGAAAACAGCTCACAGAAGTGTGCTTGTCTTTAGTACTCAGATGCCCAACTCCTTGTGGGGTCTAAACCCAAATAAATCCGTTTTACCCTGTATAAAGCTTATGCAGAGTAAACTCATAAATTGTTCGCCCTCTTTAACACCGATAGAGAGATATGCACAGTTGTTTGCTCCCCCAGGTATTAATAGATACTCTGAGTTAAATAATAAGGAAAAAAGTGATTTTATTAAATACAGAACGTAGGATTTAAGTGGTTCCAAGTAGTAACAGACAGAACAAAGTAAGTCACCAAACAAAATAAAATAAAATGCGCAAATCTATGTCTAATCAAATTGAATACAGATAATCTCACCCTCAGAGATGCTTTAGTAAGCTTTTTCTCAGACTGGACACCTTCCAGGCCTGGGCACAATTCTTTCCCCTGGTACAGCACTTGTTCCAGCTCAGGTGATAGCTAGGGGATTCTTCATGATGGCTCCTCTCCCCCTCTGTTCTCTTCCACCCCTTTATATATCTTTTGCATAAGGCGGGAACCCTTTGTCCCTCTGGGTTTTCACCGCCCCCCCCACTGGAAAAGCACCAGGTTAAAGATGGATTCCTGTTCAGGTGACATGATCACATGTCACTGCAAGACTTCATTACCCACTTGCCAGCACACACACATACAGGAAGACTCACAGGTAAACACAGCCATCTGCAGACAATGGGAGTTACCAAGATTTCAAACCACCATTAATGGCCCACACTTTGTATAATTACAATAGGCCCTCAGAGTTATATTTCATATTTCTAGTTTCAGATACAAAAGTGGTACATTTATACAAATAGGATGATCACAGTAGATTATAAGCTTTGTAATAATATCTTACAAGAGACCTTTTGGATGAAGCATATTCCAGTTACATTATATTCACTTACCATATTTTTATAAAACTATTCCAGTTACATTATATTCACTTCTTATGTTTTTATAAAACCATATAGAGTGCACAACGTCACAGTAGCAATGCCAGGAGAGCTGTGGGGAGAGCACATATTGGGGAATATTTCTAGAAAAATTGGACTTTTTTAAACCCCTCTAATACTTTAAAAGAAAAAAAGGTGTGTGTGTGGGGGGGTGTTTTATAACTCAGACGCCTTGCTGGTAAGAGCACCATCGGACAGAAAAGTGCGTGCATATGCTGATCGATAGCAGACACACCTTTGCTATTTCTACTGGAATTGCTACCTAGACAAGTAATCACCGAGTGCTTAACTATCTGGGAGGGTGCAGTTGCCCTAGAGGAAATCCAGTGTAGAAGTTAAACTGTAGAGTTAAGGGTCTGAGTCACGCCATAGAACCATACCTCATTCCTTTCCCTGGCTTCCTTTTTTCTGGTCATGTTGCTAACTCTGCTGCACATGGGGGGACAGGACTGCCATGGTGTCCTGAAGTCAAATTTTAGTCAGTTTGGCTAGAGCTGATCATAATGATTACAGCACTAGTTAAGGGTCTGCCAGCAAATTCCCTTATAAATTTTGATCTTTATGGCCAATTTCATAATTGTCATTTTTATGTGAGATCCATTCTCCTCACAGGATAGCTTCCATTAATGTGAAATGGGATTTACACAGTGCAGCAAACAGACCTCCTCTTCCCACCTTTCAGGCTGACGTGTGTGTGTTTGCAGACATGCTCTCGCTCACTGTAAACGCAGTTGGGCAGCTTTTTAAGTTATGCAGCATTAAGCAGTGTAAAAAAAATAGGTCATTTTATTTTAAATAGGTCAATGGCTTTCAAAATTATAGTGTCCTGGGTTGGAGCAGCCCTAACATTGTCTAGCTGAGGGATGGAATGGCAAGTCGCTTTGTGGAGTTATACCTGTTGTGCGTAACATGAAGCAGATTGCATCCACCTTCTTCTCTAACATGGAGGTACAGTGTGTGGTGACTGAAGTGTTGGCTGCTTGGATCAAGATGTAAGGTTGCAATCTGCAGGGCTGGAAAAACACATCCGCCACCTGCTAGCCAGAGGGTAGCTAATAGTCTGTCTAGCGATAGATATGAAAGGCAGAGGAGCTCTAGAGATTGGGTTCAGGAGCAAAGCGGCAGTGAAAATCCCACATGCTCTACTCTTTGTTACTGGGAAGAGGGAAAGTGTCAGGAGTTCACCATCGTGCTGTCCCAGGATCCTTTTTGGGGGTCATCTCTGATATCGCCCTCTGCTTAATAGGTGTCTAGTGAGTTGGTAGCTTTGCTACCATAACCAAAAGAGCAGAGGAGCTATCTGTGTCATTCTCCCCTCCTGGCTGCTGCAGATGGAGAGGCAGGAGAAGAGGTGTCTGGCCCTTTTTAAGAAGCATGGAAAACTGTGAATGGGGGCGGCAGGCAAAAAACCAGTGTGTCCTTGTACTCTGCTGTCTGTATCCATCTGTTGTCTCTTGTCTTATGTTTACTTTGTAAACTCTTTGGTGCACTCTGTTTATACAGCGTGTAGCACAATGGGTCCTGGCCCATGACTAGGACTCCTAAGCACTATGATAATACAAATAAAAGAACTGCAGTGCTTGCCTTTGTAGGTTTTCCCAATAGCAGTAGAAAACTGATTAGACATATGAAGTTCACATCTGCCTACAAGATTCTGAACAGAAGCATTGAAACTGAACAGAGACTTGTTAATTTCACATTGTTGCTTGGCAAAAGGTATGCACTGCAGCAGAGGCATTGGCTGTCTGCAGACTCAGGAAGACAGTACTTCATAGACTTCCACATGGTTCTCAGATGTGAGGTTATCTTTGCAATCAAATGGGTTAGAAACTTAGGGCTTGCCTACACAGTGAGGGTAATGCATTCTAAGGGGAGGTGTGATTTCTAAAGCACACTACTTTGTTGCACATTAATTAGTTCACGTAGACACTGCTGGCGCCACTAAACATTCCCTAGTGTGCTTTAACGTAGTACTGTTTCAAATGACACTTCGTTAAAGTGCACCAGCAGGGCCTACATCGACCAATTAATAGACAACACCTTAATGTGTTTTGGAAACAGCATACACCACACCATATTGTGTAGACAAGCCTTTAAAAACAAAGAGAGAGAGCCTGGATTCTGCAGGTGGTGATGGTGTAGGCCCCTCACACAGCATGTGTAAGCTTCCCACTTAGCCAGGACAAGTCGATTTTTCAAGCACTACCTATCTAGATGCTTACTTAGCCGTCATCACTATAGTATCTGAGCCCTAGGTAAGTAGCCTCCTTATTAAAGAATAACCATGGACCACCCTTTAATCATCCTTGGCCTTTTTGTCTTCAAATAGTTAACATTTGAAATAACTTTCTCTATTTTTGTACTAGGACAGTTGCACTAGCCCAGGTTTCTGTCCTTGAGTAAGACAATCATTGAAACAAGATTTTTCAAATCAGTTTCTAGTGATCCAGCAGGTTGTCTTATTGGGATGTCACTGGGAACTTCAGTTGTGAGATGTGCAGATGCAAGGAAAAGAGGCCCCCCTAATCAATCACTAGAGCATCCGTGTGGATATTCTGCTGTATCTCATGGGAGTTACCAGCTTAGAAATAATAAAACTAGCAAAGTTGTGGACTCTTAATTTGTATGTCACACCTAATTTCGTTACAGTGAATGAAGTACTTTGCATTTTAATAGAACAGCTGTGGCTGTGGGTGCTGGTAAGGAGATTCTTATGTTAGTGTGGAGATGTGGTGTGGCTATTTTTTTTTTTTCCAGGTGGGTGGGTGAGTGGGGGTTGTTTGTTTAAACCATGGTGGAATATGCCCCTCTTTCTACTCTGGAAGGTCTGAATCAGCAATTAGCTTCTACTTTCTCTCCAGTGGTGACCCAGGTTAGCTGCAGCAGCATTATTTCCTGGCCAGGTGAGACATTCAGGTGCCTCAAATGTTGATATCCTTAATTATTGAAATCCTAACACAGATCTTAACATCTTCAACCAGGCAAGAAATAGTTAATCCATTATTTACCTGGCTCTCTCTGTCTATATTGTTGGAACCCCTAGAACTGCTGCATTCATTAGTCCTGTACAGACACATAGAGATGCACACAGACAAACTCAGGTTATCTGGCTGCATTCTGCTTCCCTGAACACGACAATCTTGATGCAGTCTCATGCTACCTCTATAAACTAATGCCACAGGTGACAGAAGCCCTACAAACCTAAAGCATGTTTGCAGCTTAAGATGAAACTTTTAGACCATGCTGTTTGCACTGAATTACAGAGTCTTGTTTGAACTCTGCCAAGGCCCTGGCTGCTTTTTTGGATGGTGTTTTGTTTTGT
>NW_020664601.1:958664-983866 GCF_002925995.2 Terrapene triunguis | reverse complement strand
AGAGACTGCTGAGCTGGAATTGATATGCAAACTAGACACAATCAACTCAGGGTTAAACAGGGATTGGGAATGGCTGAGCCATTACAAACATTGAATCTATCTCCTCTTGTAAGTACTCTCACACTTGCTTCTTATCAAATTGTCTGTACTGGGCTATCTTGATTATCACTTCAAAAGTTTTTTTTTTTTTTCTCTTACTTAATTGGCCTCTCAGAGTTGGTAAGACAACTCCCACCTGTTCATGCTCTCTGTATGTGTGTATATGTATCTCCTCAATGTTTCACTCTATATGCATCTGAAGAAGTGGGTTGTAGCCCACGAAAGCTTATGCTCTAATAAATTTGTTAGTCTCTACGGTGCCACAAGTACTCCTGTTCTCATGTATTACAGTAATGCCTATGGGTACATCTCTACAGCAACTAAACACCTGCGTCTGATCCGGGTCAGCTAAGTTGGGCTCATGGGGCTTGGGCTGGAACCTGAGCTCTGGAACCTGCGAGGGGGGAGGGATCCAGAACCAGAGCTCCAGCCTGAGCTCGAACATCTACACTGCAATTTTAAGTCCCCCCTGAGCCTGAGTCAGCTGACTGGGGCCAGCTGTGGGTCTGTTATTGCCGTGTAGACATACCCTTAAAGCAGTGGTTTTCAACCTTTTTCATTTGTGGACCCCTAAAATATTTCAAATGGAGGTGCGGACCCCTTTGGAAATCTTACACATAGTCTGTGGACCCCCCAGGGGTCCGCGGACCACAGATTGAAAACCACTGCCTTAGTGGCTCCAACTGAGATCAAGGCTCCCTTGTGCGAGGTGCTGTACAGAAACACATAGTAAGGCAGACGCTGCCCCAAAGTGTTAGTCTAAATAGATAAGGCAGACACAAGAAGTATCATCCCCATTTTGCAGATGGGGAGCTGAGGCCCAGAGTGACTGAGTGATTTGCTCAAAGGAAGTCTGTCAGAGCTGGGAATTGAACCACTTTCTCCCGAGTCCCAGCCTAATGCCTTAATCACAAAGCTATCCTTCCTCTGTGAGCATCCTGACTGAGGCTTTGTTGTGTTATCAAGGTTTGTTGGCATCCTTTTGTCTGCAAGATACAGTGGGAATTGCAGCCTGTGTTGTAGATGGTTTGCAACGTCTCGTGTAACAGAGATTTGTATAGAGAGATTTGTTATCAAGCAGGAGAAGAGAAACGGTATAAAGAAAAGCTGATAGAATTATTTTCCAAACAGGCTCACTCTGAGCCTCCCATTAATTCCCTATATAGGCAGGCGTAGCGTCTCTCCTTCCCATAATCCTGTCTCTAGGAATACGACAGGATCTCTGAAAGAATGGTGCAGCCCCTCAAAGGAAATCCTGAGATCCTTTGTTCTGGGACAGGCAAACTCCCAGTGAAGTAAACCAAAGTTTGCTTGATTAAGCAGCTTGGATCTGACCCTTTACTCCTGGACGGGACAGATGAAATGACCTTTGTGGACTATTCCTTTCAGTCCCACAGGAAGAAGGGAGAATATTCTTATGGGTGTGCTGCAGTTTGATTTTATTCCTCCCCCCACCACCTTTTTTAATACTTCAGCTCTCGGTCCCAGTCTCTTTTTTTTCTCATGGCATTTCAATTCCTGGACAATGGAAATACCATAAGATGTGGCCTTCCTGGAAGATTCTGTGAAGTTCCCTAAATTTGCTATTGTCAGTCTAATGAATGTGGAAGGTTTAGATACTCTGGTGGTGGGTGGCGGTACAAAACCCCTAAGCTGAGAGAGAGACTTGGGAAACTGCTGCCAGGATATATGGGGAGACTGCGTCGAAAGGAAACAAAGCATTCAGTCCCTCATTTTTAACAAACTAGGCTCCTGACTGGCTCCTGGGTGTTTGTGTTTGGATTGCTTAATGCTGACTCTTGTCATTAGAAATAACTCACATGGGAATGCTTGTATACAGGGTCCATGTATATCATGGGGTCGTGCTTTGAAATAATATTAGAGGGGCGGGGAGAAGCCTCTGTATTTGAGTGGTGCTTTGTGACTGGCTGTAGACAATGACCTACCCAATGTGAATGACCCCAAGGCACTGTTGTCTCTTTGCTCTCTTATGCAACGTATGGGTTCGGTGGAGTCCAAGTAACCCTGTGTAATAGCTGCAGATGCCATGCGAGGATTAGCTCCTTACACAGGCTGCTAGGCATGGTTCTGCTGGTTTCTGGAGCACTGAAGACTGAGAGGGACACTAGAGGGCTTGTAAACGAGTTAAAAGGGTACACCTGCATTCCCAGACACTACATGACTTTTTTTTTTTTTTTAACCCACTTCCTGCCTTTTAGGGATTAATTGGCACCTTGCCAGGGGATTATTTCCCTTCACCTGTGCCTCTGAATGTATATGGAAATGCAGGCTGAGCTAACTGCAGCATAATGCACGACCAAGTAGGGATCTTAGGTGAGTTTGTCGCTAGCAAACTCCTGGGCAGAGGGATGGCTGCTGGTGGGGAGAGTTGGGTGGGTTTGGGGTTTGGGCTCTCCCTCAGGAGGAGAGTCCTTAAACGTGCCTTTTGTTTATACTTACCTTTATGCACCCCTCCCCCCCCATCACCCCTAACTCCGGGAGCACTCTCCCATGCCTGTTACGCAAGGCTACCAGCCTCTCTCCGTTCACATCTGGCTCCGAAGCTGCCTGCACTCTCACGCTGAGTGAAGAACAAGGCTGGCTGGGTGAAGAGCCGTCCTCGCCATCACCCAGGGCCCGGTGTTCAAACTGCTTGTTTAGAGCAGCGGTGTCTGACCTTCGCAGCCTGGGGGGTGAAACGCTATTTCAAGAAGGTCAAAGGGACACAATCAATACTTGTAACTATTTTCCTGGCCTCTGCCTGAGCCTCTCCTGCTTTCCCTGTAGCTCCCACAGCCCAAGAGGGAAGCTGGCAATGGAGCAAACTGAAGAGCCAGCCACTCCTCTCTCCTCTGTAAGGCAGCAGGCTGCCCATGAGGAAGGGAGAGCTGCTGTAGAGTTCTCCCAGCTCAAACCCGAGCTGCTCTGGGGGCTGCAGGGCAGGTGGGGAGTGCCCCCGTTTCCTCTCATAGCAATGGGGCTGACTCAACCACTGCAGTTTTAAAAGTTGCGGGGAATGGCACAAGGAGCCCCCTTTCAATCCACAATCGGATGTACATTGTCTAAAAATGGTTGCCGTCAAGGGCTGGAGATTGGAAATTTCTTGGGGTAGGGACGGCCTTCCTCTATGTCCTGTGCAGCACGGGGTTCGGCAGGGCGCAGCACCCTGTAAATTACAGACAGTCTTGTGGTTCTGCCACAGGGTTGTTTGATGGCCAATTGTGCTAGTTTATTACAAGTAATCTGTCTCCCTGCTAGTGTACTGGCTGTGCAGGATGCTACCTTTTGTACAGGGCGGGGCCTGTGGAAGCATTAAATAACTTTCTGATGTGTCATTGCAAGCAGCTGATTGCAGAGCTCTGACTCATGGTGCCTGCCAGCGTACATACGTGACGTTGGCACGTGGCTCCTCTTGTGTTCAGATCTGTCCGCGCTCGGCTTTGGCATGTATTTATAATTTTCCTGCCATTTGAATACATGGAGCTTCTAGTGGCATCTGGTCATTAGTGCGGATTAAATCCCAATCATCTCCACTCCTCCAGCTGTTATGCAGGCTTCCTCCACCAAAAACAACACCCGGCATCTCTGCCGGCGCACACTGAGCCTGTCGAAGAGTGTTGAGATTGGTCCCTCCTGCACTCTCTCATCACCTGCTAACCGACAGGGTGAATTGCAGATCCCTACTGACATCTTCTGGACTAACGTTATGGCCAGGACTGTGAGCCCTCCACTGCCTGCTCTGCACTGTGGCGATGTTGCATAAAGCTTCCCAGGGTTGCTACCACCAGCTCAGCCACACCCGTGGTGGCAGCACACCTATAGACCAGAGCAGATATCTAGCCACTGGCCAGCTGATCTTCTTTGTGGGGGAGGGGGGAACCCACTGTGTTTTATTAGCTGAGAGGAGGTGAAAGGTACCTTCAGTCAACGCCCTGTGGAAGCCATTGATTCAACAAGATGATCCCATCTTTGAACTTGCCTAGGATTTGCTACTTTGTGTTCACAGATGAAGCCATTGTATGGGGTGGTGATGGGCCAGGTAGAAAAACCTCCAGCCTGAGCTGCTATTTACCGGGGAAGTGCAGTGTGGTGATTGGGGGCTTTGTGCCTGAGAAGAGGAATGTGCTGACATCCAGGATGTTGTGCAGCATTCCCTCCTGTGCCAACGCTAAGCGAGCTCCTCTCATGTGGTAGGTGTGGGTATTGCTGGCTGACCTTTTTCAAAAATGAAGACTCTATCTACACTGGGAATTTACGATCAGCATAGTTGCAATGCTGCAAACTCCTCGTGCAGAC
Organism: Terrapene triunguis; assembly: GCF_002925995.2. Classification (NCBI taxonomy): domain Eukaryota; kingdom Metazoa; phylum Chordata; order Testudines; family Emydidae; genus Terrapene; species Terrapene triunguis. The sequence continues at coordinate 979,471 of NW_020664601.1, read as the reverse complement.
AGGCAAAGCCACTGTTTACCCTGGTGGAAATCACCCACTCAAAGTGGCCTGTTGCAGTTTACCTTGTTTATTACTAGAGCTGTTGCAGCTACACCTGCAATCTAGTAAAATATCCAACTGTAGACAAGGCCTAAGACTTCATAAGGGTATATGGGAAACAGTCTAACTTCATATCCCAAAACGATTTGAGTCTCTTCCCTTTTGGTTTTTTTTTTTTTTTTTTTAACTTCTGAAAGGATTCTCTTGCCACTGGCTCTTTATATCCCTCCCGTGTTCTCTGCTGTTTAGAATAGCATAACATTCTATTCTCTATGGAAAGGCCATGCTGCAGCTGAGATTATAACCACCTGTAAGTGGGAAATTACCTTTCCACCCCCAAGTCCGGGCGGGGGGGAGATTTGTGCACTAAAGTTGAAAGCATTATTGCCTTCAAGTAAAAAAAGTATTGGACTCTGTCAGTCTGCAGCTGCTCATTTTGAACTGTCAGGTCTAATTAGGATAGAAAATAAAGACAGTCTTTTTTAGCTCCAGGGTACCGTGACAGACAGGGCTGAACACAAATGAGCCTGGCTCGAGGGGCGGGGCAAGTGGTGGGAAGTGCAGATTAAAAACCAAGATGAAACGGCTAAAAAAATGCCTGCTATTATCTGGTGGCCAGGGTGTCACTTTTCTTTCCCCCCCCCCCCAGCCCCAAGGTGACCGCATCCACCTCTCCCACTCGCTGCCTGTGACCCCATTCCTAGCGAGAGCTCCGTGGCACTCCTGTTGTTCTCTGTGCTTTGAAACTACAAACCCCAATCCTCACGACAGCCCTGTGCGGGAGATTGGGAGTAACCCCTCCTTTACAGGTGGGGAAATGAGGCACATCCAGCTAGTGTTAGAGCTAGACGTAGAGTTTCAGAGGTCCCGCTTCCAGACCACGGCTAGATCCTGGGTTCCCAACGTGGAGGTCATGACCCCCCCCCCCCCATCAGAAGGGTTGCAGGCACGTTTCAGTGGGGTTGTGCTCTGTGGTTAGATGGGAGAGGGAGTCACCAAAACTGGTCTGTAGCAATGTAGGGGCACAACATAGAGAAGGTCCGGAACCACCCCCCCAAGGCCATGGAACAAACTGCCAAATACTTTCTGGGCTTTATTTTTGTCCTGATCACCGGGATGCTGCCACGTATGTTAAGAAGGCCACGTGTGAGGTGTCATGGTTCAGTTGAAGTACTAGCCTTTCAATAGGTCAGTTACATAGGCGCACTGGTGGGAGGTGACCTGTTTTTTAAACATACTGCATGGAACAGAATGCTCTGGGGAGCCCAGCAATTTCCATGCTAGAGAGGTTTTGTCAATGGGTCCATTTGGACAGCGGTACAACGTTAAAGATGGCCGGAATCGACCTGGAAGCATTACCATCCAGTTTCCAAACACTTGTAGCATGTGTTAGCTGACCCTGACCTACCTTGACCTCTTTCCTCTATCTAAACTCACCCTTAATGTCAACAAGGCCCCTGTGGCCAGACCCCAGGAATATACATGGTGTCAGGAAGTGTGGGGAAGTCAGGGCCCTGCACCCCCCACTTCCTGCGATTCACCGTGACTCTCAGCCAGCCAGTAAAACAGAAGGTTTATTAGACGACAGGAATACAGTCCAAAACAGAGCTTGTAGGTACAGACAACAGGACCCCCTCAGTCAGGTCCATCTTGGGGGGCAGGGAGCTTAGACCCCAGCCCTGGGGCTCCCTCCATTTCCCCAGCCAGCTCCAAACTGAAACCCCGTCCAGCAGTCTCACCCAGCCTCTCCCCGGCTCTTCCTCCAGCCTTCGTCCAGTTTCCCGGGCAAAGGTCTCACCTGGCCCCCACCCCCCCCCCCCCCCCCCCCCCCCGTCCTGGGCTCAGGTTACATGCTCAGGTTTTGTCCCTCAAGTGAAGTCACACCCTGATATCCCCATCACCAATGCAGACAGTACCAGTAAAACTACCACGCAACATTCCCAGGTCAATCAGCCACACTCCCTACTCCGTCACACCTGTGTTCTTCCACCATTCAAAGACACTGCTGCATTGCTTTTGAATGGTGCTTTGCTCTGTATGTATGGAGGGGTGCAAATTGCTTGGGGGGCATGTTGGAGAGGAGCTAGATGGGAGGGCAGATGGTGTTGGAGGGGAGGGTGGGTAGCAAGTCTGGGTGTGTGCAGAGGGGAAAGCTGGGAAGGGTGGGGTAGGAGAATATTTTGCGATAGCCATGGTACTTACAGTACAGTGAATGACATGGCGGGTGGGGTGTGGTTTGAATGGCTGGGTGCTGTGTGTATCTCAATTTCCTTATGCTAGAGCTCTTTATTTGATCTAGCCCCAGGATAGAATCCGATGCCTTCTGGAAGACTGACTGTAGTGTGAGTGTTTTCTATGCAAAGAGGGCTTAATGGGTAAATATCTGGATGCAAAGCGGAAAAGGAGCTTGGGTGCTATGGCGATGGAAGGACATGAAAGTACTTAAAGATACAGGCGCCAACTTTCCAAAGTGTGGGGGGTGGGGTGCTCTGCCCAAGGCCCTGCCTCCAGCCCACCCTTTGGGGGGAAGGCCCCGCCCCTGCCCTGCCTCTTCCTGCCCCCATTCCACCCCTGCCCCACCTCTTCCCACCCAGTTCTACCCCCTCCCCTGAGAGCACCTTGTCCTCACTCCTCCCCCAGCCTCCTGCATGCTGTGAAACAGCTGATTGCGGGAGGCACTGGGAGGGGGTCGGGAGGAGCTAATGGGGGGAGCACCCACCATTTTTTCCCCCTTGGGTGCTCCAGCCCTAGAGCACCCATGGAGTCGGTGCCTATGCTTAGAGAGGCAAGGTATCTGAGGCTTTGTCTACACTGGAACTTCATTGACAAAACCTTTGTTGTTCAGGGGTGTTAAAAACACACACACACACACACCCCAAACGATAAAAGTTTTGCTGACAAAAAGCACTGGTGTGAACAGCGCTCTGTCGGCAGGAGAGCTGTCTCCTGCCAACAAACAGCCGCTACACTGCGCACCTGTTAGCAGCACGGCTGTAGCGTCACAGCTGTGTTGCTAAAAGGTGAGTAGTGTGGAAAAATCCTAACTGCGTCAGGAAGGCATGTCTGATGCTGCAGCAGTGAAGAGGTTAACTTTTACAACCGAAAAGAATGGCAAACTACTACCCAGGGATTTAATCTGCATGTAACAAACAGGACAGCTGTACGATTACGGACTTAAAACCTAGGTGCATGCCTAGTTCCAATACACAGAAGTTTGTTGGATGGTGACTGCGGGTGCAAATGAAGAATAGTTTATTCCAGGGCTTGGTTGGTTTTCTGGCTTGCTCTGCAATAATTTACCAACAGACCTTGTGTCAAACAGGGATGTGATTTCCTCTTCTCCCCGCCCCCTTCCCCGCCCTATTATTTTGTATGATCTGTCAGATCAAAGTAGGTTGGGGCTCTCCCAAAGGAGATGGGGGGGGGGGAGGGAGGGTAGTTTTAATTAACTGCCCCTCCCCTGCATCCAGTTTCATCAGATGATATTTTCCCAGGTCACTAGAGCACTGTCACCTGCTGTGATATTGAATCAATAGTCCCTGTCGTTGTGGTCTCTGCCAGCGGACAATGGAGCATGGTGTGAGTCATGCACCCCCAGCTGAAAGCAAGGACGTGTAACAACATAAAGGCTCATTATCTGCCCATTGAGCCCAAGTGGGAGAGTGGGGGCATGGCTATCAATACCCTACTTTCAAAAACAAACCCTCTTTTATAAGTAGTAGTCGCCCCCTGAGCCCCTCCACAACCCAACCCCAGACATAAACAACGTGAAAGGAAAACTCTCTTCTTTGGCCCTTTAGAAGTTTAATTAGATTTGCTTGCTGCAAAGCTGTTGTCATTGCTGAGTTCCCCCACCACTGCCAGGCACTGGTCTCTGGCAGAATGATAGCAGCAGCTATTCTCCCACATCAAGCTCACCTCTCAGCAGTTTGGAATGCTCCTCGTGTAGGAGGCTGAACCAAAGTTCACCCCGTTCCACCCGGTGCTCTGGCTTTTGAGTGACCTGCCCGGTCTATGGAGGATGATTTATATTGCTCTGGCACCCAAAGACTCTCATTGAGGCACTTTGGTCCTGGGTGCTGTAAGGACACATTGGAATGTAGAGACCTCACCCTGCAGAGCTTACAGTCCGTCAGGTTTAGATACTGTAACTAGCCAAGAAAAAACACTTTGTTTTCTGTATTTTTAAAATGAGGAGTGAGGAGATGGCTAGTTGGTTTTCTGGTGGATAAAGAAAGCTTATAGGACGGTCAAGTCCCTTTCTAAGCAAAAGAAAGTCATGTCTGAAAACCAACACATTCCAAACATTATCTCTACCTAGTGTAGACACAGTTGACATGTTGTTAAGGGTGTTAATCTTACTGTTTTCCATCCTAGGTTGGAAAATATGTTCTTAAACATACCTGTTCCTGAACAAGGCCTCTGGAGGTGTGTCTCCACTGCAGTTAGCCACCCGGGACTGGCCTTTATCAGCTGACTTGGACTAAGGAACTGTTAAATTGTGGTGTAGACATTAGGGCTCTGGCTGCAGCCTGAGCTCTGAGACCCCATGAGGTAGGAGGATCCCACAACCTTTTAGCCTGAGCCCCCACTAGCCCGAGTCAGCTGGCACGGGCCAGAATGGGTGTCTAACTGCAGTGTGGACATATCCTAGCTGTCTCTGAATTTCACTTTGTGCCTTGTTCAAAACTGACAGTGTAGCCTCCTCTTCCTTCTCCCTGGTACTAAAAGATGTCTTTAAGCCAGGATATACCGAGGCTTGGTTTGGGGGAATTTTTTGAGGGGGGAGGCAGAAGTTTGTGGTGGAAGGAAACGGGTTTGGCACCTTTCAATATAAACAGTAGAAACAACTCCATGATTCTCCCCGGGAGCAAACTTAGAACAGGTCTACACAACACAATTACTTCGGTGTAACTACGTCGCTCAGGGGTGTGAAAAACCCACACTACTGAGCGATGTAGTTATACCGACCTAAGCGCCAGTGTAGAAGACAGCGCTATGTTGGCAGGAGAGCTTTTCCCGCTGACATAGCTACCACCTCTCGTGGCGGTGGATTAACCACTGTCGGCATAGAGCGTCTTCATTAATGTGCTACAGAGGCGCAGCTGCATTGTAGCAACTGCACTGATGTAGTATTTTAAGTGTAGACCTGATATTAGTCTAAATTTTCAAAGGCCAAATGTTGCCTGCTCAGAGCACACACTCCTATTAAAAGGAAACAGTCCACCGAATAACTTCTCTCTCTTCTCTCGCGTGTAAAATCGTGATGTTGCCTAACCAAACATTATCTTTCCTCCACTGTGCTGAACACAAGCTGCGTTTTGTAAGACTGCCTTGCAGTGCTGGTCTGCTGATCAGTATGGGCTCTTTATAAAGAAGCATGGAAGTATGTTAGTTTCGGGGAATAAAATACCCACCGAACTACAGAGGTGATGTTCAAAGCTGCCTTGGCCATTTAGACGATCAATTCCTATTAAAATCTCAGCCTGCATTGCTTCTGCAAACATACGAAAAACAGGTGATGCTCAGGGCTTCTCACTGTCACTTCTGCCTTGTGTGCTCCAGACACTACTCTGTAACATGGAGTTAATGCCCATTTTGAGGTTCTCAGATGAAAGAGCTTATTATACAAGTGCAGGGAGTTGCTGTTGATCACAGGGCTTGTCTAAACGCAGAGATTTCACTGTCTGACTCATCAGTTTGAGTTGGTTACTTAACTAAGTCCAGCCTCCTTGTAATTGAATGAACTAAAATGTTATTGGTCACTCTGATTGAACAGTGTCTGCACAAGGAGTTTGCACCGATTTTAACTAAATTGATTAAAAGAACAATTTATGTCAAGTAGTTGTGTGTGTGTGTGTGTGTGTGTGTGTGTGTGTGTGGACCAAGCCTGTGCAAGATGTGCACTGAGGCAGCAGCCATAGAGGAGGATGTTGGCAGTCCAGTGGCCTGCCTGTAGATTGGGGCGTGAATTCCATTGCCTAATGAGCACCCCCATAAAAGGCTGATTATCCACAAGCTTTTCTGTGAGTTGAGTACAAGGCTGCCCGCCTTGGCTGATCTAGCTATTATTTCAGATTCCTTGAGGACACCAAACCATTGCTAATGCCCAGAGGCATCTCTAATTGGATGTTTCATTTATAAATGCAGCTCTTGTTTGTGTGGGAAGCCTGGGCAGGGATGCTTCATTACTATATGACATGGGGCGTAGGAGTGGAAGGAACCCTTCTCTGTCATCTAGTGTAGTTGCCTTCTGTTGCAGGTCACCCCATCATGTAGGACACCAGCACAACTTGTGTATGTAACTAACTAGTTGGAGATTGCTGGAGAGTGAATAAACACTTGTTAATTTTTATAGTGTCTTGTTCTAACTTTGGAAACCAGCGTCTTTTTGAAGTGAAGGACAGATAGGTGTTTTAGTTTCATAGTTATTGTTTTTAAAGGCCATTATGACCATATAGTCTGACCACCTTTAGAACACCAGCCATAGAATTTCATTCAGTATTTTCCACATCAAGCCTAATTATGGCTTGACTAGAGCATCTCTGTATCCGACCTGTCGGGGCTTTCAGTCTGGCCTGCGGGATTGCCAACCCCCTGATGCAGCGGGGCTAAGGCAGGCTCCCTGCCTGCCCTTGCCCCGTGCTGCTCCCAGAAGCGGCTGGCACCACGTCCCTGCGGCCCCTGGGGGAGGTGTGGGGCAGAGGGCTCCTTGCACTGCCCTCACCTGCAGGCACCGCCCCCCACAGCTCCCCGTGGCCAATGGGAGCCTTGGGGGTGGTACCCGCAGGCGAGGACAGCGCATGGCGGAGCCACCTGCCCCGCCCCACCCCACCCCCAGGAGCCACTGCTGGATATGCTGGCCACTTCTGGGAGCGGCGAGGGCCAGGGCCTTAGCCCCGCTGCGTGCCGCTGCCACCCTGGAGCTGCTCGAGGTAAGCGGCGCCGGGCTGGAGCCTGCACCCTGAACCCCTCCTGCACCCCTCACCGCAACCCCCTGCCCTGAGCCCCCTGCCACAGCCCTCCTGCATCACAACCCCCTGCCCTGAGCCCCTTCCTGCACTCTGCACCCCCTCCCACACTTCAACCCCCTGCCCTACATTCATGGCCCTGCATACAATTTCCCCACCCAGATGTGGCCCTTGTGCTAAAAAGTTTGCCCACCCCTGCTCTAGAAAGTCATCCAATCGCCTAGTGATGGAACAGATTACCAAGGGATGTGGTAAATTCTTCAGTGATGGTTGGACTGTTTTAAAACTTTACATCTAATGGAAACCTGCATCAGGAGTCTTCCAGCATCTTATGCTAGTTTATTCTTAATTTTTTTCCCATGTGCGTGGTTGAAACCAAAACTCCATCATAAGGTAAAATCACTTGACTAGCAGGGTGAAGTGATTTAAAATGAGTTGATTTAAATCACTTGATAGAGAGAGCTAGATCTCTATCATGTTGAGGCTTTATTTAAAAAAAAAACAAAAAAACAACCCAACATGCAAATTTGTGCTTTTGCTACTTTAGATTAAAATTTATAATTAACTAAATTATAACAACATTTTTAATGCCATTGCTGCTAATTCATCTTCTTTGAATTTTACCCTAAAACCCTTGAAAATTAAGCCCCTGACTCTGCAAACACCTAGAGCAGGTACGTAATTCATAGTCAAATGAACGGTGCCATTGGAGTGAGTGGGACTACTCATGCTTAAAGTTAAGCATGTTGCATAATTGTTTGTGGCATCTGGGGCTAACACTGTATTTTTCCTTCTTTTAATGGCATAAAATCTTTTAACTTAAAATTGTTTTAAAAGTGCTTCAGTGTTAATAATTAAAAGCTATTTAGACTTTCAATATGTTAACGATGTTATTGAGCGCACACTATACATAACAGACCAAAATTTTCAAAAATTAAGAGCTTAAAATTAGGCTTCTATCCTCATACGTAGATGGTTCGGAGTGGGATTTTCCAAAGCAGTTAAGTTACTTAGGAGCACACTGACTTCAAACTGCAAACCTTGATGGAGAACTGTAGTCTTGTTGGAGCGGTTCTGCTTTTTTGACTTGTGGAAGTTCATTATATATAGAAAGGTGATAGAGGCTGAAAATAGAGCATGGGCTATTTGCTTATTGATTTGTGCGTTTGGGTTTGTGGTGTTAATAAGGCCCTGGACTTTTCTTTATCAGTGAAGATGAGCATTTGAAGTTTGAAACTTTAGTACAAGTTCAGATTTTATATAGAGCTTTTTTCCCTGCTGTCAATTAGGAAACTAATTAAAGAAGCCAGTATAAAACCGCCACATAAGCAATCTAAGACTCTAAAATGGGAAGAAAGAACTACTGTATCAACTTTGTAAATAATCTGATTCAAATTTTAAAAATTAACTTTTAAAAATCTTGTTTTATTAAATAAAAATGATGGATTTGTATCCACCCTGTTGGCTAGCGATAGAAACGCTGCCTTGCCCACCACTATGCCCTGATGCCTGGCCCACACAAGGAAAATCTTACAAAAAATTCCAAATGTTGCTGACACCAGTTTGGCTTCACCAACTTTAGCAAAGTTGGGAGCCCTAATGTGAATGGGCCCCTGGTGTTTTCAGACTCTTGTCTGTTAGACCCACTTTGAGTAGAGTTAGATGACACCATGACAAAACATCGGAGCTCTGTCTACACTAAGGCCATGTCTACACCACTGCTTATGTCGGCAAAACTTGTGTCGCTCAGAGGTGTGGGGGGAAAAACACCGTCCAGAGGACATAAGTTATGCCTGCATAAGCAGTAGTATGCACAGCGCTATGTCAGCAGGAGAGCTCTCTCCCGTTGGCACAGAACGGCTACATGAGCGATCTTACAGCGGTGCAGCTGCATCGCTACAGTTGCGAGCTTACAGTGGCACTAGTGTAGACATGGCCTAACACTGTTGCTGCTGCCACTAGTAAAGCTGCACCAGTGGTGATTTCTGCATCCAACTTGTAGAGAAGGCCAAAGTGGCCACAGCAGCATGCTCTGAGGGTATGTCTTCGCTGCAGTTAACTCAGGTGAGTGGCACCTAGGTTGCCTAGTATAGGCGTGAGCAGCCACACTGAAAAACCACCCTCCAGTTTCATAGATGTCATGCCCACTCGGGTGTTGCTAGCACTTCTGGAGGCACGTTCTATAGTTTTTTGTGCTGCAGTAGGCTGTGCTCTGATTCTTTCCCATTGAATTATGGGAGAACTTTGGTCTTCCTGGGCCCAGGGAGTAAATTCTAAAGACCCATGTAGCCATTAACTGGGAGTGAAGAGCAAAGCAGAGGTGGGGGGAGGGTGAATTTATCTTTCTGGGAAGGCAATTGAGTAATCCCAATTATTTCTCCGGCGATGCTTCTTTTAAAAAGGGATGTGTGTAATGAGTGAGTGTCTGGGAGGATTAACTGCAAAGAAAGCAGTATAGCTGGGCAAGATAAAGAGGTTTGCTTTGTCTGTGATCTGGTGGCTTTAGAAAGCTAGGTCTATTTGAACTGGTTTGATGTTTCCCAGCAACTGGTAATACCTGTTACTTGGGATGTGGGGGGTGGGCATTTATCTGTGAGACCTTGTGTGTGTGTGTGTGTGTGTGTGTGTGTGTGTGTGTGTGCGCGCACCCACACACCCCTTCTGGTTATGGAAATGCTCCTCTCTCTAACAAAGTGCTGAGGTTAGCTCAGGAACATGACATACAGGCGGGGAACCTGGCACAGCTCTTCCTGACTTTTGGGAATCTTTCCATTAAACCTCATTTGAGATAAGCCCCTTACATGTTTGTGAAAGGATTACTGGACCTTTGTAGCCCAGTTGTTCCACTGTTGGGTTACTAGGGTGGAAGAGAGAAATGGGAGTGGAGGCGTTCTCTGGCCTGTGCTCTGCAGGAGGTCAGAGTTTCCCAAATGCTAGGTCTCAACAAGGTTCTAGCTGGGTTCCAAAGGCCAGGGCTGGCTCCAGGCACCAGCGCAGCAAGCAGGTGTTTGGGGCAGCCAACGCAAAGGGGTGGCACGCCCGGGTCTTCAGCAGCAATTCGGTGGCGGGGTCCCTCTTGGGGGGAAGGACCTGCCGCCGAGTTGCCGCCGAAGAACGAAGCAGCGGCAGTGGTAGAGCTGCCGCCAAAGTGCCGCCGATCGCGGCTTTTTTTTTTTTTCTTCCCGCCGCTTGGGGTGGCAAAAACACTGCAGCCGGCCCTGTCCAGGGCCAGATTAACTCCTCACCGAGCCCTGGCCTAAGCCAACATACACTTCACCCAACCACAGGAGAGCGAGCGAGCTCCCACCCCACACTTCCCACTCAGTGGTGGCTCCGATCCCAGGGGCTGAGGCAGCCAGGCCAAAGCCAAGTGGGACTGCGACCCCATGTGCCAGGTCGCAACACCCAGAGAGGGGAGCCAGGCCCAGCCCTGCGGGGTGAGTGGAGGGTTCGCTCACTCTCCAACCACTCCCCTCTGCACCGAGTGTCAATGAGGATTGTGGTGCCAGGGTGGAGGGTGCAAATCTGAAATGGTGATTTGCAAAAAAGGACACAATGCAGTTGGTGAGCCACTTTAATAAAAAGTTTGGGCCCCCCCCAGACTACATGATCCTAGTGGTTCCATCTGGCCTTAAAATCTGTGTCTGCAAGTTGTCCATTGTGATTCTTTACTGGCTCATTTTACAGGGAGAATGATAGGAAGAGGGGGGGAAGGTAATGTTTTTTTTACAGTTGCATTCACTTGACACATTTTCTTCACCTCCTCCTATATCAGGATATTCTCTGAATTTTACCAAAGGAGTGGGAGGTGTGTGGGTGGGTGGCAGGGTGAGGGGGTGTTGTTTAGTGGGGTATTTTCAAAGTGCATTAACGGGGTTTTTAAAAGTGCAGATGGATGCAGAGTAATTAAAAGGGGGGGGGACTGTGGAGTCAGGAGAGCAGAGACATTATTGTCCCAGAGATCAGTGTGGCAACTTCCATGGTTCCTTGTTGAACAGAAATTGTTTGTATTGCCACAGCACCTTGGCGCCTCTTGGATTAGGACCCCATTTTGTTACGTGCTGTACAAACACAGGACAACAAGCCCGTCCCTGCCCCAAAGAGCTTACAATCGAAGTTGTCCTCCACATTACCATGTTTGGTGACCTAAAGGATAGAGGGAGGTTTTTTTTTCTAAAATAAGAGTTCCCTTTTAAAAGTATCCCTTTAAAAGGATTTGCATACTGGGAATCACTTTCAAATAACATGCGAGAACTGAAATTCATCCTTCTGACACCTCACAGGTGTCACACTGATTGCTAATGGCCAGCGCTGTCTTCCAGTGAGAGTTGCCTCCTTTCTCTTACCTGATTCTGAATTTGACGCTTGAGGCAACAAATGATCCAGTGCTTTGGGTGCTAGCCTGGGACTCGGACACTTAGGTTGAATTCTCTTCTCTGCCATAGCCGCCTTGTGTGGTCTTGGGCAAGTCACTTAGCTTCTCTGTTCCTCAGTTCCCCATCTGTAAAATGGGGATAATAGCACTGTCTTACCTGCCAGGGGTGTTTGTGGAAAGAGGGTGAGACATTCAGATACTATGGTAAGGGGTCAGGGCCACATAAATACCGTTTAGATAGAGGACAAAGTGGTGTCATAAAAATAAGGTTAGGACTTCATTGGTCAAGGCAGAAGGAGAAACTGGGCTGACTGGGGGATAAAGCTGTTAATTTACTTACACACACACACACTTTCTCTCTCTCTCTCTTCCCCCCCCCCCCAATAAAGTTCTTCCCAAGTCATCTGCCCAGCTAAATAGCTGTGTCCACCCAAAGCCCAGGTGCTTTGGTGAGTGAGTTTGTTTTCTGATGCATGCCTGTTCTTATGCATCAGCCCATCAATTCCTTCCCATCCCTCCTGGGATGCACAATAAAGAGGTATGTCCAATTACACCAGGCGGGGTGGGGGGAAGAAAGAGGCTCCCAATGAATGCCTGAGCTGTGGGTATTATGGGGGGATGGACCTCATTGTGTTCACAAAACAAAACGTTTGCATGGAAATAGCCTGCCTAACCTCTTGAGAATAGCTCCCCCCATGTGCCTCCACCACCATGGAACAAATGTCAGAAGTGTTTCCCTGAAAGGCCACATGAAGGCTCTGAGCTGCTTTGTATTATAAAAGAGGTGTGACTGGCGGGGCTGCCAAGATCTGGGAGGGCTTTGCAGATGGGAGATACTGGCATTTGATTTCCTGCAGAGTCTGGTGGTATAAATTCTGCTAAAACCTCTGTCAAACTTCTCCCAGTGCACTTTGCAAAACAGCTCAGATTGGAATTCCCTGAAAGGTGATACTAGTGAAGTACCAGTGACTCTTCCCATGCCTTCCAGCCAGTGTTCTGAACAGGGCTAAGGGCTCAGCAGGCCTGGAGGGGTGATTGCTTCTCCCCGCCTCTCCCCCCCAAAACAAGTAAGACAAACACCAGCTATTTGTGTAGCTCTGTAAAGCACTGTGGTGCTTCACAGATATTTGAGGAAGTGGGGAGACGTACCCTGAAGACCTTGGTCTAAGGACCCAGCCCTGCAGTGAGCTCTCTGCAAGCAGATTCCTGCATCAGCTCAGAGCCCCAGTGATTTTAATGGGGTTCAGTCCAGGTGCAGGGATCCATGTGCAGGGAGCCCTATTGAAGTCAGTGGGGCTCTGTGCATGAAGCTGATTTCAGGAGTGGGGTCAGGCTTGGATGACAGCAGAACATGAGAGACCACGGAGGGATGAGGGTTAAATCCTATTAAACAGCAGGTGAATCACATCTGTTCTATCTGGCCTCTTGAGGCTGAGGCAGGTTGAGACGGGAGGAGTGGAAAGCCAAGTCAAAGGAGTGGGTTTTGAGGAGGGATTTGAAAGATAGGGAGAAGACACCCAGCTGGTAGGAAGGGAGGGGTGGGGATGTTTAGGGAGTAGCGTGAATTTGGTGATTGTGTGTCCCTGGGCACACCCTGGTCACTCTTTCCAATGTATTTGTCCTAGTTTTTTGTACCGCTGATCGCTGTAAACTGCTCACCTGAAGGAGCTGTGTGAGCAGCAGCTGTCCCAATGACACTCTTGATAGGTTGGCTGAGTATACATGCAGGTGGGGGGAACCCCTGCCCCCTAAACCAGGCCTCTTGTATGCTGAGCCCCCCAACCCCACCTCCCCTGCCTAAATCCTAAAACAAGGGCTTGCCTGCACACAGTGAATTGGGCAGGGGTGGATTAAGGAGAGGGAGGGGTAGACACAAAAGGATTGAGGCCCATCTTGTTACAAGCTGAGGCTATGCTGAAAAGGCAGTTTGGTGGGCAGATCCTGTTCTGTCATCAGGTTTTGTGCCTGGGGAAGGGTGTCTTGGGATTTTTGGTAGATGTGTTTGAAGCAGAATGTAAATGTTCCATACATGGTAAGAGAGCATGCCCACGTCTGTTGGGAATAGATCACAGATTATAACAAAATCGGCAAATGTAGATTGGGGAAGAATGAAGTGGCCCCAGCTGCCCTCTTTCCCCGCCTACTTGTAGGAAGTGAACACATGTGCTTAGTAGCTTTGGAGAAGTTTGTGCGATTACTGCTTGAAAGATGTCAACTGTAGAATTGAATAAACTTAACTCATGCAGAAAGCATGTGTCCATCCCTACTGTTTATCTTTCTCCCACTTCTTTCCCTGTCCCCCCAAAAATCCTCTCCAGTGGCCATGAACCTTGACAGCAGACTAAACCTGTTAGCACAAAGACTGATGAGAAAGATGGGGATCCCAGTGTCCTAATGCAAAACAAATACCCTTGGAGCTGCTGGGATTCCTTCCAGGGTGCTCTCCCTACCCTAGATGCCGCTTGGGAGTTTCATCTGTAGGGTTTAGCCTTTGGCTAGTGAGTGTTAGACAAATTCAAAGGCCTCCAAACTCCTCTTGCATTCTTCTCTGTCCCCCATTCTAAACCTCTTGCTGCTGAGAGTGGGGTATGGTCTCTGCTGCTCTACCATCCGGGGTACGTCTACACTACAGTCACTACAGTGGTACAGCCACAGTGGTGCAGCTGTGCTGCTGCAGCTCCCTAGTGTAGACACTTCCTACATTGACAGAAGGGGTTTTTTCCATTGATGTAGTTAATCCACTTCTCCAAGAGGCAGTAGCTAGGTTGATGGAAGAATTCTTCCATCAACCTAGCTGCATCTACACCGGGGACTAGGTTGACCTAATGATGGGACTCAAGGCGTGAAATTTTTCACAGCTCTGAGCGATGTAGCTAGGAAAATCTGATGTTTCCATGTCGAGCAGGTTGGTCTCTTGTTTGTTGCTGTACTGTGGAAATGTCTTTTGCACTCTCTCCTTCCCTTAATCTCTGATGTTTGGGAGTCCACGGTGGTAGGTCCACTGCCTGTTGGTGCTGCTGCTTATCGCTTTCTAAAGCTGCAATTCTTGTCAGTTTCAGTGCTGCCTACAGGATTCTGAATAGCATCCCTGAAAATAGAGGGAATTCTGATCTGGGTTTTACAGCTTGGCGCAAAGCTATGAATACCAGCAGAGGTATTGGAACTGCGTTTGGAAGGTCACCTTCACAAGCCTAGAAACTTAATATAGTATCTTATAATGAGAGTTTAAAATTTGATGTTGACAGTACTTATTTGGGAGAGATTGCTATATGACTTGAGTGCTGGATTTTCTTCAACTCCTGTTACTGGGGAACGTTTAAGAACTTCCACTGGATACTAGACAGCTGGAGGCCACAAGTTTAAAAAAAAAAAAAAAAAGTAAAAAAAGTATCTACAACTGAGGCAGAACTAAACTCAAATGTTACTTCTGAAGTGCATGGTAGAAGTTAAGACTATTACACTTGCACCTACTTCCCCTTACATACTGATTGTAATTAATATTAAAAAAATAACAGCCCATTTTCCTCAGAAAATGTAGCCCAGGAGGCGTTCCAAGATTTGCCTCTTCCAAAGTTTACTGCACAAACATCTACATACAACTATCAAGTAGGTTGTTTCTTTCAGTGCTACTCCATTGTGGTTCCTGTAACCTTGGATTTCACTGTAATGCTGAATTCATTTTATGTCTTTGGCATTAGCCAACATTCACTTTGAAGATCAAATGCTTTCAGTGCAGAATACAATTCACCATTTTAGGCCCAGATAACTCGTAGCTGAGTTTTAAAAGAGCTGGCCAAGAAACTCTCTGGTCAATTATGTTGATTATCAGTAGCTCTTGGGACACTGGGGAAGTTCCAGAGGACTGGAATGAAGCTAATGTTGTGTCAATATTCAAAAAGGGTAAACAGGATGACACAGGTAATTATAGGCCTATCAGCCTGATATTGATCCCAGACAAAATAATGTAATGGCTGATATAGGAGCTGATTAATTAAGAATTAAAGGAGGGTCGTTAATGCCAGTCAATGTAATTTATGGAAAATAGATCCTGTCGAAATAGCTTGATATTTCTTTTCACAAGATTAAAATTTTGATTGGTAATAGAATTGATGTAATATACTTAAACATCTGTAAGGCATTTCACTTGGCACCACATGACATTTTGATTAAGAAACTAGAATGATACAATATTAACATGGCATTCATTAAATGGATTAAAACTGGCTAACTGACAGGACTCAAAACATAATTTGTAAATGGGTAGTCATCTCTGAATGGGTACATTTCTAGTGGGGTCTCACAGGGATTGATTTTTGGCTCTCTGCCATTAACATCTATATTAATGACCTGGAAGAAAACATCAAATCATCACTGATCGTTTGCAGATGACACACAGACTGGGAGAGTGGTAAATAATGAAGAGGACGGGTCACTGGGAGAGAGCGATCCAGATTGCTTCATGATCTGGGTGCACACAAACAATATCCGTTTGAGAGGCAGGTAGACAGGGGCAGAGTCCTGGGTACTTTCTTTTTACACCTAGGCCATCAGTGAAGGGCCTTGAGGAGAGAGGTGCTTTGGTCAGGGCAGGAGGAAGGGAAAGTGTTTGTGTTAGGTGCTGGATGTTGGCTAGGTTGAGGAGGGGGGAGTCATGGAGGAGACAGGAGAGGAAGGAGAGAGCCTGAGCTTGGGATTGGGAGGTGAGGGATGAATTTTAGAAAGGCCTTTAGAGGGAGAAGCAACAAAAAGAACCAGAGAGCGTTTGGGGGCGAGACGAGGAGGAGGCAAAGGCAACCCCAGCATTAGGAGGCTGAGTGAGGAGTGGCTTTCAAACTTTTTTTCTGGGGACCCAGTTGAAGAAAATTGTTGATGCCCGCGACCCAATGGAGCTGGGGATGAGGGGTTTAGGGTGTGGGAGGGGCTCAGGGCTGGGCCAGAGGGTTGGGGTGTGGGGGTGAGGACTGCAGGGTAGGGCCGGAATGAGGGGTTCAGGGTGTGGGAGGGAGATCTGGGCTGTGGAAGGGAGTTGGCGTGCAGGAGGGGGTCAGGGCTCTGGGCTGGGGCTGGGATGAGGGGTTTGGGGTGCAGGAAGGGCTTCTGGGTTTGGGGAGGCTCAGGGCTGGGGCACGGGGTTGGGACGCAGACTTACCTCTGGCGGCTCCCAGTCAGCGGCGCAGCTGGGGTGCAGAGGCAGGCTTCCTGCCTGCCCTGGCACTGCAGATTGCGCTGCGCCTGAAGCAGCCAGCAGCACATCCGGCTCCTAGGCAGAGGCACGCAAGTGGCTCCGCCCGTCTCTTGCCCACAGGCACTCCCCCTCCCCCAGCTCTGGCCAATGGGAGTGTGGAGCTGGTGCTCGGGGCAGGGGCAGCGCGCGGAGCCCCATGGCCCCCCGTCTAGAAGCCGGACCTGCTGCTGGCAGCTTCCGGGGCACAACACGGTGTCGGAGCAGGTAGCTGGGCAGCACCACCGATGGGACTTTTAACCCAACCAGAGCGACCCAGTGCCTGAAGTGCCACGACCCAGAACTTGCTTGCAACCCACACTTTGAAAAATGCTGTTTTAGAGGAGATGGCAACAGGGATGGGGAAGAGGGTGTTGGGGGAACAATGAGTTTAGTTTTTGCCATTTTAGTACAAGGAAGTGACGGGATCTCCATGAGGATCTGCCCTCAGCTTGGGCAGAGGGCAGGGGTGGGCAGGTGGGTTTGAGCCTTTGGTGCACAAGTGGTACAAAACCAGGGCAGTGGATGAGGTCACCTGAGGGCGATTGTAGAGGGCACCAATGGAGAAGAGAATCAGGAAGAGAACGGAGAGGGCTTCAAGGAGATGTCAGTGGCTGGTGTAGAAGGCAGAAGAGATGAGATTTTTTTTTTTTTTTTTTTCAAACAACACAATTCCCAAAGGTTTAACTTCTGTCATTAGGGAGACACAGGGGGAAGTCGGTTTGGTCTATTCCCTGTCCATGCTGCCTGCTGGTATTGCTTCCTCACAGAAATATGCCAGGGCAGAGAATCACTGGGCAGGAATGACTTACCTGGGGTGGGGGAGGGAGTCTCATGTTAGCCATAAACAGAAGAGAATTGTTAGTCGCTCTGCTTTGTGATTAGCTCTAGTTCAGCTGGTTTTCTTTTTTTATTCCTCCCCCCACCCCCCCTTGTGCCCTGGGAGGGAGACTGCTGGAGGAATGTGGGTTAATGATTGCCAGAGGCAGTCAGCTGGGTAGGGCTATAGCAAATGGCAATAGGGCTAGACAATTTTTTCTGACATGTACAAAGTAAACTTTGCTACCAGGGCATGAAAACAGCTGTGTGTGTCTGGAAGTAGATTGGTACACACAACGCTGTGCCGTCCAGCTTGCTTCCTCGTCGCCTATCGGAGAACGGCAAGTGAGTCTGATTTTGATGTGTTTTTCGATAGCTATGTCTTCCCTGCAAAACAGCGATACCTGTCAGACTGTAAAATCCTGGTGGAGACAAGGCACAGGTAGTTTGTAACGCAGTGTAGTTAGAGGGGGTCAGCTCCAGATGCGGGGTATAGGGTTGACCTTGCCTAGCCACATCAAGGTACATACTGTCGGTGCCTTGACTCAACCTAGATTGTACAGTCAGATAGGCACTGCCACGTAACAAGGAACCAGTTTTTGCCATGAAGACCAAATGTATGAGCTAATCTCCCTCCTCCACCTGACAGCGAGAGGGTGTGTAACAACCAGATGGTCTATTCAGTTGTTAAATGCTTTCCAAGAAATTCTGATGCCTCAAACCTGACATTGCTACAGAACAATCCATTTAGAAAATGTGACATGCAGGCACGGGAAGGATTACAAATGGATTAAAGGAACACTGTCCACTTGAAATATAGTCAATTTAAAAAATGAGTGAAATGTAGCTTGAGGTATTACACCTGCCCCAAATCCCTGTGCCTTTTTGAGGGGAAGAAGGGTTAATGTCATATTTATTTAAATGTTTTTCTCTTCTCCGTCACTGACTCAGAGACTTGCACCAACAGTAAACTGTGAAATGGGCTATTTGATGTATTGCCAAGTGTAGAAGATTCGAGGAAGTATTTTTTCCTCTAATCTTTCAATTGTAGTTTTGTGTGTTATGTCAATAGAAGGATAAAAAATATCAATGTGGCATAAATTGACGCTGTCTCTTTAAGACAGCACACCTCCTTGGGGTGGAGGGACTAAGCCAGTCTCTCTACCAGAGTAATGACATAAACTCATAATTTTGTGGACCTTGCTCTCCGTTGCCTTCAGAAGCGATACCAGTAGGCTGATAACGAGGCGCTTAGGCACAGTGCAAGCAACGTTGTGGGTTTGGAGGGAGCCCGTCACCACCATCCATCCGAGAAATAATACAATGGGATAGAAGTCCTAGAAGAAGACCCAGACCATATTTGCAGTCTAGCTGATGATATTGTCTTATATGTGAGGGAAATCTATAGTCGCTGAGGTTTCTGTGGGGCAAATATTGATCCTTCTCCTTCTCCTTTCCTTCCAAGTCCTGTTCCTCCCATGGAGCTGAGAACTTTAATATTTAGCTTGGGGTTCTCTGGCTGGTGTGTGTGTTCTCTTACCCTGTTCCATGTCTACCCTCATCTTCCCTCCCCTATCGGCTTACTCTCTTGCTCTGCCCCCCTTCTCTCATCACCTGTACTCTTCCTCCCTCCTGATCGTTTGACTCCTACACTGGCAGGTCTGTTTACTTGGCATCCCTGCCACTCCACTTCCTCCTCTGCCTGAGTCATGCAGAATGGGACTGGGTGGGGGAAAGCCTGGCATGGGCTGATGGTGCCTTGGGCGGTATTGACAAGTAGTGGCTTTGGTAGCGAGCCCAGGTGGGGATTCAACTCTGAGGGTATGTGTGTGGCGACGTCATTGCAGGGATGATTGGTACAGGTGGATCCGGAGTCACCCATGAGTCAGTGTCTTCTGAAAAACGTTCTTGGGTTCTGCTCTCAATGTGACTAACCCGCTCTGACGAAAGGGTTTTGTGGTGGGCTTGGAAGCAGACGGTACCAACTGGCATAGCGTGGCTCTTCCTGTGCTCTGGTTACGCTTGTGCATGTGGACGTCTGACTTGGGCAGTGCCTTAGAGGATCTGCAGCTTGGATGCAATTATGGAAGACGCTCTGGGCTGCAGCTGGGGCAGGTGACTCTTTTAGAGCTTTGTTCCTGCAAAGCTGGCCGTGAAGGAAAGGGGACGAACAAGGAGGATACAAGCACAGACTTAGCGCTGCATCCAGACTAACAGGGATGTCTCCTTTATTCTAACAAAGCACGAAGGGGGAAGCAAGAAATGAGAAAAGTGCTTCTGGCCCAAAGACTGACTCCAGCTACTACCGGTATTACAATCTCAGAAACCTATGAGAATGGGTTGAAGTAACCAGAGCCAGTCAACATAGGGGATTGGTAAATAAAAACTAGCATAAATCTTATTCTCTTGCAGACTTTCCCAGCAGCGGAAATACATATTTATTGTTCTTGTGCCACTGGATTGTTACTAGGGAGAGTGGCCCAGCATGAACCTAGTTTCTTGATAACGAGGATGGGAAATGGTACAAACTGAAACAAGTCCTTAGTTGCTGTGAGTCTGACTTTCCTTGGGGTGACTGGCTGAATGCTGTGCTCTGCATTAAGGTTTGAGGCAATGGCTCTGCACTGGGGCTGGAATCGTGTCCAAGGGGTTGCTCTCAGATGCCATAGCCTAAGTCAGGCCTGCACAGCTTGCGGCCCGGGGGCCGCATGCGGCCCATGTGGGGTCACTGTGCGGCCCGCGGGGGATGAGTAGGTGGGCTCACTGTGCAGCCCGTGGGGGGTGAGTAGGCAAGCGGCGGGTGAGGGAGGGGGGCTGAGTAGGCGAGCAGGGGGGCAGTGGCGGGGGGTGAGTAGGCGAGCTGGAGATGGGAGCTGAGGCGGCGGGCAGTGGCGGGGGGGGAGATGAGCCGGCGGGGGGGGGGGGGGGGGGGTGGGGGAGCCGGCAGCAGGGGAGGGGAGCTGAGTAGGTGAGCTGGGGTGGTGTGGGGCTGAGGAGGCAAGCGGGCGGGCAGTGGCGGGGGGGTAAGTAGGTGAGCCGGGCGGGGGGGGGCGGCTGAGGAGGCAGGCGGCAAGTCGGTGGCTGACCTGTTCTACTGATCTGGTCTGGCTCCCATTCCCTCTCAAAAGGTTGCAGCTGTCTGGAGGCGCTTGCCTTCCAAGCCTTCCTCATTCACACCTCATTCATTCAACAGGGCAATTGATTACAACGTGGGGGGAAGATCTTATTCTACTTCTAGCAAAAAGACATTTTTCTTTTACCTTAATTATACTACCTTAGGGGTCAGCTATAACATATTACCAAGGTTCAATACTGCTGTTTCAGCAGGGCGGCGCTGGGGAAGGAGGGCTTTTTTCCACGGGACGGGTGGCGCTAGGGGGGG
>NW_020664601.1:950903-958564 GCF_002925995.2 Terrapene triunguis | reverse complement strand
TGACTCAGTAGCTGTGCTTGGGTCATGAGTTTCCCTAGGTCATGCTGAATGAGCTGTGACACGAGTGTATTGACTCTCCTCGCGTGGGGAAGAAGGCAGCTGTGATACTAACCACTCCCTGTGAAACGTTGTGCTTGCCCAGTTCAAAAAATACTGCCCAGTCTTTATCTCTGTGCCTACCAGCTCAAAAATACAGTGCGGTGGCTGTACACGGACCATCTCTGGAGAGAGGAAGCCAATGGGAATTGAGGGTGGTGAGCAACAGGTCCTTGGCCCCCTTCAGAAGGTACTTGGCACCTTTGGGATTGGGCCTTATGGGAGAAAATACATCGTGGAGAGTAGCATTGGCACAGCCAAATTTGCAGGAAACCAGAGTGATGCACATAAGCTGCGGTGTTCTCCCAAATAAGGGCCAGATCCAAAGGCCATTGAAATAAGTGAAAAGGGCTTCCACCAATTGCAGTGAACTTTGATTAAAGCCCTAAGTGTTAGGAAAATAGCTTGTCACTATTGGGTGTCTTATGAGTATTGCATATCAGTAAGCTTTTCCGTTTTCAATACCTCTGGCCATCTACAGCATCATATTTATCTGCGACTTGCCTCCTCTTAGACACAGAGTGTTTTATTTCCATATGAAACTGTTGGCGTTGAGCATCCATTGCCTAATTTAGGACCATGGTCCCATAGAAACCTGTGGAGAAAAACTGGCGAAATCCTTAGAATCTGAAGAGCCCTACCATGCTTCCAAAGGGTTCCTTTCTATAATGCGTTTTGCTCTACAGGCATACTTGTGAGGAATGCAAATAAGGAACCTTCTGATAGAACTGAGAATTATGGATCAATAAACATGGCTGCATGGTTTTCGCTAGCTAATGGAAATATGTATGTTGCGACTTGCTGGTTAAAAATGCTCCCTCACATGCATACATACTTGGTCTTTTAGGCTTGCATTGTAATAACTTGCATTTCTTTAGCATCATCAAGAGAGCCACCAATCTGGGGAAGCCTGCAGAACCATTTTTTTCTGACTTCCTATTTGCCATTTATTGCATCACTGTAAAAAACTGACTTTGGGGAGGGTTGGCATGATGATTCTTTGACAGAAACTCATTTGACCTAAAAATTGTGGGGGTGGAAGGAATCCTCTCCGAAGCAGTGGCGGTACAGCGGATAGGGCACTGTACTGGGATTTGGGAGACTGGATTCTATTCCCTGCTCTGCCACTGATTTGCTGTATCACCTTGGCCAAGTCACTGCCCCTCTCTGTGCCTCTATTTCCCCTCGCACTGGACAATGTCTTGTCTATTTAGACTGTAAGCTCTTTGGAGCAGGGACTACCCTTTACTAGTGTATATACAGCACCTAGCACATTAGGACCTTGATCTTAGTTGGGGCTACTAGGCACTGCAGGAATGCAACAAATTATCATCCTAGGTATGCTGCTTAAATTGGGCTCAGCTGCTTGCTCCGTTGAGGCCTAGTAGTCTATTTGTGTCAGGATTGTTTTTAAGGCTTTTTGCATGGAAGAAGGCCTAGAAATGCATTTTTAACCAAAGCTGAGTGTCTGTCACATCTAGTTCCCTCATGCAGCCCTCCTCTCATGCACTCGATCGTTGTATGCAGCACGTCTTAATAGAAAGACTGTCCTGCGGACACCTTGCCCTCCTGCTGATTGAATAATAGGCCTGTGGCAACTAAAGCGATGGCTCACGTGGAAAAGCCATGTTAAGAAACTATTTTTAGTTGCCTTTTGTAGAGCTGGAAATGAGAAGGAGCCAGCATCATATGAGCAGCCAGCTCTCCATGGACCCCAGTCTGAGAGCCTCCTGGGTTAAGGCATGAGAGCTCACCACGTACGTTCTCCAAGGCAACCTAGAGGCCCTCTGAGCAAATCCAGGGAAAACCAGAGCTGACTTTCTAGGGTTTTTAAAAAAGCAAAAGCAGGGTGAGGAAAGCTTTAAGACTCATCTTTCAGGCCTGCCTTTGTACATGGTAAAGGGTACAAGCCCAAATACTTAAAATCCTTGGCAGGTCATTTTAAGTCTTAGGATTGTTCCAGGTGCTTGGCTGCGGGGATCTACAATAGCCAATTTATCAAAGATTAGTGAGCGTGACGTATGCTGCCTACTAGAAAGAAGGTGAAAAACCACAGCAAGCTAGGTAGCTATCAGTCCCCACAGTAGTCTTCATGCTAGCAGATCGTGGTTCTATTGCAGAATGTGCAAAACCAAGACAGAGCTTACCACATAAAGAACCAATGATCACACACAAACTAGAGTCCATGAGAGACACGTCAAACCCGAGTAGGCCAACTCTAGAACGTGTCTAAGGTGAAATTGAAATGGAGACACCTCCCACCTCAGATGAAATGAGTGTGTGAAAGAGAGACCTCACTTAAAATGAGGAAGAGACCTTATGGCGGGGGTAATCAATTATTTTTTGTCCGGGTCCAGATTTCTTGGGCAAGGTATAGTCGAGGTCCAGTGGAGACTGTTACTGCAGGAGAGCAGAAAAGGAGGTGGGAAACTGCTTCACAATGAGCCAGGTCCTACTTCCATTAAAGTCAGCAGCAAAACTCCCATTAACTGGGAGGAGAATCTGGGCCTTGAACATGGATGTGGCAGCTGCTGCCAGAAAATCCGAAATGGGACACATCATATGAAACCCTTCTCCTCCACAGCCCCTGTAAAGCCTCGCCTGCCCTATGCAGAGACCTAGAGTACTGACGCATCTGTCGCTCTATTGGTGTGACCAGATGCACGTGTCCTTGGGTGAGAGCTTGAAGAAACCACCCCTTCAGCAAGGCCATTTCTTTGGACTCAGAGCTGGGTTTGGTTTTAGGGAAGATTATTTCCCCCCTTCCTTTCATGAATGAACCAAGCTCTGCTAATCCCTCCTCTGCACGGGTGGTCAGGATTCCTCCATCCCTACCCTCACCCAGGGAGTGATGTATTCAAACAAGTTGCTGAGATGACTAGCAGACTGCTGCCTGAAGGCTGTTCCCACCCTCCTCCACATACTAGCAGTGGCCATAACCTTGTAAATCAAGGCAGCCATGAAAAGGCCCTTTCTCACATTAATCACCCTGGTTACTTCCCTGACCTTTAAAAGGCATCCCCTGAACTAGGGAGGTGGGGTTCATGAGGGGTGGGGGGAAATGCAGATAATGCAAAGAGCTGCTTTGAACTTATGGGCTGTGTGTGCACTACAGACTCCATCCCGGTGGGTGTCATACGCTGCTCACCCAGTCCCACTCAGCTGGAGTTGAAAAGAGATGCCTTGCTGGCTTTGCCAGGGTCTAGCATGGTGAGAGTAAAGTCTGCCACTCTTTGCTAAAATGGGTGCTGGACCCTGTCTCTGCCAGGGAGACAACCATTTTCAACGCAGTCAGGGAGCTGTGTTTGGTACCTGTTATCAAACAGGATAGGACAGGCCTGGAGAGAGGCAAGACGTGGGGCAGAGGATGAGTAGCATCTTCAAAAGCTGCCAGCCATGCAGTGTCTGTAGCTAACCGTTCTGTTCAGGTCTTCATGGTTGCTGGGTGATCCCCAGTATTTAAACTGTGCATTTCCATCCCTTCCGTGTGATATACATAAAGATGCAAACTTGCTATTGCTAATTGGATCCTGTCAAATCAGACTCTAGGGTTAACCAGGACCAACTAATATGCCCTTAAACACAACTGTTCTTGTCCACAGTAAGGGCAATCTCATGCTAAGTAGAACATGTGCATTAACACACGGGTTCTCAGCCTGGCCTTCGCAACAGCTTTCAGGAGATTGTGACTGCACTCCTTTCTTTGTGGCTAGATGGTAAGAATGGGGAGATCTTGAAACTTATGGGAGCAGGAGTCCCAGTACCCTTCTCTTCTAAC
Organism: Terrapene triunguis; assembly: GCF_002925995.2. NCBI lineage: Eukaryota > Metazoa > Chordata > Testudines > Emydidae > Terrapene > Terrapene triunguis. Next base: position 954,690 of record NW_020664601.1, on the reverse strand, counting down.
CTGGGGTCAGGGTACTGGAAAAGTTGTTATTCTAACTCGATATGTTCTTCTGAGTATAAACATGGCCTCCCAGTGTCTCATTGTAAAGCATTAAGTAGTGAGTTTCACTCAAACGCTGATAAACTTGGTGGGGGACTCTGACAAAGACCTTCTACAGTGATGAGTTTGTCAAAGGCAATCTGAGCTCTGAGGTGTTCTTTAGCACACTCCTCTGGTACATGTTGGAAACCTTTTAATGGCTTATGCTGTTTTGTAAAGGTCTTTTTATTCCTCCCAGATAAAGATAACTGGGAGTAAACAATACACTTTTGAAAATACTTACCCCGTCACCTTTACGCCCCACAGCTGGGGCGGGGAGAATGACTGAGAGCTGCTTTTCCTGCTTCAGTTATTGCCTGGAAAATCCCCAGTGAGTTGTTGCCAACTTGTTGGAGTAATTGAAATAAAAAGAAGGAATAAATCCAGCTAACCCACGAGAACCATTGCTCTCAGCAGAAATACCTGGGCATTATCACTGCACTGAGCCAGCCTTGCAGGAGGAAAAAAACAGATTTCCAGCCAGAAATAATTGCCAGAGAAAATTCAGCAGCCACTACCCAGCCAGACACTGGGATGCCATCTTGTTCTGGGTTCTGTGTATGCTGGGCTGGGAAACCGGAACCCCTTTTAAATAGCCTGAACCAGTTTCCAGTAGTAACTTGGTCTGTACTCTGGCTGCTGTGGAAGGGGGTTAAATGGAGTTCAGAGACTCTTCTAGGCTAGAGATGAGTCCAAACTATGAAACCCATGTCCAGTCTTGCTAAAAGGTCCTATCTTGATCTGAAAGCAGCAGCTTGTACCCATCTCTAACTCAGCCCCATCTATGCTGGTCACTCACACCATGATAGAACAGCCGGAATTCATCATCATGGAGTGTTTTAAAACCAGCTGTTTCCAGTCAGCTGTAAATTTTTGGGGAGACAAGGGGGCCTGTAGCAGAACTACTTCACTGTTGTGTATAATGTGACTGTCTCCATGAGTTAGTTCCTCTAGTTGCTTTGGCTAACTTAGTTATGTCTGTTTGGTTCCTAGCCCAATGGGGTACTGATCCTGTGGAACTCTTTGCCAGAGGATGTTGTGAAGGCCAAGACTATAATAGGGTTAAAGAAAGAACTAGATACGTTCATGGAGGATAGGTCCATCAATGGCTATTAGCCAGGATGGGCAGGGATGGTGTCCCTAGCCTCTATTTGCCAGAATCTGGGAATGGGTGACGGGATGGATCACTTGATGATTACCTGTTCTGCTCATTCCCTCTAGAACACCTGGCATTGTGACCCAGTATGGCTGTTCTTATGTTCTTCAGTGAGTTCCTAAGGGTTACTGTAATAGAAATTAATAACTTTAAAATGTTCCTTCCTTCCTTCCCTCATCCCATCCTTGCCCAAAACACACACCAAGTATTTTTCAAAGTGGTGTTTTTGTTTTGTTTTGTTTTAATTCCATGATCACATACTTCAGCCCTTGCTGGCTTGGGAAAGTATTGAAATCCTGTAGGGAAGAGCTATTCCTGGGGTGGTCCTGGCCACCCAACTAGAGCAGAAGGTTGTGGAATCTCCCTCATTCAGCCAGGCTGCCATCACCCTTGTGTAGAGCAGAGAGTTCAGATCATAGGCGCCAACTCCATGGGTGCTCTGGGGCTGAAGCACCCATGGGGGGGGAAAATGGTGGGTGCTGAGCACCCACCGGCAGTTCCCCATCAGCTCCCCCCCAGTGCTTCCCGCCCACTGGCAGACCCCGCCAATCAGCACCTCCCCCCCTCCCCGCACCTCCCGCCCGCTGGATCAGAGGAGCAAGGACGTGGTGTGCTCCAAGGGAGGGGGCGGAACCTGGCAGGAAGAGGCGGGGCGGGGGTGGGACCTTTTGGGAAGGGGTGGAATGGGGGTAGGGCCTGGAGCAGAGCCGGGAGACGAGCACCGCCCAGCACATTGGAAAGTCGGTGCTTGTGGTTCAGATAGACTTTGGCTAAGTCTCCAAACATTCTGTAGTTCATCCATCACTTGAAGATACATATGCAGTGCATTCTCTTAAACACTCATGCTTCTAGTTACACCTGCCTTTTCCCAGTCTTCTGGCAACAGCTGTGAATAGTTAAGATGTCAGAGTTAGTCACCTAGAGATAGTGCACGTGGGTTCCTAGGTGTAGAGAGAGAGGAATTCAAAGCATTTAGCCAGTTGAGTTGAACCTGCCTCCCCCAACTTTCTAGGCATCTCCGAGCATTGTATTCTCTTCCTGGGTGAAGCTCTATTTCTGGAGTTTGCTTTGGCTGACAGCAGGGAACATACCAAGGTGTGGCATTGTGTCCAGCAGAATGGCTTTCTAGTTAGGATTCCGGTGAGTGAGTAGCAGCTCAAGGTGTCCTCACTCAGGATTCTTTTCATAGTTTTGATGTGAAGCTGATTCAGACCATATGAATGTTGTTGTTGTTGTTGTTGTTTGATACGTGGCTCATGTAATCTTTGTCGACTAGTATCGGGTATCTAGTGTGCTTCCTGCCTTGCTTCACCCAGCAAGAACAAGGGAGAAGTGACCTGACATTTTTCATATTTCTAAAGCTAAAAGCACAAGCTGGAAAACACCTCAGAGCTTTTAAATACACTATAAATAAACCAAAACAAGGTGCAGACCCATTATGTATTTGTTTTGCAGTACCACTGAGGGAGCCCGTGTTGAGTAGGCCCTGGTGTACCAGGCACTGTACAAACACAGAACAAAGACAGTCACTATCTTGAGGAGATTGTAATCTAGATATAAGACAAGTGACAACAGGTGGTGACAGACAGACTGGGAGCACAAGGAAACAATGAGGGAAAACGCATTTTGGCTGGCCAATGTAGACTGAGCCAAATCATGCCAGAACTAGCTAAAATGTTTGCAATGAACAACTTACTCAACTCTAACCCCTTTATTTGGCTTCCAAATTGCCTGTGAACAGTGAGTTTTACTGGTGAGTCTGTTAATTGTTCAGTCACTTTATGGGAACAAATTTTAGCCTACGGGCAGTTGAAAATACCAAGTGATGATTTAGGAAGGATGTGGACAAACTGGAAAAAGTCCAGAGGAGAGCAACAAAAATGACAACAGGCTTAGAAAACCTGGCCTGTGAGGAAAGGTTAGAAAAAACTGGGCAGGTGTCGTCTTGAGAAAAGAAGTCTGAGGTGGGAGACCTGAGAACAGTTTTCCAATATCAAGGGCTGTTATAAAGAGGACGGTGATCAGTTTTTCTCCATGTCCTCTGAAGGTAGGACAAGAAGCAATGGGCTTAATCTGCAGCAAGGGAGATTTAGAAAAACTTTCTAACGACAAGGGTAGTTAAGCTCTGGAATAGATTTCCAAGGGAGGCTGGGGAGTCCCCATCATCGGAAGCTTTTAAAAACAAGTTGGACAAACACCTGTCAGGGATGGTCTATCTCAGGGGTCGGCAACCTTTCAGATGTGGTGTGCTGAGTCTTCATTTATTCACTCTAATTTAAGGTTTTGCGTGCCGGTGATACATTTTAACGTTTTTAGAAGGTCTCTTTCTATAAGTCTATATTATATAACTAAAGTATGTAAAGTAAACAAGGTTTTCAAAATGTTTAAGAAGCGTCATTTAAAATTAAATTAAAATGCTGATCTTACGCCACCAGCCTGCTCAGCTCGCTGCCAGCCTAGGGTTCTGTTCACCTAGGCCAGCAGAGGGCTGATCAGGGCCTGTGGCCAGGACCCCAGACCTGGGGGGGGGGGGGGGGGTTTCGGGGTCAGGGC
>NW_020664601.1:895046-950503 GCF_002925995.2 Terrapene triunguis | reverse complement strand
CCTGTTGTCACCAGCAGCCAACACTGTCTCCTGGTGGATTAGTTCTAGAACTCTATTACATTTCTAACACAAAAGGCTTGACCCAGGCCAGTTCTTCTTTGATAACAGGTTTTAACTTTCAACCTTTTAAAAATTTAAGATCACTAAAATAGTCCTGCTTCCACCCCCTCCCCCTGGCTCAGAACCCACCAATCTCTTCATAATTAAATTCATGTCCACATCTGCACAGTAATCTCCGGTTGAGGAAGCAGGAGACCTCAGGGCAGCATGAGGCTATCTTTGCCACAGGGAAGGCACAGCAAAATTCTCTTAGATCTTTGCCACCTAAACAGCGTGATGCAAACGATCATCTGTGGGATCACAAGTGTGTTTAATTGCATTGGTATAGCTGTGTCTTTCAGCACTGCCTCACTTGGGATGTAAGCAGCTCATGCTAGGATGCATAGGCACCGACTTCTTCTGGCGCCGGTGGATGCCCCATTTTGCACTAGTAGAGAACATGGGCCAATGTCAGCTTTTCTCCAGTCATCCTCTGTCCATAAATACTGAGCCCTGCCTGAGAAACCCCAGCCTCAGCTGGCTTGTGAAAAGGCCCAGTTCCACACACACACACTCTGAAGGCACGTCTTCACTACGGAGATAACTCGGCGCTGCTGCAAGTGATAATTTAGCGGGTCTGGTGAAGACATGCTAAGTCGATGGGAGAGTGTCTCCCGTCGACACTGCGCGGTGTAGACGCTGTGGTAAGTGGATCTAGCTACGTATTCACGTAACTGAAGTAGGGTAGCTTAGATCAATTTACCGCGGTGGTGTAGACCTGGCCTGAGTTTGCTTCTGGCTCTGAAGGTCTTTAGGGTAGGTCTGTATCGCAGTCATGCGCTGTGACTGCAGCTTGTGTTCCTGAGGTCGTTTTAATCTCACTAGCTCAGGCCCTGGAGCAGTGAAGCTGCAGGCAGCGCCCACTTCAGCCTGGGCTATACAAGTCCTCCTGGAGCCCTGGGTATTTACTCGCAGGACTAGCCCACACTGAAGCATGTGCTGCCGTGGCTTCGCTGCTTCACTGAGATGAAAGCTAGCTTGGGTATGACTCATCGAGGCCAGTCCCCTGTCTTCACAGCAGGACCAAGTACCGTCCCTGACAGATTTTTGCCCCAGATCCCTAAATGGCCCCCTCAGTGCTCAAACCACTGAGCTATCCCTCCCCCCTAGCTCCCACAGTGTGGGAGCTGAACTTGGATCTCCGAAGTCCCAGGCCAGCACCTTAACCACAAGCATCCTGCCTCCCGTGCCAGCCTGCAGTGAGGGAGGGGAGAAGCCCTGCTGGCTTGTGAGCTCCATAACACTGTACTGGAGAGTGAGCCACACAGCAGGCAGGCAAGGGCTGGGCAGATATGTTCCTCCCGGCAGCACGCTGAGCAATGCAGAACAGCCCCAGGTTCTGCTTCCCCTGATGTTCAGCAGACACAAACAATAGTCAGTGGCCATGTGCTCTTCTGCAGGCAGAAGCCAGGCCATGGCATGGGAGCGTGAGACACCCCATGTGAGTCACCCAGCTTGTGCTTGCAGTTTCCCTGAACTTGAGATGTGCATGTTAGTGCTGATTGCACTGTTCGAATATCCCCCGGGTAATGGTGAGCGGCGATCCTATCTAGTGATTTGGAAATTCACTGAAATTGCAGCTGAAGTTTCCATCAACGTGTACTCCTGCCCTCCACGGTTACATATGCCTCCAAGCTGATGCTGCAAATCAGGTCTCCACCTGCGGCATCATTAATTGGAAGTGCAAGTAGAGAAGCACCCACATGCTCAGGACCAAAACCTTGTGGGCTAGAAATCTCCTGACTCCATCTCAGAAGCATCAGAAAGTGTTTGAAGCTGAGTTATGATGTTTCTGCTCCCAGAAAACCTGCTGGCTCATGATCTTTTAATGACAAATATCCTTTCCATCCAGCAGGCCTAGCAGGTGGAGGCTGCAGTGGTACAGTGAGATAAGATGTTAGACTGGCTCTCTGCAGACCCGGGTTCTAATCCTGCCTGAGGTCACACATGAAAATGAATGTGGCCTTTTAGGCTCATCTACACTAGGAACGTTTTAAGACTTGTAATTCCCCACTGGCGGCTGCAGTGGTGGAGATAGTATTAGAGCTAGGGCTTGGGAATCGTCACCATTGTGTTGTCTAATCCTGAAAGCAGACAAACTGGTGGTGTGAGCCCCAGAGCCCCAGCAGTGTGTAATGGGTAATTACAGGACTTAATTTTCCTAGTGCAGAAAACACTGCTATTCAGTGGGGAGTCTTCAACGCCTAGGACTTGGAATCAGGGGGTGTCATTTCAGAAGAATTCAGGGGAATGGGGGGCAAAGTTGTCAGTATGTAGAATGTTATGTGATTATATTATAGCCTGCAAAGTCGGTGGTGGGTGGGTGGAGTACATAGGCCTATGAAAAGTTGGGGGGGGGGGTTGAGATTGATGCCCCTGCTTGGAGTGAAGCCAGGTAGGTGACCTAGGGCTAGAAAGGACAGGGGTGCCATAGGTGTGGATGGAGGTGCATTGACACAGCATTGGGAAGAACACATGCTGCCTGGCTGCAGCCACTGACATTGGTGGTCTTTGCTGGAAGCAGAAGTCACTCCCCTGCCAGGTTTCTGGTTCTTCAAGTGATGGTCCCTATTGTAATCCACTGAGGATGGTGCACATGCATCAGTGGAATACAGGGAGGGGCCGCACATCTCGAAGAACCTCCAGTCACAGGTAAGTCGTCTCCTCTTTGAGTGTGGTGGGGAAGAGCTGCATTAAGGTAACGGTTGTGAGATGGACGTGCTGCCAGAGGCTCTACATGTTTCTAATGCAGATGGGATCTCGGGCACAGGCAGGGGGAGTGGAGCGGCTGAGCATGATGAAATGTTGCCAAGTGTGATATTCCCCATTTCTCTTTGAGCTCCTAGTGACTCATCTGTTCTCTTCTCAGGCCAGACAGGAAGGTACATTCTCATCCAGAAGCTGCGGGAGAAGGAGAGGCAGCTTCTACCGCACGAATGCCCTCTGGAGTCACTGGCCAAGTGTGGACAGTATGCCAACGACGTGCAGTTCATATTGCAGCGGACGGGCCCCAGCCTGGCCGAGCGCCCTTCCTCTGACAGTGCCCCCCAGGCTCCCGAGAGGACATTCATCCGGGCCAGCCTTCCCATCAAACCCAGGCCGGTCAGCACAGAGGTGCCCAGGTCCCGGGAACCTAAAAAGTCTATGACCTTTAACTTGGGCCCTATGGGCTCCAGCGATCGGCTCGCCAAGAGCAAGCTGAGACTGCACAAGAGGGACAGTGTAGACTCGAAGGACAGCACCAGTCGCAGCCATCCATCCAAGGAGGAGCTGTTTAAGACTGTGCTGCACCAGCAGGAGCAGCTGCACTCCTTGGAGGTGCACGGGGATTCCCTGGAAACGGACCTCAGGCACTGGGAGCAGGACAGGGGCTCCAGCCAGGAAGACGAGATCCTTTATCTGGAGCACCTGATCAGGCGGAATGAGATGGAGCTGGGTGAAGAGGAGTTCTGGCAGAGCGAGCTCCACCTGGAGAAGGAGTGCGAGAGGGAGCGGCAGGAGAAGGTGAGGAGCCTGCGGGCCACCATGGAGGAGTACACTCAGAAAATCCACGAGCTGACCACCAAGACGGAGGTCCTGGAGAAGGAGATCCAGTTAGAGATCACAGAGAGGGCCAGGCGGGCGAAAGAGGCTCCTGCAGATCTGGAGGACATGGCTGCCAAAATGAAAAGGGATCTGGAAGCCAAGGCCAAGCAGAGCGCCCAGCTGGAGAGCAGCCTGGCGAGCGTGGGGAAGGCCTTGGAAGAAGCCGAAAGGAATTTGCAGGTACAGTCTCAGTAACGCGTGCCCCTGGGGGTCAGCAGTGGAATGCAGCCATGTTCAGCTCATGCTCTGGCCTTCCTCCCGAGCAGGGCCTACACAAGACTGTTAAGGGAGCTGCCCAGGGATCAGCTGCTGAACCGGGCCTGAAACCCCAGAACCCTCCTGACCACTCAGATCAGTAGAGAGCTCTTTGTGGCTCTTGACAGGTTGCCATCGGCGGATAGTGGGGGTGGTCTGGGCGTGTTATAACCCCAACAGTTAGGGTTCAATACTACTTGGGTGGATAGAAAGCCACTGGAAGTGCAGTATGGCTGGGAGAATTAACGGACTGGGGCTTGATCCTGCAAGGCACTGAGCACGCTCACCCTGATCCATCAAAACCCTTACATGCCCGAATAATCCCATTGAGTTCAGTGGTACCACTCCTGTGGGTCCCTGCTTTGCTGCTCAGCGTCCTGTGGGCTCCAGCCCCGAGGAGTTAGCGCCTGGGATAGACAGTGCTTAGCAAACCATATAGTGCAGGGTGTGGGGAGAGGGACTGACTCTCACGAAACACAGCTCCTCCTGATGTGGCTGGAACGCTCATGGACATGTCCACGCTGGAGAGCGCTCATCGGGTGTGGCTCTTTGGAGCAGCATTGGCTTCATGGTGCCTGCTCAGGCTGGTAGTGGGATCTGCGCAGGGAATACTCTATGGTGCTTTCCAACCACACGTCTTGGTGCTTGAGGGACGCACTTGTCCTCTCCCACACTGTGGTATCCAGGACATGCCTCCAGGGAGCACTTATGCAGCAGGTCCTGGGGTGCTGCAGCCTTTTCAACAGCTGTAGCAATGCAACAGGGAAGACGGGAGGGAAACATCATTCCTCTTAAAAACTTTAAACCCAGGAAGATTTTAAGAAGCTCAGGGCAAAGCAAGGGGCCCTTTTTCCTTCTCTTCAGCCTGCTCTCCCTGCCCCCACCCCAAGTGAGCAGCATAAGTAGAGAGGAAAACTCACTACACCTGAGTCACATATTGACAGCAGTTGCTACAGTGAGCTAGAGCTGCAGGTTAATTAGCTCATTGTGTAATCTTCTTAAAGGACTATGGGGTGGGAGGGAGAAAATCCAGAAAAGCCGAGATCAGAGAATTGCCTTGCCCACCAGCATCTTTTAAAATAGCAGGTACAAGAATTTGCAACGTTCCCCTCATGTGTCTGGAAAACCAGTGGGACTGACTGAAAGCTACCCAGGCAGCTGTCATGGGGGTGCACCTGGGCCTAGTGTTTGTGGACAGTTTTGCACAACCGTAGGGAGCCGCTTAGCACAAAGGGCCTGGTCTACAAGTAAAAATGAGGGCGACCTAGCTGTGTTGCTCCAGGCTGTGAAAATGGTTGCACGGTGCGTGATGTTTAGGTCGACCACAACCCCCATTGTAGATGCAGCGAGGTTGACGGAAGGATTCTTCCATTGACCTAGCTACCACCTGAATTACCTACATTGACGGAAAAACCACTTTCACTGATGTACGAGGCATCTGCAGTCCGGTGCTACAGCAGCACGGCCGTGGCGCTGTAGTGTAGACGAACTCTTGATCTGGCTTCCTCGTGCTATTTAAATTGCTGACGAGGGGAGATCCCCCGTGTAGACCAGCTCTTGCGCTATTTTGTCTTTGTTGCCTGTGAAAAGAGACAGAAGCCGAATGCACTGCCTCACTAACAGCAATGCACCCGGCCTCTCCTCACAGCCACCCAGTGGTGTAAAGGCTTCTGCTCTTCTGGCTTTATGAAGGAATAAGCCAAGGTAGCAGGTGCTGCTGGCATCCAGCCTCCCCAGGACCTCTCCTCTGACTGGTGCTGCTCTTGAGCTCTGCTTGTGGCATAAGGTGCTGGGGGTGGAATTGACGAGGAACTATGCACACTAACCAGAGGAGGCTCCATCTGGAACTTCCCACGCTCCTGCCCAGCCACTCGCCACACATTTGCCAGTGAGATGGAAGTTGTTGTTAGCTATAGGACGGTACCACTTCAGCTATGTCTACACTGCAATAAAACGCATGCGCCTGGCTGCAGAGTAGATGGGTGGACTCCAGCCTGAGCCCAAAAGTTACACTGCAATTTTATAGCCCCGCAAGCCCAAGGCAGATGACATGGGCCAGCCCTGGGAGTCTTACCGCAGTGTAGACACCCCTGGAGGCCCCAGCTCAGAGCGGGGACTAGGCGCTGTGCACAGAGAGAGAGAGACAATCCCCACTTCTAAGATGACCGTCTCAATGGAAAAGACACAAAAGTGGAACAGGAACCAGGCGCAGAGAGGGGAAGTGACTTACCCAAGGTCAGTGGCAGAGCCCAGCCCTCCTGAGTCTCAGTCCGGACTCCTGTGGTCTGGGCCATGTTACCTCCAGTGTGAGATCTGGATGGCAACCAGCTTGCATTTCTCATTGGAAATGCAGTGCCCTAACAAACTCCTTCTGGCCCAAAGCCGGGAGCGGGACAGCAGCCATTCCATGCGACGGGGAGGGAGGGAGCAGGGTGTGAATGCTGATGCTGGGCTAGGAGAGCAGCATGGGAGCTGGGCGTATGCTTGGCTTGGAACAAGTCAGCAGCCCCTCTGGCTTGCTGATGGCACAAGGGCGCTGGGCTGGGTGGATTCTGGGGTCTGAGTAAATAGGTGAGATGGGGGGGGGGGGGTGATGTCTTTGGAAAAACCCTACCAGGAAGTTTTGTTCCTGTTGGTGTAAAAAGGCTCTCATCCCTCCTGAACCCCCTAGGAAAGCAGGGAGGCTCTAGTGTGATGCCTGTTACAGGTGACGTTCCCCCCCACCTCCCACTCTCTTGTGTTCACCTAACCCCTGCCTGATTTAACATAAACACTTCTCCTTCCCCAGCCTCCCCCAGGACAGAGCAGCATTAGTTGCCCCTCGCTAGGGACGCTTACGTTTGCAGCCATCGGAGCATCTTGCGTGTTCGTGGGTGGCTCCGAGCTGGTAGCTGCAAACCCTGTTTTGTATTTGTGCTTATAGTTTGCTTAAATAGAAGCAGTAAGCACATGGCTTTAGTTTTTCTTCCTTTTCTGTTTAGTAGACACTGGTGCCCTCCTGTGGACATATGGAGAACTGACCGTTCTTAAAATTCCTGCTTTATGATTGGTTTGATTATCCCAGTGCGAAGTGCAGCTTTGCTGGTATAGCTGCATCCACATTTCGGAGCACTTTGCCAGTGCGGGATACCAGTAAAGTGCTCCTAGTGTAGACATAGCCTCAGTCCATCTCCTCCTACGGGAATGTTGTCTTGGCATTCCCGCTGATTAAATACTGACTTTGAACGACATTATTATTGTCACAAAGTATTGTGATTGTGTGACTGACCATCCATGACTAAAGCAGTTTTGCAGTCCGGTGTTTCTCTAACTTGGGCCCAGCAGCAGGTGGGGTAACCGGAGAGAGGATCCTGTTAGATTCTCCTTCCCCTTCCCCCCGCGCTGCCTCATCTCAGAGGAAACCCTAAGACTACTTGCCTGCGACTCTGTTCTCCCACCAGGCTGCGTGAAAGCGGAGTGACTGATTCAGGCTGTCAGTCTGTTCACCAGCCGTGGTGCAGGGACAGAGGGAAATACTAATCCCAGGCTGCAGATGGAGTCAATAGGCTTGAATGCGCCAGTCTTGTCCCGAGATGACCTGTATTCCATTCCGATGCCTCTTGAAACCTTGTTCGCATTACAGCTGACGCTGTGCCAGCTGCAAGTCCGTGCTGAAGATCCTGTAGCATGGTTTCCCTATTCTTGGTGCACAGACTGCTAGCTATAGCCACAAGGATACCGACCTCCTTTGTAAAGCGCTTTGAGATTGACTGAGGAAAAGTGCTATATAAGAGCTACGTATTAATGAGGATAGTACTATAGACTATGCTCTGGTAATGCATAGCGTGGTTTGTAAGCAAAGCTCTTCAAACCCTAATGTAGACAGGACCCAGCTTGGTTTCCTGTGGCCCCTTCTGCCCTGAGGTTGAAATCCAGTCTCTGTTGGTCCAGCTTTGCTCCGTTGTCTTCTCTGGAATAGTACCTAGGTGTAATCTGGATACTATGGTGTAGCCAAACTTGAGGTCTCTCCAGGACATCTGCCTTGCTATACTTCCTTGGTTTCGCAAAGATGAGTTGGAAGGAGGAGGCGGAAGTGGAGGTGGGTGTAGTCAGAGCTCCAAATATGCGGCACCCAATGAATTCAAAGCGTGTGTTTGTATCTCTTTGCAGATAGGCTTCTCCACCAGAACCCTGCAAGGAAGCCTTGAGCAAGAACCCTGCCTGCCTATGCTTGGCTGGCTGGGAAGCAAGCTCTGTCTTTATCTGGTTCTCCCCTATGCGAGAGAAAGGAGGGCGAGTGTGACTGGGTGCCTAGTTGAGATTGAGTGTCGTGGGGTATTGTGGCAAGAGGCTAAAATTAGTTTGTGGGAAGGACGCTGCTGGAATTTAGAAGCCCTGCCAGGTAGAGGAAGTAGCAGAAGGCCCATTCCAGTGAGTCAGATCAGGTGACTCAGAATAGACTCTCTTTTCTCACGGCTGGATAAGAGCCCCCATAGGAGAAGTGTCAGGTTGGTGTGTTGGTCCCTGTAGCACTCGCTGGTTTTCTCTGGCCTGGGTGCCCTGTCTGAGTTTTCATTTACATTTAAAAACGAACAGCAGGCAAAGTCAGCAATGCGGCCTTCCGAGAACTGGCCTACAAGGGGCTTAATCACCTCGGGCCATGCTGGTTCTGTGTGTCATAGTCAGGTCTGACCTCATAGGTGGAGGATGGCAGGTTCTGTTGTTGGCTTTGGAAGCATCATGCTAGTGTAGCCCAAAAGAGGGGGTGTGAAGTGCTGAGTGGTCACCACGTCTGTGCACAAGCTGGTGTGTGTTTGGTATTGAGAGGATTGATGTTATTTGCCCGCTTGGTGGCCCTGCTGTCTCTTGATTTAGGGACTCGGAGGAGGTAGTAGGATGAAGGGTGAGCAAGGGGAGGGGGATCAGGAGCCTTGCTGGCAGCTTCGTCTCTGGAGGTCCCATTGTATTGATACCCTTTCTGCTCGGCAGATGAGGCACAGCTGTGGAGCTTATCCTGTTCACCCTGTATTTTGCAGGCCCAGAATCAAGAGCTGGAGGAGTTAAATAAGGAGCTGAGGCAATGTAATTTGCAGCAGTTTATTCAGCAGACGGGAGCCACAGTGACTGTTTTGCAGTCCAGACCTGAGGATGAACCCCAGCTGGATCAAACTAACCACGAACTGCCAGCCTGCCAGAGAAACGGAGGTCAGAACGCAGTTTGGAGACTCGTTTATTTAATGAGCGGGGCGCTTGCTTTAAGACCTGCCACTATGCTGGGCTGAAATGCTGCTTTTAAAACCTCCTAATTCCATTCTAACTCTTGTCATTTCCCTGAGATTTCCTTGTCAAGGTATCTATAGCTTTCTTCTGTTACCCGCCACTGCCTCCTGTCTGGTTCCTTCACCGCTTGGACGTAGTTCAAATATCGAAGCTGGATGGACTCGACCAAAATACTTCTGTAGTTACACGCATTGAGATTAGTGTCACCAGGGCTCCTGCTTCAGTGTCAGCCCATCCGCCATGTGGGCTGGGAACAGATTGTCCTCACGGTGGCTAAGTGCATTGTGGGGGTTTTTCATCTTCCTTTAGAGCAGAGGGCATAAGGCTCTGCTAGCGGCAGGATATCAGGGCTAGAGGACCAGAGGTCTGGTCTGATCTGACAGATCTGTGCTGCTGTAACTCACTACCTTGGGCGGTGTTAGACGCTGGATTTGGGGGGTTGGCTTCCTACCAGTGTACCCGCCCCTTCTACTCCTTTCCTAGAGGGAGCGATTGTGGGACAGTCCATAGGCCAAGGCTTTCAAACCGTGGTGCATTAAAACAGAAGTGGCTTCGGTGGGAGCTGGGGTTATACTGCCCCCTGAAAGACAGGTTGCTTCTACTTAGGGGCCTAAGTATGGCTGTAGGAGCCTGGCTGTAAGTACTGGCATTGAAAATGTTGTCAGTAGTGTCTCGGTGGGAGTTGTCAGCAAATGAGGGTGATAGGACCGCTGCTGGGCCTCCCGCACTGCACCCACCATTGTGTGTGTGATGGGTAGGGTGAGTGAGAGAGACCCAATTCCTGGCTTCTAGAAGCAGAGACTAGAGGAGACTGTTCCACCTTCCCATGGGTCTGGGGAGGAGGGTGTTCCCATCTCCTGAGGTGATTGTCCCAGGGCTTCCCACCCCCTTTGGGCAGAAGTGGCCAGCCCTGGAGAGGCGTGCGGTACGCTTGAGCCCTCTCCTCGCTGTGGTACTGCAGAGGCTGTTTCTGCCCAGCCAGGAGGCAAGGAAGAGCTGAAGTGGGGAGAGGCCCTGGCCTCACACTGCTCTGTTGCCATTGGCAGCTTTGCTCTGGGTCAGGAACCCAAATGTCTGAATTGGCCACTCTGCTTACCAGCCTCTGGACGGCTGAGTGTGACATCACTAAATGTACGTGTGTGGTGGAGAAGCAGGTGGCTGAGAAACTGAACCTACCCATAATTCCAAATACCATGGTAGGTGGCAGAAGGGGGAAAGAAACACAGAGCAGTGACGATTAGCTGGGAATCTGCTTCCGTTTAGTTACGGCTCTTTATGTACTGTGGGCCCGATTCTCCCCTGGTGTCAATCCGTAGCGCTCCACTGACGGTGGTAGAGTTGTGCCTGTTGCACCAGGTGAGAGTCTGGCCCTGTATGTTTTCAACATCCTGCGATTCCAGAGACCAGACTGGTGTCTTCTAATGCGCAGAGACCGAACGCGTGTCTGTTCTGGTTGAGCTGGGACTGCAAGGCAAAGATAAGTTCTTCACATAGCCACATGCAACTTTGGAAGTGGGGAGGGGAATCCTTTCCTTCAGTGATCTTGGCTGAGTTGTGGCTGCGTTCATCCTTAAAGGCAGTTCAGCCTCTTTACACGGGAGGATAACATCAGAAGAGCTCTTGATTCCGAGGCTGAGTGCAGAGACATGAGTGCGACGGTGTAAAAAGCTCTTTTGCTGATGGGGAAGGAAGCGTTAATGCTAGCTAGTTTTCAAAGTATTACACGTGGTTTGTAACAAAGGGAGAAACACAGTCCCCTGGGGATTAGATGTTATTCAGTTCAGGAAGAGCTGGTAGAACGTCTGTCCATTGTGAGTAAAGACATGTATGATATTCGTGCAACTTCCACTGTAACTTGCCAAATCATAGCCGAGGAGGTGTTCGCTCGCCGCTGTCACTGTGGATGCTGGCGTACATGAGATTTGTGTGTACTGATGATTCAGATCTAGACTGGAAAACCTGCCTTGACTGCAGCACAAAGGAGAGAGCTCCCATGGTATGAAGGACGTTAACCTGTGCAGCGGGCACAGTGCTATAAAGAACACTTGGGGTGTGGAAGGCTACAGAGAAGTGTTTGAGACGGGGATTATTCACAGGGATCTGAATTGATGACTGTGACGGAGGGACACGGAACAAAGGTTTCGCGACTTCTTCCAGTAGCACTACTTCTTGCTGGGCCATAAAGAAACTGCTTTAGTGTAGCCTTAAAGGCTTCTCTGAGCCACATGAAATGTATGAGTGATTTAGAAAGAGGACCCCCAAGACTGGAGTCAGGGTAGGCTTTTCTCCACAGTAGTCTAGAAGAGGGGAAGCCCCTTCTGATCCCCCTTTATTACTGGGAAGAGTCCAGGCACAGCCCCCAGACACGTTTTGCATGAACGTCCCTGCTGGGGAGCTCTGGACTGATCCGTTCCAAGGGTGCTAGCAAAGCAAATCCAGCTTGACACTGAACCGTGAACTTCTTTCTCCTCCCTAGGCCTTCTCCATCCCAGCACAGACTCTCCTCCTCGACCAAGCGCCAAGCAGTTCCTCGGCCATCCACGGAACCTTCAGAACCCACTGGTGTCCAGCCTGAACCCCGAGGGTGTGTATGTTTGAACTGGCCTAAGCCCTGTTGTGCTCCTAATGCCCAATCTTGCCAAGCAGCCCTGCGAAAGGTCTAGTCTCCTTGCAACGGTGGCAGCTATCGCCTGCGCGGAGGAGGCTGTGACCCAACTCTCAGACCGCTCGGTGTTTCTCTCCTGCTCTCTCCTCCTTTCTCTGGTATTTGATTGCAAAACGAATAGCTGCTCTAAAACAGCAAAGGCTTGGCTGTCCTGCAGTGCCTACCGTAAATCCTTGTGCATTAGGGCCCTTAAATAATAGTTAGCAAGTGGCAACCAGAGCGTGAGGGATGGGATGGGGTCTGGCAGCCGTATTACTTGAAATGTTGGGCTGTGGGGCCATGGTGCCATGTAGTGCAATAATGCATTAAAAGCATCCTGCTGTGTGATGTCTGCGCTATGAATAGGTGCCAACGTGACCGTGACACTTAGACCTGGCACCATCCCCTTCTCTGTGTCCCACCACTAGGGAGAAGCTCGCTGCCAGAGCAAGCTCTGCAGTTGACTTCGCTCCCAAAGCCAGTGTCTTTGCTGTTCAGTTTAAAGAGTCATCTCTGCTAGTTCAAGCCTGTTAAAAACTCATTGGGTTGGGATGCCGCGTGCTGAGTACTAGGAGCTTCCTCACCAGCAAGGGACAGGCGTTGCTCTGTACACGCAGCAACGCATTTGCCTGTGCCCCGACTCCCATGATGCATTGCACTGCCAAAAGGACTCTCGAATCCCCTGCCCCGATGCTGGTAGTTGCAGGAGACGTCCCGTCGGTGTTAGCGAAATGGCACCGTGGGAGAGCCCAACGTAGAGCAGTTACAGCTCCCACCTGGAGAGTCTCTCTTGGTTTTTTATGATTCTCTGCAGAGAATCAAGTTATTGCTGTGCCGGGTCAGTTGGCCTGGTGTCCCCCCGGAGAGTGTGCCTGCACTTTTCCCCCATCCCCACAGCCTCCTCCAGTTTAGCATGAACAAACCTCGGCAGCCATATGCAAAAGAGCCAAAGGACCCCAAACCTTTAGGCCTGTCAGAGACTCCACACTTTAAAACTCAACCGCGACACCTACTTGCTCCTAGCCAAGATGCTGGGTGCCCGTCTGCGTGTTTGCTGCACCAGCAAGCATGTTCTCTGCCCTCCTACACATACGAACGGGGGAGCCAGTGAGATGGATCAGAAGCTAGAAAGCTGTGGAGCAAGATGGGAATTCCCATGTGCAATCATTATTGCACCTCTGGCATGCAGACCTCCTTGCGCTGGTTAGAAATACCAACACCCTTGCAGTGGGAGGCTGCTGAGGATGTCAACTACTTACTTTGCCCCGGGTCAATGGTTTGACTTGTTAGAGGAAGGGGAAGAAGCCTTTCTGGTTGTGCCCTGCTCCTTCCCTGGATGCAGCCACGCATTCGGCTGTTTGTTTAGATGTGGCAGACCGCACTGTAGTGTGACGACACAGTTGACCCACCCCGTCCATTAGTTGCAATTCAGATCCCCCTGAGAAATGCAGAGACCCCCCAATCCTTCCGCATGGGGATACGCAGACTATATTTTACTGCAGAGCCTTGCTGCCATTTTAACATTTTAGTTCTGATTTTCACAATGAGCTTTTTAAAAACTGTAAATAAATTGGTGGTTAGGGAATTAAATGGGGAGGGGGTGGGGAGATGGGGTCTTACCCTGGAGGGGGAAGGAGCCAAATGGGGATTTTTTATCAGAGACATTAAATCCTTTATCTTGAAGGATGCTGGAAGCCGGTGGCTGAGACTGCAGCATCCTACCCGGACCAACAGGGAAAGAGCCACAGCTGCCCCCACCTCCCCATAATGCGCAGTCCCCTCTCCCAGGTGCAAGGACTGCTACAAACTCCACCTATCCATTTGAGACCTTTTCAGGGCACTTAGCCAAGGGGGTAGGCGTACCGCCACCCCGTGCCATCCATTGCACATAAAGCACCTTCCTTTGCAGATCAAGCGGTCGCTTCCGAGTCGCTCTCCTTTCTTCACAACTGATTGTGATTTTTCATCCTTCTGCTGCTCTTGCTGGTCCTGGTGGAGGGGAATGGGGGCCTGCAAAGGAGAGGATTTAGGTCCTGGACCAAAGCCCATCTAAGTCAACAGGAGGCTTTGTATTGACTTCAGTGGGCTTTGGATCAAACCCTATAGGGATGTGTCTGTTGCCTGAACTGTCACTGGATTGTGTTTCTTCCTCGTTCATGCTGGAGTGGTGGAGGGGTGGGGGGCGAGGCATTGCCCAGCTAGTTATTGGGAGGCAGAAATGTGTGCCTTTGAGAGGGGGGGAGAGCTTCATGCTCTTCTCAGCAACCCCCTTTGGAACTTGGCATCTAGCCCTACCTGGTTAATTCCAGGAAACACTGGAGCACCTTCAAAGAGCTGCACAGGGCATGCCAAACCCTTCCCACCCAGCCTATGGCACTGGAGTGAGTGGGGAAGAATGACTTTGCACAGATCTTCATAACAGTGCTTTTCTATACCAGGCCTTGGCATCTCTGCCCCTCCCCCAGAACCAGCTTGGGAACTGTCCAGTTAATTATGCTAATTTAACCTGCATCCTCCTTCTTGGTGCCTGTTCTCTTTAGCAAAAGCAAGTGAATTGTGCTGATCTTTTCTTTGGCCCTTTCCCCTCTCTGCTAAACATTTGCTCTTTTTAATATCCTAAGAGACGGTGACCATAACATTGGGTCAATATCAGAACACACAGCAGCATACGCTGTCTTGAGTACTTACGGATGGATGCTGCATAACACGAGCATTTCTCCACGTAGTACAGCAAAGATCCACCTGTAATTCTCCCTTGTAGCATTTTAAGAGTATAAACACCAGACCTGAAATATTGGATCTGCTCATTTCACTAGAGGGAATCATCGTGGTGTCTGTAGGTTCATCTCCACTCCCTTTAGATTGAAGGATATCCTTTTATATTGCAAATGCATGGTTGCAGCATACATCTTCCTTTTTTCCTTTTCTTATTAAAAACACTAACCCACCAAGATGGGGTCACTTAGTTTATTTTTGTATGTCTTGCAGTCGTATCAACAAGGCAGAGCATCTGGAGGTAGAAAGGCCCAGCCACTGGAGGAGGGATTTGCCTTGCAAGTTTAACTGTATATAAGTAAAACCATGTTCCATATATATATATATTTTTTACTCCTTTGTATCATGAATGGATGTTGATGGCCATACGAAGTGTTTTTACAGACTGATGTGTTTTAAATAACAACACAACAACAAAAACAATTCCACCCCATTTGGATGAAAAAGACCTGTTGTGTGTTTTTTAAATGCTTTATCTATTTTAAAAAAAATGAAGATGCTAATATTTCTGGGAATCCATGTAGCCCTCATAAGATGCATCAAACGACGAAAGACCCTTGTCGATAAAGCAAAGGATTGCCTTTGATGAGGGGTACAAGACTTGTCTGGGCTAAACAAACGCTAAGCACATAGTGGGTCTTCTGTGCCATGCTCTGATGTTCACTTCCCAGGGGATACTATGTGCTACTGCTGTACAATGAAGGAGCCATGGAAGCCAGGATTGTGTCCCATATAACGCACTGTGACTCTCCTGTGGTCCCTCGTGTTAATACTCAACATGTGAGGAAAATGGATGTTTATCGGGAAACATAACAAACTATCCAGCTGCCTGGGAGATGGGGAACTCTGTTCGTAGTCCTGCGGAAGCCAGGTTTGTACAATCTGGGGAAGAACTTGTACAACCTGTTGCTCTTTGGACCAGGCAGCATCATGACTAGGAGCATCTGCCTGATGCTGAACAGAATTAGCAAAGACCTTCCAGATGTGGTATAATGGGATTGAGGGGCTGCTGGTGATGTCTTGTGCCAAGTGCATCATCTTTCAAAAGCGTCATTTGCAAAGTAGAGAGGACTTGAGATGGAATAGCTGGAGTGACATCTAGTTCCTAATGAACCGCAGCTCTCACCCTGTGAGTCTTGATATTTGTATTTACATACTGGACCCCTCCTGCTTTCTAAAACACATTCAGGTCATTGAAAAAATGGAGGTAAAAATGTTGATGATTGAACGGTAAACTGGCATATGCATGAAGCTTCCAGTAGGGCTGTCTTTGCTACAGGTAGCTTCACCCTGACCTGGGATTCATTGTCCTTCAACCTCCACCCATATAACTCCTCCAGAGGTGTCTGCCTCTCTGTCTTAAGGCCAGTTCAATAGGTTGCATGTCTACCTACCGTGCCCTGTAACTCTGCAAAAGCTCTGTCTACACCTGGTTCCATATTGCAGAAGCCCAGATGTACATCGAACTGAGCCAGGATTGGAGAGATCTGTGGGTCAGGGGAAAGGAAAGTTGAACACTTGCTCTGTGGGGAGTGTCTTGGCCGTTGTCCCCTAATACTTAAATGCCATATGTATTATTGCCATTAACCAGTATTTCCAGCCATTCACCCTTTTCCTAATGGAAGTACTGAAAAAAGTGGTTCATTCGTTGGGTATTTGCTGCTCTCGTTTGTCAAGACAGCTCTCTTGTGCCTGCTCACTGCTTACGCTGGCAAACAAGTTTATTCGGATGGTGGCTTACTGTAACCTGAGCAACCCACTGGTTTTCTGCTGTGGCTGTCACTGCCCTAATTGGCCTAAAATACACAGCGGAGAATCCGAATGCTCCTCCTTGAAAACGCTCTGGTTCAGAACCAGGCTGCTGTTCATGTCATACAATATACATGAGCTAAAAGGGGAGGAGTAGAATGGAAACAGCCTCTTGCTGCTATTCTGCGCTTATTATGGTAGCACCTATAGGCCCCAATTGAGATCACGGTCCTGTTGTGGTAGGTGCTGCACCAGGTGTAAGATGACACAGTTCCTACCCCTAGAAGCTTGCTGCCTGGTCTTTCATTGTGAGTTCTCTTTAAGATTCCAAAGGATAGAACCCAAATATTCCTTCCTCCTTTTAAATAAATAAATACATTCTAATGAATGCTGCATTAGTAACATTTCTGATCTAGATGCGTCCCAAACCAAAGATGACCATTGTGTTCTGTTTCTCCTCTCAGGGTGAGCAACAGGCTGTGTTGCTGGTCTGAGACTTTTTCAGGAGCAGAGAGAGGAGTTGACTCCAAACATTCTGTAATGCTCATTCATCAGTTTTTAGAAACCTCTGCTTTCCAGGGCTGAGTAACTGCTTAGCTTTTCTTGCAGATTTCTGACCCGTTTTACTAGGTGTGAATGGATACCATTCAACTTGAAACTCTCCAATGTGGGGGGAGGGGGAGCAGGGACGGTCAGAAAAGAAACTGTAAACAGGACATTGGGATTAATATTCGTTGAGTGTTTCACCCAATTCTAAAAATCAAGCTGCGTTCTCCCTAGCGTTCTCAAATCTTACTCAATGTACAAATTGGATAGGGTTGACAGGCAAAAACTTGACGTTTGTGTAAACAAAACAGGCTTGAACTGCAAGAGACTGGGAACAGGTGAGTGCATCTTGGAAGTTGCTTTTCTCACCATAATCCTATTTTTTTTAAAGTGTTATCAAAACCTCCATCAGCCTTTAACAAGTGCACGTTATTGGGCTGTGATATATGGGGAATGATGGACATGCTGTCTAACATTTCATGCTGAATGTTTTTACTTGATGGCCAGTAAAAAAATTACTTTAAAAAAAAAACAAAACCTCTGTCCCAACATGTTTTTCCATATTTTAATTGTGAATTGGAAACGGGCAAGTCTAGGGAATGGGACTGGATGATACCTAGAGGGCCCCAAAGTCCTGATTTTTGTTTTACAAATGTCCTATATACTGTATACAAAAATGTGACTTGGATGCTGTGTTCTTTGTAAAAACACTTTCTATGTATGAATGTATCCTGTGTTCTCAAACATTGTCTGGTTTAAATAAACATACAGAAAGGATTTGTGTCAAGTGATTTCCATAGTGTGTGTGTGTGTGTGTGTGTGTGTGTGTGTGTGTGTGTGTGAGACTTCAAACACTTAGTGGAGGCCTCTCTTGCTCTTCCCCCAAATGTATGTTTCCTTCAGAAGTTTCTGAAGAAGAAGCCTATCCCCCTTCACAAAATTATCCCACTTGCTTTCCATCTTCCCTGCAGAAGAAGCATACTGGAGAATTCTGAAACACTCCCACCCACCCACCCACCCACACACACACACACACACCCTACCTACCTCTGTTACGAGTTCCTAGCATCTGCAACCAAGAGCTAGGTCCCACATTGCTAGGTGTTGGACATACCCTTAGTGGGAGACCAGCCCTCCCCTGAACAGTTTACATTCTAAGGGAGGGATTTTCAAAAGCACTTCAGAGGCAGGAGCATAAATCCCACTGACTTCCAATGGGGCTTGTGCTTCTAATTCAGGAGCTTCTGAAAATCCCACCCAAAACAAACACGGCAGGAAGAATACCCCCATTTTACAGATGGGGAACTGAGGCTCAGAGACTAAGTGACTTGCCCAAGGTCCCAGAGTGTGGCACAGCTGGGAACTGAATTCAGATGTCTTAAGTCCCAGTCCAATCCTTTAACCTTCTGTGTATGAATAAATACACACCCACTATAACATTTCTCTAACTCCTGAACACCCAATGGCTGGCTGGCAGGAATTGGGGCATAGGAGGGTTTAGGGTAGCTGTATTTGATATTAATGCACATGTACTCCAGTAGGACCCTACTGTTCCTCCCGTTGAGCTGGAGAATACCAGCTACTCTGTATACCAACCCCCCCGTTTGATTTACATTATTTAATTCTATTATGGGGCTCTACTCATCTGAAACTCTGGCCTTTCCATGCACCTAGCCCCCTAATTGTCAGCTGTTGAGGGAAGCTGAGCTACAGACCTGCCCTGGCCTTTAGTCTCTGGTTTCAGGTGTGTTCTGCATCTCCAGTGAGATTACCCTAACCTGGAGGAATGCTGCGTTCTTCCCCCTCCACAACCCCAGTGGTTCTCTCTTAACACTTCCCATCAGCCTCAATGCATCCGACCTCCTAGTGAGGCAGCTGGCAGACTCACTGAGCATGTAATATAATGGAGCTGACCAGGGCAGCAGGTAAGGCCTTGTGTAGAAGGAAGAAATGTTGAGAGTGGCAGGGAGTTCTTTATCTTCCCCTGCTCTGAACCCATGAAGGGACAAATCCCCATGTGACTGGAGGTGCTAAGGCCCAGAATTGTAACCTCAAGACCGTGTATATACATTGGAGTGGTATCTTCATGGTAAGAAAGCATTTCTCCATATAATCCTCCTCTTGCCATTCACATGTGCAGTGAATTAGAGCTTTACGTATTTTATATCATGAGGGTAAAAATCATTTGATGCCTTTTTTTTAAAACCCTAAAGTGCTTTACAAACAACAGACGAAGATAATCGTCACTGAAAAAGCAGCCATCTCTGGGATGAAACATGGCAGCTTTTTAATATTGCACAACACTTTAGGAAGTGAAGAGCACTGTATTAGATGATAAATGCAGGGTGGGTTAGGCATAATGTGATCAAGCAAAGTGGAAACATTTAATTGGCTTCCCTGGGTTTGATTCTTTAAAAAAATCTCACACTCAAACACGTGCACACATTAAATATCCACAAAATGACCCACCACTAATATCTGATCTGAGCCTGCTCATCCTCCATCCAGAAAGCCTGAGAACAAAAGCCTTGCGGCAAGAATTAACAGTCAGCAGATCTGGGCGCTCTCAGGCCAAGGCGGAGTGTGAGGTCTGTAATAAAGGATCTTTTCACTGCAGATGCCCTGCCATCAGATCCTGCTTGTTTGAAGCTTGAGCGCCTCAGTTAGATGCATCTGCCATCCTGGTTCACAAGGTAGGAGAGAAATAGGTTTGTTTATACTTTAAAGGAACTGAAGAGTAAATTTGCAGTAACCATGAGTAATTGCAGACAACAATATACTAGAAGAATAAACATTGTCATGTGTGTAGCAAAAGAAAACACAGCAGACACCTTGATTGCTTACTATATTACTGACTGCTATGTAATGGGCTACTGAAATGGGTACCTGCAGGTCAAAAGTCTGGATTTTTCCAGGGAACCAAACCTAGTTAGGTTCCCATCTGCTATTAAATCCCAGTTTAAGCAGCAGCAGGGAGAAAAGCAGAGGAAGAGACAGACTTCTATTATAAAGCCCTATTTTAGCACTTTTAATCTCTGGTTCAGAAAATCTGTTTGCCCTGGAACTTTTATCTGGAGGCAGAGGAGAAAGAACATTTCCCCTAAGTTTGAAGAAGAGTCAAACCTGTTTGAGTTGCAGGCTATTTAAAAAAACGTAACTGATTTGAAATGTTGACTTAAGTGTAATGTTTTCCTTCCTTTAGTTCGACACCTGCATGTTATTTAACCTCCTCAAACATTCCTTTGAACTGCATCTCTCCAACAACTCCCACCCAGTGGCTATGTAAAATAAATAAATTTGTAATTAAGCAATGTTGTTAACTTCTGGTGAGAGCTTTGGGCTTAATCATGGCTAGGTGATTTCGATGGGAGTTTTGTGCTACACTTCAGTGAGAGAATGTGGAGGAGGGGGATGGGTATAGGAGTTCTGGAATCAGTTCTGGTCTTGACTCTAGAGGTGGATGGAGTTTGTTATAGTGACTGGGAAACCTCTTTGTAGACATGATTGCAGACATGGTGCTGCTAGAAAAACTTTTAAATTCCATCTTTAAGCCCCCCATACCTCTCTCCCCTTCCCCCCCCCAAAAAAAAATCCTTATGTTTTCAGAGTTTTAGGGTGAAGTCTCATCACCACCTTTAACATGGTCTGGAACTGATTACTGTGAGATTTTTTTTTTTAAAAAAAAGCGCATTTTAAAAATATTTGGTATCTTACCACATCTTTTACAAAATAGACACAAGCAGATAAATGAATACAGGTCATTTATCTTCTAGAGCAGGTCAAAAAATGAAGAAAAAAATTGGGGAAACTTTTGCCATTGCTTTCTGTAACTTCTCAGTTTTTCCTGGAAATTTTAAAAAAATATTTTTATAATGTATTTTTTGGGCTGCCTGCCTAGTTTGGGGTCACTTGAACGTTTTGTTTCCCTTCCTCAAGAGCTGTGACCTCTTCACTGCTGTGTTGGGAGCAAGCTGCTGCCACCTGGAAAACATCCTGTTTCACTGGAAATGATCCCCTCGCCTCGTGCTCAGCAGGGACAATTTCTGGAAGTAACAGCAGAAAAGCTTTCTAGTAACAACAAAACATTGTAGCTTCCTGCGTTGCCTTCTGTATGTAAATGGGTTCAAGGAGTTAGGGTTGGCTGCTTGCTGTAGGTGTCTTTCCTCTGACCTTTTAAACCCCTTTTCATAGACTGATAGAATTTGAGGCCAGCAGAGACCATTGTGATCACTGGTCTGACCTCCTCCAGCACGGGTTTAACCAAGGTGCCAATGGCTCAAGGTGGTAGAAGAGCTGCGTGCTGGGCTAGCACCAGCTGGAGCAACTCCTCCATGGCTGCATCTGCACTGACCATTTTCGGATCTTCTCCCATGGCTGGGCTGGCAGTGGAGCTAGTGCTGGGGAGGAGCATTAGTATAGGCCAGGGGCAGGTGTTTGTGGTGTTGGGTCTAGCCAATGCAATGGAAATACCTGCGCCTGGTCTACACTCACGCTCCCACGGGTAGAGCTGCACGGGCGAGAGACCATTTCTGGAGAAATCCTGAAGGAAGAGGTCATATAAGGAACTGGGTGTTTGGGAGGGGGGGAAGGGCTTAGTAGTGTTGTCATGACTTGGACTAATGTTGGCTTATGGGCAAGGACACTGCACCCTTTCCCTCACTGGAATTTCTAACTGGAACATATTAAATTATATCTGTCATGCTGCTTTCTTCCCCACCTACTCCCTTTCCTCTTGCATCAGGTGTCTGTGACAGCCAAGTACTCTGCCATGCTCTTTGCTCCCAAGAGAGGGAGTCCTGCTAGTGTCACAATCCCCGCCATCCTTCCAGGCAGCACTGGCACAGAAGTAGCATAGCACGGCTCCAATTAGAGGGTGGCTTCAGACTGCAGCAGCTCAGATCCAGATGTGATCAGTTAGTGACTGAACACCTGGGGCCAGCAGCCAGGCAGGTACAAACGCAGCATTATATGGAGCCCCTAAGGGGAAAAGGAGCCATGGTTCAGGCTGGGTCCTGAGCAATTTGCTGCTTGTAACCACTCTTCACTTCCTCCTTCAAGGCAGGCTGACGAACTGTGGTCAGGGTTAGCTAATAAACCCTGGGCTCCAGCTGCCATTCTAAACAGGCCTCTGCTGTACTGCAGTAAACAAGCTCCCTTTAGCTCAGTGGTTCCCAAACTGGGGTTCGCGAAATGTTACAGGGAGTTCTCGGAAAAAAATTCCCTAATGGCGGACAGAGCTTTCCTTAGGGACCCCAGGCAGCACAGGGCCAGCAGCCCGGAGCCACTGGACTTCCATGAGCTAAGCAGATCAAAGCAAGCATATCTATCACACTGAGGAGATTTAAACTTCAAGACTCCTTATAAGAAATGGAAAGGGAGGTGGATATTTTTTGCTGTTTTTAAAATTAAATAGGCAGCTAGTATTGTTTTTTTTTTTTTAATTATTATGAAGAACAAGTTTAAGCTTTTTTGTAACGTGCATTGTTTGCCTGGACTGCTCAAGACCTGAATGCTTGTGTAGGAGGAACTCTTTGAGTTGGCTTCTTAAATACCTTCATGATGTTTCACATCTGATACTCCTTGATGAAACATAGGAGCCTTGTCTTATAACAGGCTTATTCAAAGTGATACAAGCTACAAAAGTGAGCTCTTGGAAGAGTGTTGCCATTTTCATAATGTAATAAAAATACTGTAATGATAAATAATAATAAATAGTGTGTAATATGCATGTCATAAAAACAAATTTTATATTTCCCAGATCGCTGCTTTTATCATTTATACTCAGATAAAGAAGAAAATCCCTGGAAATATACATTTTTAGGAGGGGGTTCCTGAGACTCGACATTTTAGTGAAAGGGGTTCACAGGTTGTTGAAGTTTGGGAACCACTGCTTTAGCTTGATGATTGCAATTGACATGGGAGGGGAATTCCTCTGGTATGCTGCCTTACCGCTGTGGAGCTGCAGCTTTCACATCTCTAACCTGGGAAAGTGGAGGGCAATCTTCCAAAGCACAATTCCCTGGGACTGTCAATGGGGTTTGTGCTACTAAATCCCTTAGGCACACTTGAAAATTGGTCTTGGGTTCAGGTACAGACCCTCTCTTGCTTTTAGCTGAGCCCAGCCCCATACAAATTGATGAGAACGTTTAGCCCTTTAGCTGGTCCTCCTCTCACGGCTATGGAAGTGCTTAAGTTAGGAGATAGATAAGTGTTGCAGATAGAATCCTGAGGCACAGCCAGTTAGGAATGTGCCTGTGGAGTTAGAACCCAGGTAGTCTCAATTTCCATCCTGCGCTCTAACTACCAAATCCCATTAACCCAACTGGATGTTCATTATGACACTTGCAGCTTATTGCAAAGCATCAGACCCTCACACTCCTGCTGGTGGTTTCTGTATCCGATCCACTAGTTACATATCTAGTGTTAAACTTCCGGCAGATCCCCTGCCCTTTTTTAATGTACGTTGCTTTACCACATGCTTGCTGTTGTCTGTTGGGAAACTGTAGGCTGGGGTCTGAAAGGTGGGGTGGGCTCTGTCTCGTCTGTCCTTGCCCCCCTAAAAAGGATGCTGGGGTGGCCAAACTGATCATCTTGTCTTTGTGTGTTTCTATGCTCCTCTTCCATGTCGCTGCACAGGCCTAGAAGGGGGCAGATTTCGGGGCCTCCAGTTGGAATGAATGGACGTCTCCCTTTGACGCATGAGCTCTCCGAAGCTGTAGTGACTCTGCAGGGCTGATGGTAATAAGTAGCAAAATCATATTAGTCAGTCAGGTGAGCAGATGTGACTGAATCCACACAGGGAGCAGATCTATTGAGTAGAGAGCTGTCATTTTTACCTATGCACTTTTCTGACCACCCCCTCAGTTTAGGTTCAACGTGCTCTGAAACTGCTAAGGCAGATTCAGTGTTTGAAGCACTCAGGCTACGTTGGAAAGAAACTGTTTATTGCACACCAGAGACTCATGGGGCTTGTGTAGTTAGATGCTGAGTTTCTGCACGTGTGGCTGCCGGAGCATGCCCTCTGCTATGCACACATAACTCTCATTGACTTTTGTGGAAGGTTTTGCATGCCAGCCAGCTCTAAGGGTGGAATTCGGCCCTTTCCTTCCAAATGCAGATTACCCTGGCAAACAGGCTGTCTCTCTCCTAGTAAAGTGCTGCTTGTGTCCGGGTTCTTCTCGAGCCAGTACTATTTTCAGATTGAGTAGTTGCTCCAGGTCACTTGCATAAAATCCCTATGAATGAATGAATAGGTAGAGTGGCATAGGTCAGGGACTGGATGGCTGTGTAAGCCAAGGAATAATGATTGCGATTTGTGGAAAGGGCTGCAGCAGGCAACGAATGGGACAGAGCTGAATCTCACCACCCATTGAGTAATCAGCCAAGGAGACAGACGCTGCTGGAAAGCAAACGATGGAGCATGGCCTCCGATCTGCAGTATGTGCCATAAAAGGAGGGGCAAGCGGGGAGATACGTTTATGACACACGGTTAGGGACAGAAGCCCTGGGGCCTGCAGGGTAAATAAAATCCAAGCGGGGTTTAAGTTCTCAGTCCAGCACATTGCTTTGCATGGCAGAAGCTGAACTCTTCCCATTCATAAAGGAGAGGAGGGTGTTGAGAATAAGTGAGCCTCACGTGCAGGGCTGATCTGAGCAATGGGCTAGATCTGTTCTGTATGGGAGGGGAATCCCTTCCAAAAGGGGGGGGGCTCGGCTTAAGATTTAGCTTTCTTCCGGAGTAAAAATGAGCTGCCTGGCTGCAGTACGCTGCTTTCCCTCGGTTTTCCCAAACCCCTGCTTCAAACGAGACTTTTCTATCTTTTTACAAATGAGCTATTTCTCAGTTACGTGCCTTTTGTCCTCAAGAAAGTTAGAGCCCCTGGGACTCCTGCTTGAATGTGAGTGACCCAGGTGCATAGTCATTTTTGCAATATGCAAAAACAAGTCCTCTTTCTCACCCTCCGCTCAACAGCTCACTTGTAGTGCTCTGTCCGAAGGCTCCTGCTTGCCCACGCCGTGCATGGGCTAGATAAAGGGGGCAAGTATAGTTCAATTCAGATTAGCTCACGCGCAAAAGGAACTCTGTTTCACTTATAGGGAAAACCCCACTGGCATGGAAACTCAGCATTCTCCAAGAGGCTAGAGTCTGCTGCATTGCTCTGAATCAGAGCATTTCTAACTCTGCTGGTGGAGTCATCGCTTAAGCATTATTAACCATTACATTGCTGGTTGAACTGCCCAGCTCCTGTGTTTAGCTCTTGCAGCAGGCATGTGGCTCTCAAGGGCCTGATGATTTCATTCATGGGCAAGATGGCTGCAAATTTGGCTGATGGGAACACTTGATCAGGTGCTCTTTTGCTTACTCCTATAAGTGAGATGCTTGCTATTGTCCTCTCAGGGCTGGTCTACACTGGAGGGAGGGGGGGGGGGTGTTGATGTAAGATACGCAACTTCAACAATGGGAATAGCATAGCTGAAGTCGATGCATCTTATTTCAACTTACCTCCGGTCCTCACGGCGCGGGATTGACGGCCACGGCTCCCCCGTCGACTCCGCTACCGGTGCTTGCCCTGGTGGAGTTCCAGAGTCAACGGGAGCACATTCGGGGATCGATATATCGATCCCCGATAGATAGATCGCTACCCGCCGATCTGGTGGATAGTCTGGACGTACCCTCAGAGTCAGTGTAGGTATGGAGAGGAGATGGGGAGAGAGACAGTTTGAAGGCTAAAGAACCATTTTCACTGCTACCAGCTACTGTACATGGTGTTAGATTCCTGCAGTGCTGCTAGTGGGATTTTGTGGGTCTCGTATAAACCGTGGTCCAGCAGCTGCAAAGGTAGTTGAGTTTAACAAGGTAACAAATGCCTTTGATGAATGACCCTCCTTGTGTCTTACAATGTCATCTGCCATTACAAAGAGAGGAGTACGGCCAAGTGGAATAGAAAACATGCCCGCCAACTTCCCCTCCCTGAGTGAGGCAGTGCTAACATCCCTGGAGGATTCTATTGATGGTGGTAGTTTGCAAGTTGATTCTTGAATAGCATCTCCACCGTTAGATACATACAGGGCTTTGGAGCTGTGCTCTGGCTCCGCTCCAGCTAAAAACCTGCAGCTCCACACTCCAGCTCCGGGCTCCGCTCCAAAGCCCTGCATTTATATACAGATTTCAGTATCACAGTTCCCACCCTTTGGACAACAGGAAAGAGACATGGACATGCTCTCCTCTGACGCTTTTGCAACTCAAAGATTTTTAAATTAGATTGTGCCCCCTCCTTCCTTTACAAATGGTGTGTTGATTGCAACCATGTCCATTAAATTCATCTCCCAAAGCACTTTGAAATGGGTTCACTAGGGAGTAGTGCTTTTGCTGGTGTGAGTTATACCTTCACCAGCTACAGTACAGAAAACAGGTGAACTCCAAGGCACTGCACTAATACATGAAGGGCTGAATCATGTATTAGTGCAGTGCCTTGGAGTCCACCCAGGGCTCTAGTACAACTAGGATGGACTGGCTGGTCCTGCGGTGCAAGAGAGCTCTGTGATGACCTATATTAATCATGTCATGACACTTCTATGTTTTAGGGGAGCTGGTTACAGCATTTTCTTTACCACGGTTAGGGCTTCCTCGAGCCCTATCTGAACATCAACTGTTACTGAGAAGTGTAACAGGGATCCAAACACTCTGATTTGATGTAGACAGAATCCAGTCTCATTAGCTGTTCTCAAGTGAAGACCTCTGGTCACAAATTCACACCATCTGACCCTTTCGTAGCTAGCACTGCTGAAATCCTCCCCTGGGGATACATGACCCAGATCTGGCACCTGTTTAGGAGGAGGGCAGGCGCTCCAGGGTGAAGGTTTTCTGAGCTTTGTTCTTATCAAACTGAATTCTCTAGTCTCGTCTCAGGCCGAATAACTCCTGTTTAACCTTGGTGCCTTTGTGCTGTAGAGCTCAGAGGCTTGGACTGAAGGAGTAATCCAGGCAGAGTCTCCACTATCCTGCCCACACACCCTATACCATTCCATTAAGTGAGCTGAAGTGCCAGAATCCCTCCTGAAGTGTGTCATCTCTGCAGTTCTCAGTAGCTGGGCTTCACTGCCCACCGTCCCCTCTGCTGTAATAGCTGGAGGAGGAGTGCTGGTACGCAACCCAGATCCACACCAGTGTTCCCTGCAGTGAGCGTTTGCTTCTAGTGAATGCCTTACGTGTTTAACCTAACAAGACTGAACAGCACCCAGAGCTCTTAGGCTATCTAGCCACAGCTCTCTGCCTTTTGGCTCTTACATGCTCTAAGGCTGTGTCAATAATACATTTTGCCATTGAATATTTTATTGATGATTTGACTTTTGCTGCTTGCAATTCCCATTTCAAGGCAGCCTGATTGTTCCTAATTAAAATTTTATGCCCTGGGAAAACCCTTTGTGCTACAGTGTAGATGATGCTGTCCTTTTCTAGGCCACGACAGAGCAGCAGGAAGGAATGAGCCTGTGCTACAAGACTGAAAAATACATTTTAAATAAAGCGCACTGTGTGTACAGAGGAAGGCTGCTCGTGTGGTTAAAGTGCTGGACTGGGTGTATGTGCAGAGCTGGGTTCTGTTCCTCGCTCTGCCAGCTGTACTATGACCATGGGCAACTAGACGGGTGCGCCTCTGTTTCTCCAGCTGGGGAAATGACCTCTTTCCTCCCACTGGGGTGGTAGGAAGCGTTAATGGATTTCTAGTTGTGATGCATTCAAGTACTATGTTGTTAAAGCTCCATTGAAAAGCCTGTAAGTGAAATTGGTGACCTATACCATTTAAAAAAAACAAAAACCAACCCTTTCTGATGGAGTCTCCATGCTGCTCTGTCCATGCCTCCAAACCAGTTTCTCTCACACCCGCTATTTTTTGTGTTAGATATCTTGCCTTTTGCTGAAGAGATTAATTCTATTAATAGGCCAGGGATGAGCCCCAAGGACCACTTCTTTAGTAACATGTAAATCAGGGATCGGCAACCTTTGGCATGCGGCCCGCCAGGGTAAGCCCCCTGGCAGGCCGGGCCGCTTTGTTTACCTGCCGCATCCACAGGTTCAGCCAATCGTGGCTCCCACTGGCTGCAGTTCGCCACTCCAGGCTAATGGGGGCTGCGGGAAGCGGCGGCCAGCACATTCCTTGGCCCACCCCCCTTCCCGCAGCGCCCATTGGCCTGGAGCAGTGAACCGTGGCCAGTGGAAGCTGCGATTTGCCAAACCTGCAGACGCGGCAGGTAAACAAACTGGCCTGGCCCGCCAGGGGGCTTACCCTGGCAGGCCGCATGCTAAAGGTTGCTAATCCCTGATGTAAATAGTAAGGGAAATAAACGGATGACAGTAGATGTATTTGTAAAGCAGAGGGAGAGAGGATTTTAAAAAACCTCAAGAGCCAGACACCCCTGGGTTAGGACACTAGCATGTCATCACTGATCAAGTCTGCCAGTTACAAGTGAAGTGAGTTTGCCAGTCTCTGCATGTGAAGGCTCTTGCTGGTTATTGGTAAGACAAGCAGGAGCTACCCAGTGCTGTTTAAGGGTGGAAGGAGTAAATCTTGCCCCATACCTTCCCCCTGTATGCCAAGGTAAAGTCAGTGCTATCTGTCCTTCAGTTAGACAAAATCC
The DNA here is from genome assembly GCF_002925995.2 of Terrapene triunguis. Lineage (NCBI taxonomy): Eukaryota > Metazoa > Chordata > Testudines > Emydidae > Terrapene > Terrapene triunguis. The sequence continues at coordinate 921,954 of NW_020664601.1, read as the reverse complement.
AACCCCTCCCTCAGTCATTCAGGAAAGCTGATGGCAGCATGGCCATTTTCCCACCAGTTCCTGCCAGCTATGGGGCTAGTGCAGCTGGTTGGCACAGTAAGGAAGAGCACGGCTCTCTGGGTACAGCTTCTAGAACAGCTGGGCAGTGTCAGCAGGTGGCCTAGAGCAGCACTTGAATGCATCAGGGAACGTAACCCTCTATGCAGCTGCAATCCCTCTTCCTCCCAACATGAGGAAGGGCCTGAATTCTCCTTCAAACTTAACAGGAAAAGAAAGAACAAATGTCAGCTAAAAGACAAAATTTGCTCTTGCCATGGACAAATAAAGACAAGATGTCTGTAAGGAAAAGAGTGATTAGGTGTCATAGTAATTTTTTCAGGGTGGCTGGTGGGTGACTTTAGTAGAAACTGGGAGTCTAAAAGGTAGCAAGGAGTAAAGGAAGAGAGAAAAATACCTTGTATTTAAAATGCAGATAAAAGCCTGTCTCATGTAATGGTGATGATTGTATTACTGTGCAGGCCCAACCCTGGCTTGAATCCTGTTTGAGGACAGAAGCGTTGTCCCCCTAGGTTGTTTACCAATGAGTGTGTCAATTACATCTTAACTGTCTAAGGGAGGCCAGAGAGCCCAAGGTGTCTCAGTGCTGGTGTGCTAAGGGGGTAATGCTCATACTTTCCAGTGGTGTAGTGCAGGATATACGAGCATGGCATGTGCAACTCTCAGCCATAAGCCTCATCACCGCTGGTCTCAGGATGGTGGTGAACATGCTCAGCTAAATTAGAAGTGGCAACAATACTGAAATTAGTCTGATGTTTCCTGGGCTGCATAAAGGTGATTAAGAAGAAATGGACCCCCAAATAAAACACCAGCAGTTTCCTTGTCTCACAAGTGGGAGGAAAGGTAACAACCCCTGCAACCTCTGATGCCCTCATCCAAGGTGAACTTGCCATGGATGTGGGCTCTCTATGTCCTTGTATTGAAAACAGCTCTTTCTCCCCTCCGCCCCTTGGAGTCAGGCCATGCCAGTTATAAATACAGTATATGTCCCTGGTATCAAGCTATTCCAGGAAGCTAAAAAAGTAATGGACAGTAATAAATATGTGGACCAAGCTCTGATATGTTGAGGATTATCCCATAAGGGGGAACTATGCTGCATGTCAACTGTTTTCCTCTTGTCCCCTTCACCCTGTAAGGTGTCCCTCGACAGCTGTCCCACCCAAAGCCAGTTCATCTGGAACATTCACCATGTGTTTCCTCTGGACAACATGGGGGGCCTTATAGGGGATGCTAGAGTGATTTAAATCTGGTTAGCTGGATGTATTTGAATAGCAAGCAACTTTTACCCACACCTGGACCTGGTGTGCACCGCATCCCCATGCTTCCTCTAGACAGTCAGCAAGCTACAGCCCAAAGATTGCTCCCACTGAATATAAAACTGCTGCCCAATACATCCTACAAAGCAAGTTTGACTAAAGAGTCCTAGTACATGGCCACAAACACAGGCAAAAGGCATCTTCTGATGTGTTATGAGGGGGCAGAGAATGCTGATGAGTCCAGCAAGAACTCCTGTTTGCTTTAGTTTTCTTATAATCTAGGTTGCTTTTGCAACTTCCTCCCATGTCATTAATAGAGGTAACTCCCTGGAGCCCACAACTGCATACTCCTATCTGCATTTAAAAGTCAGATCCCTCAGCTGCTTCCTCCTGTTGTGTAACTCAGGGCTTTGCCATTTCCAGTGCCCCACTAGGAGGAAGGACTCTGCATCCCTAACAGAACCCCAAGTCCCCCCTCCTCGTCTGCCCATGTAACCACTGCACCAAGACCCCATGCTGCATCCACTGATCTTTCTGGCCAGAGAGAAATGGATGGGAATTCCTGGTATAGCTGCTGCTTGATCACTCAACAGTGTCTCCCTCTGGCTGAGTCAAATCACTCCCTTCCCAAGCTGGGGATGGAGCGGGCTGCTGATGTGGGGCGCCAAGAGTCTGTGTGTTCTCTCCTGTGGCACGGCCATGCACTCCAGTCTGTACCTTGCATTTAGAAACAACTTAACAGCTACATATAAATATGTGAAACACAGATACTGTATAGGCAGAGCAGTCACATCATTCTCTAAAAGCCAAAAAGACCCCATTAGCTGATGTAGATCGTAACAGTATCAGCCATTATGCCAATGGATGGTTTCAGTCTGTTGACTTTGACTCCCAGCTATACTAAAAAGTCTATTACAAATGCTTTCAGCTCCCACTGCAACAGAACTAAATCCAGACTTCCAGGGACAGCCTTAGAGAGCAAGTGCCATATTCAGACAAGCAGACTCTGTCAGAAAGGGCCCGGCCCGGCCCTGCCCATCAGTCCAGGACTACACTGATTTTTTCCAAGCCTAGCTGGCCATGAGTGATGTACTGTATTGGATTTACTCTGTTCACCACAGTGGAGGCATTTGATCTTTTTAACCAGATAAAATAAGACCATATAAATTGGTATATCCTAACTGGCCAATGGTCCACCTAATCCAGCACCTCCTCTCTAAAGTGAATAGACTACAGACTACATCAGTATGGACAGCTCCTGGGTGGAAGTAATCAGAGCCACGGGCAGAATTTTAGTCATCTTGTGTCAAGTACATGATTTTTCTTCAAAGGTCAGTGAGTCTGCATGCCATGCACTACACTGGAAATAAGTGCCACCATGACTAGATGCAGCCAGTTGTACTTGGCAACTCTCCACGCACTAGTGGCAGCTAGAAAGGGGAAAAACAGGTTTAAAATTGTTGCTCATAGAGGAGGAAGAGAGGCAATGGGAAGAGAGAACATGGATGTAAGAGACAGGATGCAAAGGACACTGAAAGAGAGGCTACAGAGAGTCGTCGTTACATCCCTTTACTCCTCTCTCCACCCTAGCGTACAGTGGGTTCTGTCTTTTTACTCTAATAGCCAGTCATATTTGGGCATCTGTCCACTCTTCCCACAATGAAATTAAGATCAGAAATTTGTAGTATCTTGTCTTACATGCCCACCCAACCTTCAACATAGCACAAGTTACCAAAAAACACATGCACTAAACACTTCTAAAGTCATCTGCCTATCTTATTCCCAGTTCTTATGCCAGGCATTCTGCTTGTTACCCTAAAGACTTAACTGAGATTGCTTATGAGCGCATAAGCAATTACTCTAGGCTTTTTGGTTTCTATTAGGTGAAACAAACAGCAACAAAACACGCTAATTTTCTATGCCTGTTTGTTTCATGCAAACTGCAGTTATGAAGTTGCAGTTTAGTGCTCCCAGCCCCTGGTCTGACCCACTATGGCTATACTTATGTTCTTAATTCTTGCAAGTAGCTTCTACAGAGTGCATTTCCTTCATCATGTTATATAATGCAAGGTGTAGGAGACTAGCGGAAAATGCACCTGCTGGCCCCACAGCCTCTCCGAGTTACAAATGCTCCATTTATTGCACCTGGGTGTACAAACCATAGAAGGGGTGATTTGTTTTAGCCATAGAATGAAGATCACTTGATTAACAAAGATCAGAGCGAAGGGAAGTCAAGCACATAGTCATAATTGTCCTATTTATGATTAAAGTAGATAATCCCCTACCATGGTAAACAGAGACAAAAATAGATTCTACCTTGCTTTATGATTTCTTTCAGTGGTTCTTGCTCTGTCCTGGAGGAGTCTGGGAGATTTTCTTAGTGGTTTATGGATGAGCAAGTTTCTCTCCCAATGGAATCTCCTGCCAGCAGATTTTTTTTAAGTATTATATAAGCTCATACTTGCACTTATGTAAAAGTAACACAGACTCCCTTTTAACTATTCGTTATTCTTAACATACTAGCTTTTCTCTTCATTGCTATTCAGATCTAAACGCACCGAATACACACCATGTGATTTGCAAGTGGCATGTGCATTACAAAAACAAAAGGGTGCTTGCATTTCCTAGCACTAATAGGTGAACTACAAGTCTACCAGCCTCCTTTGCAAGGCTTTGCAGTCGAAGCAAAATAAATATATTTAAACTATCTGAAGGATCTTTCTGCTTAACAGGCTTCATTTCAGCATCCTCCACTACTACAAGACACTCACTTCTTTGACTGTACAACACGTTGCACCATTTTTCACCAACGGTTTTTAAGACCTTGCTTTAATTTAGCCCTGAATGTTCCTGCTGTAAATGTGAATTCCAGAATACAGTATCTGTTTCTTAACAATTCTTAAATTTTTGTATTATACACCCCCCCCCCCATGCAACTGACACACAAACACACACCATTTAACTGGGGATGTATTTTCTCAGCAGAAGCTTCTTTCAGAGTGACTATAACCCACCTACATCAAAGGTTTTTATGCTCCAAAGCTGAGAGGTTCTTCTCAGAACTATTGGAAAGAGGACAGTAAGGTGAACAACAGTTCAGCTTGTTCTAGTATGGAGAGACACCTCCAAACACCACAATTTTTCAGCGCAGCTAGTCCACTCCACTTTCCTACTCAAGTCAATAGACAGTCCACTGCTGCTGAGGCAGTGAAAACAGAGGCAAAAACCCCAGAGGCTTTAATATTATGTAGCAGCGATACTGAAAGGAAGTGATTTACATTTTCAGTTGTTTGGGCCATCCTATCATGCCTCACAGCTGGATCTGCTTAAGCTTTCATCATCCCAGGGCCATGAATACAATAATGAATGTACACACAGTGATCTTGTAGTATTTATTGAGAATTGTAGGTGACAACAGGCTAGTCTGATCATGTCACTAGAATCTTACCATAGAAGCATTTTTTTTTAAACCAGCAACACACAATTCTTCATGGGAATATACAAGGGCAGGGGGGGAGTTTGTTGCTTCAAACTCCTCACTTATCTTACTGGAGCTGCACAGGATGTTATACGAGTACAAGAATATTGTAAATTTGGGGGGGAAATAGGATTCTCAAGTATGGTATTTTCACACTTTGGTATCATAGGTAGAAATGCAACTACCAACTAAGAGGAATTTGAAATCAACATGTCTGCAAAGATGATCTCACACCCAGCAAGTATCAGCCTAGGGAGTCCACATTTTGACACTATAAAGCCTCCTCTTGATCAGTCCAAGGGTCAGCACAATGCATGTTATAGACTATGTACACACATGAAATAAGGAACTGTCCCATTGTATAGCTATAAGTTTCAGCTGCAGACTTATTAAGTGGAGGCTTCCATACCACAGCTAAGTTTTGTCGTAGTTTGAACTGACAGTCACAGTGAAAGGTGCAAAAGCACAGGCCTCATCTACACACACTAGTGTTTTTCAAATTTCCCTACTGCTGTGCCCCCACCAGCACAGCTCTGTGGGCAGAAGCACTTGTGTAGCTAAGCCACTGACTGGGGGTGGTGGGAAATATAAATAGTGATCAGAGTAGATGGCCTCAGAAACTGACATCCTCTGTTTGTCCGCAGAATTGTTGCGCCACAGCTATCTACAGTCCAAGAGTGCCCTGCTCTCCTCTTCCACTGACCAGCCTCTTAACTGCCCTAGGAGAAGGTAGTTAATTCTCTGTGGCCCAGTTAGTTCTCAGCCTCTCTACTGAGCAAGCCAACTTTGGGGAGGGAGGTTATGAGCGTTTGCAGATTCTTGACGGTATATTTGGGGTGGGGGAACCACAAACACCCTGGTCCTATTTTTAACATTACAAGAGAGCCAGGCAGCTATTGTGTAGATGCAGCCACCAGCAGCTGCCAAAGCTGCTCTCCTCCCTTCCAGGGTATTTGGGCTAAGAGGACACAGCTGTGTTTCTGACCCAGCCAGCTGGACTTAGTTACCCTGATCAGAGGACAGAAGAGTTGACTTCCTCTCAGGAGAGCAAACATGCCTACTTCAGGATGCGAAGGGAAACTGCTAAGCAAGAATATGCTACTCAGGGAGGTACAGACTTACACCTTCTCTTTTAAAGCAGTTTCTTGCTTTCCCTGATTTGTAGCTGTATGAGAAAGACCTGACTTCAAACTTTCTTGTGTTATTTACTATGTACAAACAAACCTGAGCCTTTTTGGCTGCTAAAAACATCTTTTTCTTTCCCAGGATGAAATGCTCGGTTTCCCCCAGGGGCTGGTTGGAACGAGATGGAGAGCACCAAATCATTTCAGAGAGGCCACTAAACAGCCATCCGAAAAAAGTAACTGGTTGCTACTAACCTGGCTTGGATTCCTGAAGTCATCTAGAGGTAAAACAACCTCACACCACACCCTAGGAGCAAAGTCTGTAGCTAGTGAGTTTCCATAATGGAGCAAAACTGAAAGAACTTTATACCAAATGCAATTTGCTTGGTCACTTCCTCTATCCTCTTCACTGTTGCTATTTAATGCAACCACAAATATCTGAAACTTCCCTCTCATCCCAGCTTCGCTTTCCGCATGACGCAAGCAATGAAGTGCTGATTCTGCATTTGTGACATCACATTCTGTTGCTAGAGAAATGAACGAAGTCACTTGTTTATCAGTAAGACTTCACCGCAGGATCAAATCAGGAGAGAAAACTGGCTTGGAAAAGAGCAGAGCCCTCATTTAAGACACAGCCAGCTACAAGAAACTGCAAAGGTGATAAGAAAAAAAACTGGAAGGTAAAACTGGTTTATGCTTTACTTTTAAACAGATTAAAGAGTCTTTAAAGTGACTCACCAGGGCAATACCAGGCATAGTTTATTCTGTTAACACACCCTTGGCAGCAGGAGTTGAATTAGTCATTGACTGGTACCAAGATGTCACTGGCTGGATGAAGAGTTTCTCCAGCTAACATGATTTAAACAAATCCCCAAATCACTAGCTTTTTGGAAGGAATGGGTGAGGTGGAGGGAAGCAAGGTCTCATTTTCAAAGATGTGCTATTGCATTTGCAGTCTTCCCAGGAAGACTTTATGACTGCTTCCTGTCACAGCAGGCCTAGCTCATGTCATCATGTATACAGTTCACTGGGTCCTTGTTGCAGAATGGCCCAGAAGCATTTAGTCTTTCAATGCTCTGCTAATTTAAAAGGTTGCTCATTTAAAAAAAAAAAAAAAAATTAAATACACAGAGCGTCTGAAAGGCACACGTATCAAGGGAAACTCATTAAACACAGTACAGTCAATGAACTTATTTTAAGAAAAGGTACTGCACTCCCTCTCAGCTTGAGTTTTAAGGGAAAGAAACAAATTGCAAGCAAACTTTTCTGAAGATTTCACAATAGTTCAGGTCCGTGAATTTGTCAGGGGCTGCTGCTGGGATGCGAACAGCTCTCCTACCATATTGATGGAAGCTAGGTACAGTCCCCAGGATCCAGAATTGCCTCTTCATGGGGCAGGGTGATGAAGTATATACAGTGATGTCCGAAAAGCAGGTTAGCCGCTGTCACACGCACAGTGGAGTCTTTAACAGCACAATGTGCGTTAGTCAGTGGCTCACCAGCTTCTGGAGGATTAACCCAATGCAGACAGATGCATGCTTCCAGAAAGCCAGCAACAACCTCCCACCCCAGCACACTGACCTGAAACACAGAAGAAACAAATCAGATCAACAGCCAGGAAGAGACAAGCTACCATTATGCATTGAGATGCGAGTACTCCATTTATGACCTTCCCCAGTCTAGGCATAAAACATGCAATCTAATCAGTCCTTGGAAAACTTTTATTCAGTGCTTGGGTCAGTCACAACTTGTAATAGGGCTGGTGGTTTGTTTGATTAATTTCCTTTTGAGTGTGTCAGTAACAGCTCACAGTTCCCCCTCAGGTTAACTCTGAACTGGTTCCTTCTCTCTAGCTATTTAACAGTATCTTGTAACTTCAGGTCAAAACTCCAATGCCAGTCAGGACCCCTATTGTACCACTCGTACCAAGCAGTGGTCCCTGCCCCAGAGAGTTTACAATCCAATAAAATTTTTAAAATGATGTAAAATGCTCTACTGCATCAGGTCCATGGTCTATCCAGACCAGTATCCTATTGTCAACAGGGGCCAGTACAAGTCTTCAGAGGATGACACAATGCTGTCAGCAGTTATCACAGCAAAATCCACTTTAAGCACCCCCTTGTCTAAATGGAACACTTTAAATTCCAAGGTTTCCTATGCATTTTTTTTTAAACCTTTAAAAACACCAACTGCTCAGATGGACTTTTGCTGATTATTTGTCAGGTTTCACTAGATCATGAACTTTTTTCGTTTTGAAAGCCAAGCTTGACTTTTTTTTAAATGGATGATTTTTATTGGGGGGGGGGGGGGGGCTAAGGTGCCGCTTATTTCAGCCACAATGACACTGGCAGTTCAACGCTTGACATTAGGTTTCGAAGAGCCTCACCCCTAACATTCCCATTGCAAAACCGAAAGCGCATCTGACTCTGCCCGGGGAGTTTGGAGAGGGACACAAAACAAGGAGCGGGGGGGGAGGTTACTTTGCACACACGGGCCGTGGTTTGGGACATGGGGGGAGGGATTGCAAAGCCAGGATGAGCACCATGTCCGGTGCCCGGGCGGAGGAAGGGGAGAGCTGGCACTGGGGAAAAGCCCCTGCACAGCCGGGCACGAGGAGAGGGCTGCCAGGGAATCCCTGATTTCTAGCTCTTTGATCCCTTCTCCAGCAGCGCACGTTCCCCGGCGGGAGGGAAGCCAGGAATCACCGCCTCTGGTTCCCCCTCTTGGAGGGGTTGCACCCCCAAATAACCACGCGCCCCGGCCGTGCCCCCACTTCCCCGCCCAGCCCCTCGCTCACCTCAACTTGGCAGCTCCTGTCTCTGCTTCTCCCGGGGCTCGACCCGTCCGCGGCGCTGCCCCGCTAGGCGCCCCCTGGCCTCGGGCACCCCGCGTCCTGCTCAGCCAGCCCCGGCAGGAGCCGCCTGCAACTTCTCTCCCTCGCCCTGCCCATGCCGCTGCCGTGCAACCCGCCTTCTCCCTCTTCCCCCACCATCCCGCTTCATGCAAATCACCCATTGTGACGCGCTGCCCCGCCTGCCAATGGGGAGTGCGCCTGGAAGCCCGGGGGCCCCGCCCCCTCCGCGCCCTCCAATCAGCGGGCGCCCCCGCTGCACAGCCGGCTCGGCAGGTCCTCCTTTCCCCTCCCCTGCCAGTTACAGCGCGGGGTGCGGGCGCGTTCGGTTCTGCACGTCCTTATTTTAGGGCGGAACCATTTGTACCTGTTGATCCGTCTCTCACGCCCCCGCCTCCATCCGATCCCCAGCTCCCCGCAATGGACGGCCCCAGCCAGGAGCTGGCTCTCAGGAAAGCGGCCAGTAGGGGGGAAGGACTGCACCCATTGATGTGGTGGTTGCTCCCATCCCTACATCCCCCCCTTCGCAGGGGGTGCGCAGTGGTACGGTCTATTTGGGCTTTGCCATGAGGACAGTGTCAATGTGCACGTAGCAAGCGCAGCAGCAGCAGGACAAGACCCTGGTGGCGCGCGGTGCGGGCTGTGGCTGCCCCGCCGCGCGCCACTAGGGGTCACTCCTGCAGCTGCGCGTGCAAGTTTCTCTGCTGGCTGCAGCGTCCCTAGGCGAAGCGCTCGCCGTGAGCTGCACACCCCATTGCAGGGCTGTAGCCTTCTGCTCCTGTCTGTGCAGGGCGCGCGTCTGCCTGTGCCTGGGAGCTATTGAGCGCTAATGATTAAAAGTAACGTACAATCACCTCCGCCACCTGTCCTTTGGAGAGGAGGCGGGGAAGGGAGAGATTTTACAGTGCAAGATAGTGCATCAGATTTGCAAAGTACCAGTTCCTCCCAAAGCACATCGTATGGAATCTTGTTTAAAGTGCAATGCATAGTAATCTGCACGGTGAACCGATACTATGTAGATTATTTGCACTGCGCCCCAGAGCTCATATGCATTGTATTAATATCTCAGTGCACACAATGTGCTTTGCAGAACTAGTGCAGATATCGGCGGGGAAGAGTGGGGAACTGGTGCATATGATATATGAAGAGGGCATGAAGTATTTGTACAGCGCTGATAATATGCAATAATACAATAATCCTCCAAAGTAATCCTAAAACAACAACACTTGATGAGGGGAGTTTCAAGTCCCTCGTCATCTGATGTATTTTCGTGACTATGCTATATGGACTGTCCACTGGATTGTAAAAATCCTTGGAGCATGCATGGCTGGTGTTTGCAGTATCTCTGCTCCCACCACTAAGCATATTGGTAGTGCTCAACAAAGTACGATGGGGAAATTGTACAGTACATATAATTGTGAACTGTATGATTCTATTGGAGAGCACAAATGACACACTGCGGGAGGGTTTTTTTTTATATTTTCAAGGTTTTAGTGTGGCCAAATAAGTTAGCATTTTCCCCAAAAATATGATGGGCAAATTATAAAACAATCCTTTGAAGGGTCAGATACATTCTCTGTAACCTCTGGGGTTTTGATGCTGTCCTCTCAGCAATTGTAGCACTTTTCACTTACATGGTATCTTTCACTTGAGAATCTCAAGAGTGCTTTACAAGAGTTAAGTAAGCCTAACAACACCCTTGTGAAGTAAATTGTACTAGACCAGGTTTATTTTTATGGATAGATGAACTAAGCCCCAAAGAGTACCTTAGTTGAGGTTACACAATGAGTCAGTGGTAGACTCTGGCATGCAGCTTCAGAATTCTGACTCCCATCCACCCCTGCTGTTCTGACCCTGAAACCACACACTTTCCATAAAGTTTATTACACTGCACAAATTAGAAACTAACTGATATGCTGCAACACTTCTTTGCTCATCTCACTACCCTCTGAGGATCCTGCAGAGGTGCAATCACAACAACCAACCTGACCTTGCAGTTTTTGGGACAGCTGGCAAAGCTAAGAGGTGGTCTTCAGGATCAAGATGAAGCATTGTATGCTGGGCCTTGTACTCTGCAGACCACATTTCTGTAGTACTAATGAGGGAGGCTCTGTTCCATTTTATGCAAATTCGGTTTGACCATTAGAGTCTTGTAAAGTTGCCAGTGCTGCCCTCAGCTGGGCAAAGTTTGGGCAATCCCGGCTGAAGCTGGTGAGAAATTAATTAAATGTAGGAAAATGGCCACCCACCCAAACATCAGAGAAGTTTTTGAATGATAAAAACATGATTAAGTCTCATAAATTCTATATACATTATCACCCTTGTCTGGCTTAGAATCAGCTATAGCATTTTTCTTTTTTAAATGGTTATATTTTATATGTAGGTTTCAGTGGTAGCTGTGTTAGTCTTTATCAGCAAAAAAACCGAGGAGTCCTTGTGGCACCTTAGAGACTAACACATTTATTTGGGCATAAGCTTATAGATGCCACAAAGACTCCTCGTTTTATTTTATATGTACTGTCCTATTCAGCATTCCTTACTCAAGCAAAATTCCCTTGGGCCCTGATTCAGCTCTCATTTACACTGGTGTATATCCAGAGTAATGCCATGTAAGCCAACAGAGTTATATGGGTGTAAAAGCACTGTGAGATCAGAATCAGGTCCATTGACTTCACTGGGAATTTTGCAGAAAATGTAAAGATCCCCCTGCAGAGGTCATCAATAAGATTTGAAAACAAAAGCTTCAGCATCTTCTACCTACCTCTTGAGGAACTCCATTAGCTGGTAGCAAGCTGCTGTCATCTAGTAAATCAATCACTACAGGGGATCAAGGCACACAGGTTGCCAGGGTGTGTCAGGAACATTCACAGCCAATACACACATTATGACCAAATGATCCTCCACTAATAAGCGCACAAAACAACAGTAAGGGGAAAAGACATGTGGTTCAAGTGTCCTTGGACAAGCCCCTTTTCTTATGAAGAATGCCATGGATCTTTATAGACAGGCATCTGGTTAGGTTGCAGGATAAAGGCTTTTGCACAGTAAGCTGCACAGATCCAAGTTTATTTTCACTGAAAAGATGAAGGGCTGAGACAACACTGCTGAGAGTTGAATCTGGGGCTCTCAGGATTTCAAACTTGACACTTAACTCACTACACCATCCCAATTAGGTTGTCTTTGCTAATCTTTGCCCCAGAGATAAATGTTACAGCCATGATGTAAACTCACCAGAATGGGGTTTCTGAGGGGAACGTAGCTGCAGTTCTAATTATCACAGTGACTAGCTGTGCGTGACACAGTGGAGAGCAGAGCTTGGAGTAGGTTCAAATCCACAGTGTGAAGACAATAGGTGGTTTTTAGTCAGAAGCCAAAGTACACTTCCTCACTGTGTAACACTAAAGATATTTTTCAGAGTAGCAGCCGTGTTAGTCTGTATCCGCAAAAAGAACAGGAGTACTTGTGGCACCTTAGAGACTAACAAATTTATTAGAGCATAAGCTTTCGTGGGCTACAACCCACTTCTTCGGATGCATATTGAGTGAAACATATCGAGGAGATATATATACACACATACAGAGAGCATGAACAGGTGGGAGTTGTCTTACCAACTCTGAGAGGCCAATTAAGTAAGAGAAAAAAAACTTTTGAAGTGATAATCAAGGTAGCCAAGTACAGACAGTTTGATAAGAAGCAAGTGTGAGAATACTTACAAGGGGAGATAGATTCAATGTTTGTAATGGCTCAGCCATTCCCAATCCCTATTTAGCCCTGAGTTGATTGTGTCTAGTTTGCATATCAATTCCAGCTCAGCAGTCTCTCCTTGGAGTCTGTTTTTGAAGTTTTTCTGTTTTAAGATAGCCACCCGCAGGTCTGTCATAGAATGGCCAGACAGGTTAAAGTGTTCTCCCACTGGTTTTTGAGTATTATGATTCCTGATGTCAGATTTGTGTCCATTAATTCTTTTGCGTAGAGACTGTCCGGTTTGGCCAATGTACATGGCAGAGGGGCATTGCTGGCACATGATGGCATATATCACATTGGTAGATGTGCAGGTGAACGAGCCCCTGATGGTATGGCTGATGTGATTAGGCCCTATGATGGTGTCACTTGAATAGATATGTGGACAGAGTTGGCATCGGGCTTTGTTACAAGGATAGGTTCCTGGGTCAGTGTTTTTGTTCAGTGATGTGTGGTTGCTGGTGAGTATTTGCTTTAGGTTGGGGGGTTGTCTGTAAGCGAGGACAGGTCTGTCTCCCAAGATCTGTGTAGATATTACATGCTGTAATACAGAGAACTGATGCTAGCCAGTACATGTACCTCTGAAAGAGGTGGTGCCCATCCACCACTCCAAACAGCAATGACATTTTCTTTTCTTTTTTAACTATTTATGTATTTGGGATGCTTTAACACGTTTACAAATCCTTGCCATGCAAACATCAGAAATGAAACAATGAGTACAATAGTTAGCTTTTGTTTACAGAGACATTATACAGAAATACTGTCATCAGAGCTTTCTATTTGACAGGTTATTACCATATTGCAGAGTAAGCATCATCACACCACCTATATCGTTTCTAGTGATTTTATTAACAGCAGTGACATCTTCTATGCCATGACTCTCCGATGTGTGGCCAGTTTGGGGGGTAGGATGAGGCATGTGTACTTCTGTGTGACAACGCAGATAATGGCAATCTCTGGTATTTCCAAGGGTCAGCCAGAGGTTATTCAGAACCTTGGGAACAGTCAGATGTATGGATCTGAGGAGTCTGCCTGAGTCTCTGCCCATCTTACAAATACATCAATCTAGTCAGAGTCCAATATGGAATACTGGAGTCAAGGAAGGCACTCGTCACGGGGAGGATCAGGAGGACTTTGACAGCTAAAACAAGACACTGGGGGGTCATTGAGGAACTCAATTTCCCTCCTCAGCTTCATTTAGCAGCATCTTATTGGGGACTGGCACCTGTCCATTTGTCCTGCTCTCTGCAGCAGCATGCTGGAAACACAGTTGATACTATTAACCTGGCCAATGCCTGACCATGGGGATGAATGTGACAGAATGCACGTCACTATAAGGGAATCTGCAGGATTAATAGCACTTTAAAGGAACAAAGACGGCTGAAGAGCATGTGCTCACCGGTGGCCCTTTGGTGTGCCGTCTCTGACTTGGGAGGCCATAGAGTAGACCCAAAAAGCAGGGATTGATATGGTGCTCTACGCAGTTAATTTGCAGGACACAAACTTGGCTCTTTCTGACCATTTGCTTTTGGCTTCATTTTGGCAGTTGCATCACATGATTCCATGGTAACTGGTTGACCTAAGTTTCCTTTTGGATGCTTAACAAAAGGGGCTAAATTCAACCACTTATGTAAGCAGGTGCAATTTCCTTAGAAGTCAATGGGAGTGCCACTTGCTTGCACCAGGGTTACCTTTGGCCCTGTTTTTGTACACTGAGTGGTTGATTCTCCATCCTGCCTGAGTTCTGCTTGAACACAGTGGAAAGGGAACCTAGAAAGCTGGCTGCTGTTTCCTGATCCACAGATGTGCAGCCCCAGTGTAAGAGCCCTTCCCACTACCCTCTCTGTGCCTCACACCTTGAACCTGGGACAGTCCTACAGCTTTCCACGGGCAGAGCTCCCTTGGGCAGGGCCAATTCTCCACTGGCCCTCTCTCAAAGAGGCTTTAAGGCCACTTTGTGCTGCTATGAACCAGACCAGAGAATCTGATCCTGATCCATATATGCATTCAGAAATGAAGGCTAAAGCAATGATTTGTCTCTTTGCTTTTCTGCCTGAATCTGGCCTGGGTGATCTTGTAAACACAGTAGAAGAGGAACTGAGGAGAATCATGTGAAAGCCAACTTGATTAATTCCTCTGCTGTGTTCCCTACTCATGACTTAAGTTCTGACTATGGTTAACAACCTCGGTGTTGGAGTTACTAGAGCCATCCCTCTTTCTGCAATACTCTTCGTCCACTGGCTACATTTCACAAGTGCTTCAACCTTTCCTGTGAGTCAAGATGGACCAGTAGATTTCTCTGATGCTGATGTTAGTTTAACTTCCAAGACACACTTCGTCCCCTTTGTGCTTTGACAGATCTAAAGTTTTCCCATGTAAAACGTTATCCTTACAAACTGTTGTTGTTATTTATTTATTACTTTATATTGCAGCAGTGCCCCTGGGCCCAAATCAGGGACGGAGGCCCCCTTGTGCTAGTAACTATACGCACATGTAATGAAATCCTATTAAATCTGCATGCAAGCCTTAGGTGAAAAGCAAAGGAGATCTGGAGTGTGTTTTTAAAGCAGCTCTGGGTGGCTTAGCTGCATGATTCCCACTGTTAATACAGTAAGTGTTGCACACGGCTAAATCTCTGTGCCTCATATTGAAAACATATAGTGTAAAGCAGGGGCTGAAACCAAGACAACACAGCAATATGGAAAGAAGCAGTGTCTCAATGAGCAAACAGCTCTATTTGCTATATTGGAAAATGGAAGCAGGGCCGGCTCTAGGCACCAGCAAAGCAAGCAGTTGCTTGGGGCGGCAGATTTGCAAGGGGCGCAAGAATCCAGCATGGGAGCTGAAAACCAACAGGGGGCCCTGGGAGCTGTAGTTCCTTGGTTAGCTCCCTGCCTATAGAGCCAGCCCTGGAGCAGGGAAAGAACTACATTTCCCAGCATTCCCTTGGCCACTAGCAAAAGGAAAGGGTGGGGGAAGGAATATGGTACTGAAATCTGCAGCTTGCTGTGAATGGTAGGAACAGAGCCAGCTCTAGGTTTTTTGCCGCCCCTCCCCCCGCCCCCCTATATTGCCCCAGCCCTGGACTCTCCCCCGCCCACACCCCCTGCTGCCCCAGCTCTGGCCCCCACCTGCACTCCCCTGCTGCCCCAGCCCTGGGCTCTCCCCCAAAGAAGGAATTGGGGGGACTAAATGGACGGTGCACCTCTCTATCTGA
Source organism: Terrapene triunguis (assembly GCF_002925995.2). Classification (NCBI taxonomy): domain Eukaryota; kingdom Metazoa; phylum Chordata; order Testudines; family Emydidae; genus Terrapene; species Terrapene triunguis. The sequence continues at coordinate 906,230 of NW_020664601.1, read as the reverse complement.
AGCCTAGCAAGGGAGGTATGTGGATCTCACTAGAATTTAAAATGAAAAGTAAGGGAGGGGAGGCTCTGGACCTGGGCAGCTTTAGATACAGTACCAGGCACTTCAGAGGATTTCCACTTCTGAACCATGGAAGCAGAAATTGACTTTTCCTTTCCAGATATAGCTAATATTCAGAAAGGGAATCTAGCACCTGCCTTCCAGATTTGAACACCCTCAAAATTCAGGAGTGCTCTCTTTAAATATATCAGAGGGATAAATACCAGGGAGGGAGAGGAATTATTTCAGCTCAGTACTAATGTGGACACGAGAACAAATGGATATAAACTGGCCGTGGGGAAGTTTAGGCTTGAAATTAGACGAAGGTTTCTAACCATCAGAGGGGTGAAATTTTGGAACAGCCTTCCGAGGGAAACAGTGGGGGCAAAAGACCTCTCTGGCTTCAAGATTAGGCTAGATAAGTTTATGGAGGGAATGGTTTGATGGGATAATGTGATTTTAGTCAATTAGGCAATAACGTGCCATCGCTGGTAAAATGAGGGTCCGGCTGGAGAATCTTGCCTGTATGCTCGGGGTTCTACTGATCGCCATGTTTGGGGTCGGGAAGGAATTTTCCTCCAGGGTAGATTGGCAGAGGTCCTGGAGGTTTTTCGCCTTCCTCCGCAGCATGAGGCAGGGGTCGCAAGCTGGAGGATTCTCTGCGACTTGAAGTCTTTAAATCACGATCTGGAGACTTCAACAGCTGAGTTAAGGGAAAGTGGGTGGGTCAGCTTTTGTGGCCTGCATCATGCGGGAGGTCAGACTAGATGACCATAATGGTCCCTTCTGACCTTAAAGTCTAGGGGTATGTCTACACTACGGGATTAATCCGAATTTAGATAATTCGAATTTGGGAAACAGGTTGTATAAATTCGATTGTGCGCGGCCACACTAAGCACATTAATTCGATTTTTAACCACATTAATTCGGTGGTGTGCGGCCACACTACCCCATTAATTTAAACACAGTAATTCGGTGGTGTGCGGCCACACTAACCCTAATTCGAATTAACAAAATCGATTTAGGCGCTACTCCGCTCGTCGAGGTGGAGTACAGAAATCGATTTTAAGTGCCCTTTAATTCGAATTAACTGGCTCTGTAGTGTGGACGGGTGAAGGATTAATTCGGATTAACGCAGCTAAATCCGAATTAAAGTCGTAGTGTAGACCAGGCCTATGAGTCTATGAGCTCAATTTGGGCAGCTGTTACTTCATTTCCCCCAAATCAAATATACTGATCCACTGTAACTTGCTGTAGAAAAAGTAGAATAAATTGAGCAAGAAATGCTTCCCAGTGGTTATTAGGACTGGAATTGCTATTTTCAACAGCCATTGCTTGTTGTTTTTTTTTAAGTTTTAGTTTTATTTGTTTAAAAGGAAGATCGTGATAGTGCATTCCCCATAGAAATAAAGAATGGAACAAAAGAATAATAAAGGCACCTCAACTTTTCCTCATTTATGTAGGACAGTCTTATAATATGCATCCAGATATCCTCCAGTCACACAAGCTGAAAATTGTTCCACTTTACTGCAGTTCTGTAACCATATGGGAACCAATCCTGTCTGTGTTCTGTGCACATCCAAAATTCCTGCTGAATGACCCGCCCTGGGAGCGAGTTACCAGTGACCCAGGGCTGGGGCGGCAGGAGGGTGCAGTTGGGGGGGAGGGAGGGGGAAAGCCCAGGGCTGGGGTGGGGGGCAGCCCAAAATTTTTTTGCTTGGGGCAGCAAAAAACCTAGAGCCAGCCCTGAATGGAAGAGGTGTGATCTTAAGGTCCAGTTCTGTATCCACTGAGGTAAGCTGAAAGACACCCCCCACTGACTTCAAAGGAGGATGGATCTAGCTTTTAGTCTCTGAGACATTCATGGGAGTACCTCCCTGTACTTCGATGGAGTAGGACTTGCTAACCCAAATGGAGAATTTGGCCCTTTGTCTCCAGCTCAGTTTCAAATCACATTGAAACCAAGAATTTGCAAAAGATTAAATTTATTTTTAAAGACGATCACATTTTGGGATGATGGAAGGTGTCCTCCTCTGGTGTACTCCAGGATAGGAATCAGCATGGCCTCTCTCCTTGCTAGGATCATTGCCAAGCTGAAACTGGTACCAGAACTGGCATAAACAAAGAGGAACAAAATTATTTTGTTTGTTCTGTTAGTAAAAAGAGACCAGGATGGGACTTTTCCTGCTCCCTGTAGTAAGAATGATTCTCCCAGTGGGCCACAAATACTGTTTTGTATCAAAACTGTGCAATTCCAAATTGTATCCTAACAATGTTTAATTAATATTTTCATAATGAAGGGCTTGTTTTTCTTTTAAAGTGTACAGTGGTTAGTGGCTGTTGCTTTAAGGCAGCCCTCTACCCCCCTCTCACTTCATCTCTCTCTCAGACCGGTGAGAAAATAATAGAATACACTGGCACATTCACTTAGCTACGTTTGTATCGTCAGGGAAGGGAATTCTGTTTCTCTCTTTCTTCAGCTTCTGACAAGGTGCCAGCCCAGTGCTGACCCTGGAACATGCCTGTTTCTTGGTTGTATGTGTGCACCTGTATGTAATTGCTCTGCAGATTTCACAGATCCTGTGCTTTATTTTGCTTCCTTTTTTTATAAATAGATAGGGCAGTTTTCTTGACTGACTCATGGGCAATGTGGGTTCAGTTCCCCTTTCCAATGGACTGTCAAGATTTAAAGACCTATAGAAGACTGTAGAGGATGAAATAATACAGGAAGAATTATTTTCTCCCTACTTGTGTGATTTCCCCAGCAGGTGAGCCAAACATTAGAGTTGAGCTCAGCTGTGCAGATTTGAGAGGGAAATCTCAAATTTTCAACCAGGAACTAACCCGGTTGCTTAAAAAAGATATATAAAAATCTTTAAATATTCTAATATATTATATTGTGTATTTATTAATTTTATTTCCAGTGAGTTATTTTATGTTAATTTCAGCTTTCCCTTCTGTAACATGTCTCGGGGGACCCATTACAATGAAGCCAGAACCCCCAACTCCTATGACCTTTTGTACAATTTTTAATCAGGATAATCTCAGCAAATGTCTCAGGCTGACATGTCACAGTGAATAATCCTCACCTGCCCATGCTAGCTAACTAGGTTAACAAAACTCTCTAGCAAAACAATCTGATGGTGGAAGGAGCATGGTTAGCAATTAACTCAAACACCTCAGCTCCTGGGCCAGAAAAATCAAGGGAGAATGAGAAAGAGGGTAGGGTGTAGGTAAAGTGATAAAACTATAAAGAAACCAATATAGATCCACACCCCTGTGATGTGATTCACTCTTGTTTCATTTACTTAGTTCCCTAGGTAGTGGGCGTCAATCCTGTAAATAAAGAAAGAGCCTGCTGGTTAACATGGCATCTGATAACAGCCTACAGTACAAACACAAATTAAGCAAAGCTGCTACCCTGCTGGTTTTGTGTCTCTGTGCATCTGCTAGAAAATAGGAATGCTGCTGCTGGCCACTTTCATTAGTAAATGAGAGATAACGGGGGGTGTCAACTCAAATCCCAAGCAGAGAGAGAAACAGGATGTCTGACAAGGGAGTTACAGTCCAGCAAATTCAGAGGTGTTCTGAGTGAGATCTGATAGGCTGATGGTGAGCTCCTTGTTGCCAGGACTCTGACTAGATGGCAAAAGGGGTTCCTTCCAAGCCTTTCATCTATACATAGAAATGCCGGCATTTTCCTTTCAAAATGAGATTCCCCAAACCACAGTCAGGGTTTTTTTTGTGCAGGATGGAGGTTACATATCTTTATGGGGTTAGAGAAAGATGCCCGAATGAAGTCCTCTGCTTATCCACTGAACAAACCATGAGAGTCCAAGTTTCCCTGACACAGCCTTGTTTGAGGTGAGAGAGGATCACTTCTAGGGAATGAGAGGGAAATTCTGTTTGGGCTGGCTCTAAACAAGGGAGGATTTTGAGGTATCGACACCTTGCGGGCCCGATGAACCAGTGGAGGGCCTGATCTAAAATTCTCCAAAGACAATGGAGTCTTTTCAGTGGGCTTTGAATCAAGGCTTGGGGCAAGAATTGGCACCACCAAACTCCTTTCACACTGGACATCAACCGTCAGATGGTAAAAACTTCCAGCCTGGAGTTAAGCTGGTGACCTAGTGTCACGGAGTCACAGGGCGATGCTCTGGATCTACTCCATACAAAGCCAGTCAGGACTCTGGGGGAGCATGCCTCCTCTCTCTGAGCATACTGTTCCAGGGCAAGAAGCTAACACAGCTTTGACCTTCCTGGGTCTGATCTTGGAGCACTCAGCAACCCCTTCCACACCGTGCGGTTCCCGCAGCCAGGGCCGGCCCACAACATTTTGGCACCTGAGGCGGGGAACTCAAATACCCCCATACCCCCTCGCTTGGGCCAAAACTTTGAAAGGTCTCAATTCTGCCTTCTTCCTGTTCTACTCCTCTCATGGTACTGCTCTGCTACCTACCCCAATAAAGGAGAACTAACAACTTAAAATGCCTTGTTCAAAAATTTTAAGTAACACTTAACTTTCAAACGCCTGAACAGCAAATGTAACTTTTCTTGTCTGCATAGTAAACACTGGCATTTTTATCTGTTTGAATAATCAAAGTGGTGCTTTCCGTGCCTTCTTGGTTGCAAAGATTTGAACTGCTTCCTGAAGGTCCACACTCTGGGCCAGCTCATGCTCTATTGAGATGGTTGCAAGGTGACCAGCCTCTCCAGTGTCATTGTGGAGCGTAGATGTGTTTTTATTAACTTCAGCTTGGAGAAGCTGCGTTCACCATGGGCAACTGTTATATGAAGTGTTAGAATTATGCGCAGAGCAACAAAAGCATTTGGAAAGAGGGTGGTCATCTTATTTGTGCACATATATTTCAGAACAGCCTTTGGAGTTGATCCTGCTGAAATGTATCTTGAAAGAGCTTTCAGTTCATCACCTAAATCACTCACATCAATATCGCGCATGTCATGTGTCAACACTGTCTCTAGTGCCCTGCATTGCTGGTGTAGGTCTTCTTCAGGTACAGTGAGGAGTTTTGGAATATCATACAACATCCCAAATATACTGCTGTGTTCCTTGAACTGCATGAAATGTTCTTCAACTGACTGTATTGCACAATCTAGCGCCTGGTTAAAGAATTCAACTTTGAATTGTAGTTTGGGGTTTCTTATGGGATTATCCCATGCCTCGTAATCAAAATGTTTTCTTCTTCGGTGACTCTTGTATTCTTGAATGGGTGGGAAAATAGCTTCAGTGTGAAGTTCCTCTGCCAACTTCTGTGCACTCTTCAGAACGTTTTGAAATCCCTCATCTGACCGGTAAGACTGTAGGTATTGTTATCCGAAATTGGGCCACCAAGGCAGACCCTGCTCGTTTGAGTTGTCCGCGGTGTACCCATTTTCCCTCCAGGGTCCCATGGCCGGTCAGAGAGGGTCAGGGTATCTAGGGTGCTAGTCACGGCTTGGTGGGCTAGCATGGGGGAAACTGTGGAATTCCTGGGGAACCTGAGTGAACGTATACTGGGTATTGCGAAAGATAAAGGCAAATCGGTCTTGGCTCTCTGGAGCCAGGGGCAGGGCAAAGAAGCAGTTTGCTAAATCACTCACCGAAAACACTTTGCCTCAGGTGGAATTTTTTCCAACAATGCGGTCATGTCTGCCACCACTGGAGCCTGCTGTGGGGTGCAAGCATTGATCCGGTGGTAATCTATAGTTAGTCGCCAGGTCTTCCCGTCTGCCTTGCGGACCGGCCAGATGGGGGAGTTGAAAGGCGAGGTAGTTAAACGAACCACTCCCTGGTCTATCAGGGCATCCAATATCTCACCCACAGCTTGGTCTGCCTCAGGAGGATACTTGTATTGTTTCTGGGGCAGCACCGAGGGACCCTGAATGACAATGGGCTCCCCCTTCCAGAGACCACAATCGTATTTATCCTTAGCCCAGACTTCGGGAATCTGCTTTTTCCATTCATCTGTCCCTGGAACCTCCATAGCTTCCACCCCCAACACAGAGCAGGTTAGCACTCCAGAGACCCCTCCTTGTAGATCTTCTCCCCAATCCACTGTGGGGACTTGCCACACACAGCGATTGGCACAATCTACCACCAAACAGAGCTCTCTGAGCTGATCAATCCCCAGAATAACTTTGCCTGCCATCCGTGAATGAACTCAGGGGAGGTTAGCCACCAAATTTGCCAATTCCCACCTAGTTGCTGACAACAAGGTTCCTCTCTCCTCCTGGCCCCGATAAGCAGCCAGCACAACTGACCGAACTTGCACACATTCGGGGGGGATAAAGGGTAAAAGCGAAACTGCTGCACCAGTATCCACCAGTGCCACACAGGGGGTACGTGTCATTCCTACCCTCATTTGGACTACTAGACGCCCCCCCAATCCGGGGACAGGGTGGCTACCCATCGCCACCTGTCCTCCGGGCATCCGTCCTCCTGAGGGCTCCCCTAGGGGACTTACACTGGCCGATCCAAACCAGCTGGCGCTCCTCCTGATGGGGCCGGGATGCCCCTTTGCTCCCCTGCAGGAAGGGGTATCCCCAACTGCACACACCAGAGCATCAGCTCCCTGGTGGGTTTCCCATGCCAATTGTCCATATCCTCCCCCGGTTCCAGCAAAACCCGCCAGAGGTTATTCCACAGGCAAGACTGCCCCCTGCGGTTTCCAGACCGAGGGTCTGGTCTCCCGGGGTTTCTGCGGTCTACTGCCGCCACCTTAGAAGCCTTGCCCACTGGTGGTTGTGGCACAGGCGGAGCGAAGAGAGCAGCCTGCCAGATTGTGTCCAGCAGGGCTTCCACATCCGCGGGCTCCCCAGGTCTCCACCTCCTGATCGCTTGCTGTACGTGGACTGGGAGACCTTGGGCGATCAGCCTCAATTCCTCCGGAGGCAGGGCTATTTGAGCTATGGTCGGGGGTACCTGCCCTCCCGCTGTGGCAGCCACACCCCGGCCACACAAACATGCCAGGAGAACCATTCTCTCTATGAACTGGATGGGGTCTTCCCTCAGTACAGCAGCCGCCGAGACAAACTCTGCCAACAACGTGCGCGGCTCCACGGCAGGCGTCATCCCCGCCAACATATCAAAGATACTATTGTGTGCGGCATGACTGGCTTGCTGCTGAGCCGCCCCTGCTAAATCTCCTCCCAACCTGGACGTGGCTTTTAACACCCGTCCGGTCTCAGTTCAGTTCAGTCCCTGATCCAAACACAGGGTCACCATGTCCCTGGCCCACCCGCTGAACCTGGAGCGCGGGGGGCCACCCAGGGTTTTTGCTAACTCTATTGCTTGCGCGGGAGTCAACTCAGTCTCTGCCACAGTATGTCCAGTACTTGGGGCTGCCCTGCCCCCTACGGGAGCAGGCCCATAGTTTCGGACCACCCTCCAGACCGCCGCAACACGGTGTCTGGGGTCCGGCCATCCGGGATCCGGATCACACCAGATATCCCTGTCCCAATCATCATATGGTCCCGCACCCCCCTGGGCTTTCACCCCAACGATGGCAACCCGGCCTGAATAAACCCCCTGGACCCTGTTCTCCCCGGCGGACCCCTCCAGGACCAGATCCTTCAGGCAGGTAACTGCCTGGCTCAGAGCGGCATTCTTTACTTCCACCCGCTCCCGCTCCCGCTCCCGCTCCTCCTCTGCTGCCGCCACCTGTACTGCGGCTACAGAGAGGGAAGACGCCTGGGCGCTAGCAGTCAGAGCCTGTGCCTTCCACATATCCCGTTCCTTCTCCAACTCATTACATCGGTCCTTGAGTGAATCTATTTCAGTGGCGAGCTGACTCTTTGCCGCCTGCCATTGCCAGCCTGCTTGCCACAGCAGCCAGGCGACTGCATGATCCAGTCCTGTCTTATTGGGACCATATATAAGTACATATTTATCCAATATGAGCTCTAGTTCAGGAATTGTACTCCCAGGTGGAACCACCCCTGGAATCCAGGGGTCTTCCCCTTTCTTTTGGAGCCATGCTAACAACACCATGGGCGGTGGTGCCGCTCCCCAAGGGGAGGGTGTATTCTTGCTCGGGCTACTTTGCCTTTTTCCTCCCCTTGCCCCACAGTGGCATATTTAGCAGCGGCGCCCTTTTCTTCCTGCAGTGGGTTGCTATCCTACCACCTTTTCACGCAGGCTCGAGCTGGACCCACTCAAGAGACCACCGCGGGGGGACGGGACACCAGGGGATTTACACCTAATTCTCTCCCTTGCCCTACACCAGCACTCAACAGTGGCGTCCTTTTCTCCCTCAGTGTGTTGCTAGCCTACCACTTTTTCACGCAGGGTTGAGCCAGATCCACCCAAGAGAGCACTAGGGGGCACCAGGGGACCCCTACTCTTGGGTCAAATCCTCCACTAAGCTGCCCACATTCTCCATCATTAATGTAACCCGAAATTGGGCCAGCTAGTAAGCTTAGGGAGGACTGATGACCCACCAGAGTTTGGCAGAAAGCAGCACATTTATTATACTGATAGCTAAGCTCAAAAGAAGGAGGGGGGGGGTCACACTCGCATACTCATGCTCCCAGGACAGGCACGGCACTGGAGATGTTAGGATCCTTGAAGGTAAGTGTCCCACAGCGCAATGATGGACGTTGTGATGAAGGTAAGTCTTCCTGAGGCACGATGAAATGCAACGCAGCGAACCACTGGCCAGGCGGTCCGGGCGAAGGGCCTTCACGGGAGGTACAAGCTTGTGAGTGCACTCCTGAGCACATGGCCCCTTCCCCTTTTAAGGGCCTGCTCCTCATGGCCTGTGACTAGAGATGACTTGGCCGCATCTGGTTGGTCACGCTCCACCTCGGGCAGTGTCCATGCAGTGTCCATGCACTGGGTGTGTGATCGCTGCCTAATTAGAGTCCCAGACACCTTGTCTACCTGGAAGCTCTTCTGATCTTCCAGCTGTTCAACCAGCCCATTCATCCCACAAGCATTCCAGGACGGAGGAGGAGGGGGAAAGCCACTTCACAGGTATTCAGAGAGGGAGAGGAGACAAAAGGGGGAGGGGGAGAGTATAACAGACCTTTTGAGTATACAGGTTATACATAGCATAGTTATACAGAGCATACAGATCACTGCTGCTCCTACAACAGGTATGACTTTGCTTTGTCCAGGTGTTCCATTGGTCCAGATATATCAAGGTCAACACCTTGGAGTTTCTTGCTTACAACATTTATTTCAAACTGTATGCCATGCCACAACACTAAGCCACACAGAAATTTGAAGTTATGTATGTTTCTGGTGATTCCATTTCCCTCTACCACTGTTCTCCCACGAACAGTTCCTGTCATAGCATTATCCTCCATAATGGCAACTATGGCATTATCTATCTTTCCAATTTGGTGTTTGATAGGCGTTATCACCTCCACTCGACTTTCCCATCCTGTGGCTCTCAGTGGTTTCAGTGTCAGAGAGGATGTTCCCAGATGTTGCTTCAAAATTTGCCATTGATGAGATGATGCAGAGAAAAATACATAGATGCTTTGAATTACATTAAAAAATTCAGCAGCCTCACTAGAAGCTGATGCTGCATCACTGACCACCAAGTTCAATGAATGAGAACTGCATGGGACAAAAAAAGCTAGAGGGTTTAACTCGCAGATCTGTGTCTGCACTCCTCTGTTCTTTCCTCTCATGTTGGCACCATTATCGTAGCCCTGACCTCTCATGTCAGCTATCGCAATTCCCGTATCTTCCAGCTTTTTAAGAAGCACATTTGTCATACCAGCTCCTGAAGTATCATCAATGTCAATAAATTCTAGAAAATGCTCTCTGACAGTCACCATTGCAGGGACAGTTTCACTAGGTTCTGTTGTTGTTACAAAACGCACCATTAAAGTCATTTGTTCCGTATGGCTGATGTCAGGTGTGCAGTCCAGAATAACAGAGTAATATCTTGCTGACTTCAGATCTGCCACAATCTTCTGTTTGACTTTTGTTGCCAGTAACTGTATGATCTCATTTTGAATTGTTTTTCCAAGGTAGTGGTGTTTGTACATTTCTTGGATGGTGACTCTTCTTAGATGCTCCTGGAGTACAGCATCAAACTCAGCCATCAGCTCCAAATTTTAAGGAAGTTTCCATTGTTTGGCACATACAGCTGATCTGAAGTGCCACACAGTGCTAGGTTTTGGGTAGCAAGCATTCTCACAATGGCAATGAGCCTTTTCGGAACATTTTGCTAGTAAAAAGACTCTGATGCAATCTTCTCTTGATGCTGATCATCTATGGTGGCCTTTAACCTTAGTCTCATCTCAAGCTCTTTCCACCTATGGAATGCTCTCTGGTGATTTGCTGCCTTTTCATGGCATGCCAGATTTCTAGCCAGATTTTTCCAGTCCTTTGTTCCTGTAGAACCCAATGTGGCTGGAACATTAGACTGGAAGAGTTTGCAACAAAAACAGTATGCAGCATTCTGGGTTTTTGAGTACATAAGCCATGGCCTCTCCACTTTGTCACCATTGGGGATTTCACGCCAGTAATGTGTTGGATAGAAACTTCTATTTTCATTGTCTTTGGGGAACATGAAGTTTTTCACTTGTTGTGGCCCATGCAGCACAAGGAAGTCCCTCAGGCTACTGCTCAAGTGGGTCCACAGTCCTGGATCATCTAGACTTAAGGAACTAAACTCAGCAGCAGCTGTTTCTTGCGCCTCCACCACACTCTTCTCTGATCTACACTTTTCTTCAGGAATGTGTCTGGTTACATCCATTTGAGATGGAGATATGGATGCTGCAGTAGCTACCAGGTCACCTGCACTCTGACTAACTGGAAGATCAGGCATCTCCTCACCATGCACATCCTCACTGGGGCCAGAAGGCTCACCGTGAACATTTGTGTCTATGTATCTCAGGAGAGCTCCTTCCTGCTTAGATAGAAAAGCTTCCTTTGCTTTCTTTCTTTTTCTGAATGCTGCCCCAGAGGGGTGTTTTCTTCTTTCACTCATGACTGCTGTTCTGTGCCAGCTATAGTGGCTCTCAACACTCAATTGAAGGGGACAAATAAGCAGGTTGGTAGCAGGGCCTGAGTGAGGGAAGATATGAGCGTCTTAAGGGCCTAACTGGCTCCTCCTACTTCAGTTGACTGCCTGTTCTCCTCAAGTGGGTTCAGGGAAGCAGCAAGAAACAGGAAGCTCCCTGAGAAGC